>NC_134687.1:619230297-619560200 GCF_050947455.1 Rhinoderma darwinii
CTAGTTTCCAAAATGGGGTCGAGAGAGAGAGAGAGAGAGAGACAGAGAGAGAAGTGGAAATAGAGCCCAGGAAAACAAACTCAGCAAGTATAGACTTAGGGTATGTGCACACGATAACTGCAATTACGTCTGAAAATACAGCTGTCAAACGACGACGCGTAAATTACAGGTCGTCGGCACAGTACGTCGGCAAACCCATTCAAATGAATGGGCAGATGTTTGCCGACGTATTGGAGCCGTATTTTCAGCCGTAAATCGAGGCATAATACGCCTCGTTTACGCCTGAAAATAGGTCGTGTGAACCCAGCCTAAGAGTTTTGATAACAAAAGAACAACAACCGCTGTTTATAATGTATAGTACACACAGTAAATACATAAAACTTGTTCCACAGATGACCATCAGACTCCCATAGGGACACTACTCACGTGGCAGGAACCGAGGATTCTGCTGCTTAGGCAATGGCGTAATCAAACACTTAGCGCCAAAGTTTAAATGTCGTCCGAAATCCCATGTATGCGCACGTCCAAGCCCAGACTGCGACTAAGTCCCACACATGCGCAATACGGAAACAAGCAAGGGATTACCTTACATGGCGTAATCTCACGGCAAGCAAGATCGTGCACGCGCCATCTTTGCCTGGAGTCAGATGGTCAAACACCGGCACCTTCTTTGCACGATTCCCAGGAAGTGCATAGAGAAGGAAAAACCATCTATGGCAGCCTAAGCAGGACACTGGTATATTTGTGTGTCCAATATGCCAGTTGGACACACACAGGTGCAGCAAATGCATGCACAGCCATAGACTTTAAATTAAACCAAAGAAATAAAAAAAAACAAGGGGGCATAATGGCTCTTCAGGACGAAGGACCTGAAACTCTTCTGGTATACAGCCCGGCATGATAGATAAAGAAGGAAGGAAGAAAGAACTTAATAAGAACTCCAAAGGAGTCCTACCTGTAATCTTCTAAACTTGAAGAGAAATAAAAATACAAGTAGGTGGGGTTTCTCTGGGCCTTATATAGGAGGTCCTTGCATTACTAGTTAATTGGTTATTGCTCGTTAACCTGTTCTCTTCTAATTACACCCAAGGAGATAATATCTAATTTGTGTGCTGCCGACGGACGATCAGGAAAGTAGTTATATTCTTGTTCATAGGGGGCAGTATTATAGTAGTTATATTCTTGTACATAGGGGCAGTATAATAGTAGTTATATTCTTGTACATAGGGGCAGTATTATAGTAGTTATATTTTTGTATATAGGGGCAGTAAGTATTATAGTAGTTATATTTTTGTACATAGGGGCAGTGTTATAGTAGTTTTATCCTTTTTTATAGGAGGCAGTATTATACTAGTTATATTTTTGTATATAGCGGGCAGTATTAGGCTGGGTTCACACGACCTATTTTCAGGCTTAAACGAGGCGTATTATGCCTCGTTTTACGCCTGAAAATAGGGCTACAATACGTCGGCAAACATCTGCCCATTCATTTGAATGGGTTTGCCGACGTATTGTGCAGACGACCTGTAATTTACGAGTGGTCGTTTGACAGCTGTCAAACGACGACGCGTAAATGGACTGCCTCGGCAAAGAAGTGCAGGGCACTTCTTTGCCATGTAATTTGAGCTGTTCTTCATTGAACTCAATGAAGCACAGCTCAAGATTTACGAGCGTCTCAGACGGCTCGCAAAATGCGAGGAGGAGCATTTACGTGTGAAAGGAGGCAGCTGTTAACAGTCTGTCTTTTCACACGTAAATGCCTCTCATCGTGTGAACATACCCTTAGGGTATGTTCACACGCTGAGCTAAAAACTTCTGAAAATACGGAGCTGTTTTCAAGGGAAAACAGCACCTGATTTTCAGACGTTTTTTGAGCAACCCACGTTTTTTACTGCGTTTTTCGCGCCGTTTTCGCGTAGTTTTTTCGGCCGTTTTTGGAGCTGTTTTCAATAGAGTCTATGAGAAAACGGCTCCAAAAACGTCCCAAGAAGTGTCCTGCACTTCTTTTGACGAGGCTGTAATTTTACGCGTCGTCTTTTGACAGCTGTCAAACGACGACTCGTAAATTACAGGTCATCGGCACAGTACGTCGGCAAACCCATTCAAATGAATGGGCAGATGTTTGCCGATGTATTGGAGCCGTATTTTCAGGCGTAAATCGAGGCATAATACGCCTCATTTACGCCTGAAAATAGGTAGTCGGCAAACATCTGCCCATTCATTTGAATGGGTTTGCCGACGTATTGTGCAGACGACCTGTAATTTACGAGTGGTCGTTTGACAGCTGTCAAACGACGACGCGTAAATGGACTGCCTCGGCAAAGAAGTGCAGGGCACTTCTTTGCCATGTAATTTGAGCTGTTCTTCATTGAACTCAATGAAGCACAGCTCAAGATTTACGAGCGTCTCAGACGGCTCGCAAAATGCGAGGAGGAGCATTTACGTGTGAAAGGAGGCAGCTGTTAACAGTCTGTCTTTTCACACGTAAATGCCTCTCATCGTGTGAACATACCCTTAGGGTATGTTCACACGCTGAGCTAAAAACTTCTGAAAATACGGAGCTATTTTCAAGGGAAAACAGCACCTGATTTTCAGACGTTTTTTGAGCAACCCACGTTTTTTACTGCGTTTTTCGCGCCGTTTTCGCGTAGTTTTTTCGGCCGTTTTTGGAGCTGTTTTCAATAGAGTCTATGAGAAAACGGCTCCAAAAACGTCCCAAGAAGTGTCCTGCACTTCTTTTGACGAGGCTGTAATTTTACGCGTCGTCTTTTGACAGCTGTCAAACGACGACTCGTAAATTACAGGTCATCGGCACAGTACGTCGGCAAACCCATTCAAATGAATGGGCAGATGTTTGCCGATGTATTGGAGCCGTATTTTCAGGCGTAAATCGAGGCATAATACGCCTCATTTACGCCTGAAAATAGGTAGTGTGAACCCAGCCTTAGGGTATCTTCACACACTAGCTGTCATTTACGTGTGAAAAGACAGACTGTTTTCAGGAGAAAACAGCTGCCTCGTTTCACACGTAAATGCTCCTCCTCGCATCTTGCGAGGCGTCTGAGACGCTCGTAAACCTTGAGCTGTGCTTCATTGAGTTCAATGAAGAACAGCTCAAATTACGTGGCAAAGAAGTGTCCTGCACTTCTTTGCCGAGGCAGTCCATTTACGCGTCGTAGTTTGACAGCTGTCAAACGACGACGCGCAAATTACAGGTCGTCTGCACAGTACGTCGGCAAACCCATTCAAATGAATGGGCAGATGTTTGCCGACGTACTGGAGACGTATTTTCAGGCGTAAAACAAGGCATAATACGCCTCGTTTACGTCTGAAAATAGGTCGTGTGAACCCAGCCTTATAGTAGTTATATTCTTGTACATAGAGGCAGTATTATAGTACTTATATTCTTATACATAGCGGCAATTTTATAGTAGTTATATTCTTGTATATAGGAGGCAGTATTATAGTAGTTATATTCTTGTACATAGGAGGCAGTATTATAGTAGCTATATTGTATATAGGGTGCAGTATTATAGTAGTTATATTCTTGTTCATAGGGGGCAGTATTATAGTAGTTATATTCTTGTACATAGGGGCAGTATTATAGTAGTTATATTCTTGTTCATAGGGGGCAGTATTATAGTAGTTATATTCTTATACATAGGGGCAGTATTATAGTAGTTATATTCTTGTTCATAGGGGGCAGTATTATAGTAGTTATATTCTTGTACATAGGGGCAGTATTATAGTAGTTATATTCTTGTTCATAGGGGGCAGTATTATAGTAGTTATATTCTTGTACATAGGGGCAGTATTATGGTAGTTATATTCTTGTTCATAGGGGGCACTATTATAGTATATTCTTATACATAGGGGCAGTATTATATTAGTTCTATTCTTGTATATAGGAGGCAATATTATAGCAGTTATATTCTTGTACATAGAAGGCAGTATTATAGTAGTTGTATTGTACTTAGGGAGTAGTATTATAGTAGTTATATTCTAGTATATAGGGGCTGTATTATAGTAGTTATATTCTTGTACATGGGGGCAGTATTATAGAAATTATATTCTTGTACATAGGACCAGTATTATAGTAATTATATTATTGTACATAGGAGAAGTATTATAATAGTTAAGTAGTTTTATCCTTGTACATTTTTATACCCCTGAGGAAGCTAGATTAGACCCCTGGCGATACTCGTGGGGCTGGTCTTTGTTTTTTAAGTGTGTGCCCCTCTGCCTGGCTTGCATTTATTGTCTTATTCTTATGATATTTTAGGTTTGTGCCTTTTTGCATTGTATGTCACATTTATTCATGATCTTATTCTATTTTAGGAATTACCACATGCATTGAAGTGGGATCCTTATTAGGGCCATTTATGTGTCCAGGCAGGTCCGATCTAGTTTGGGGCTCTTGCGCACTTTACCGTGTATCTTATTATGGATCACTGGATCACTTATTATGGATGTTTGAAAATAATAGCTGGGGGACTAATAGGCAGTGAACATTTATAAGAGTCATGAAATTATGTCTACTTTCAAAACATTTATACGGCCAAACCAAGACAAATAATTCTTATCGTATTTTTCTAGGGATCCAACTCTCTTTTCTATCAGGGAACAATAGTTAAAAAAAAACATGTAGTTAAGTTAGATCCAATGGCATTTTAATTCCAAGATATTTAATACAAGAACTCTGCCATTTAAAAGGTAAGAGTTGCTTTAGACATACAATGATGTTGTCCTACTGTAAGACCGTTTACACTGGGGCATTTTCTCAAGGCCACCGCGATGTGTTCCATCACAATACAAACTTATAACATGGGTGAAAGGGTACACCCCTGTCTTGTTCCGTTTCTAATCGGAAAAAAAATCCTTTATGTGAACCTGGGCTATCGTGTCACTGTACAAATCAATTTGTTCTAAAGTGGGCCGGAGGAAGCCCCAGTGTTTTTGTACTTTGGCTCAATTTAGCAAAAGTAAAGTCTTGTTAGTGTTGTCTCTTGCTTCCCTCGACTGTATGAACCCAACCCGGTCATTATGTATTAATGTCGGGAGAATTTGTGGAGGTTTGTGCAGATCTTAGAATATAACTTGATGTCTTTATTTATTAAAGACACATGCATATAGCTCACACAGGAGGAGCGATTCTTATCAGGTTTAGTGTCAACAATAATAAGAGCTGTCAAAGACTGTGGGGTGAAAGGACATGATGTGTAGAAATCTGATTAAACACACTACTTAAAATTGGGGACAGGAGTTCCATGAAGGTTTTATAGAAGCGTGTGATGAAGCCGTCTGGTTCCTGGCTCTTACCCAATGGAGTGGACCATATTGCAGAACCAATCTCCACTTGTGTAAGTTTTCCTTCAGGAAAGACCTAACCCTCTCTAGCATTTTAATACTGCTGTTTCTAGAGCCTATTCTTTCAATTTAAAGATAGAACATCTGTAGCCATATCTGTGAATTATCCTTTAATATTATAAAGATTGACTGAGAGGTTAATCGTTGAGAGCAGGGAGTTTTAACTGCTCACGGTGGTGCTGCTTTATTCTGATGCAACAACGTAAAAAGGCTACTGCATCAGAATAAAGTGTCCGCCATGAAAAGGCGTATTTGCGCTCACTAAAGGGATAAGTAACACATCTGGAAAGCAACAACATGGATCCTTTGTGAAGAGGAATCTATTATAGGATCTAAAGTAAAATTAACATTGTCTCCCACCACCACCATTTGTGCATTTTCCTTTAATGATCTCTGTCTAGTCATTACTGTTCTGGCTTCTGGGCGGTTCTGTTTTTTCCTTGAGCCTATCTCTTTTCTCTATCTTTCTGCCTGTCAGATTTGGTTTAGTATTTATACCTGTCCTTCTCACTCAGTCTTTGCTTGTGATTTTCCTTAACTTCTGGTGTCTTGATCAAGCTTCTGACTAAACCGCATACCTCTGACTTTTGGACTTAAAATACTGACCTCGGCTTGTCTCTCGTTAACCCCTTGTTTGCAGATAGGGATTATCTGCTCCTGGCTGGCTTTGACCTCTGCTTTAACTGGCATCCACTTGCTTATTGATTTGGACTTTCTGTTTAACCTCTGGCTGTCTGGTTATCCTGTTTAGGTTTGCCTGCATTGCACCTCTTATCCAACATTGAACTCTGCTAAAACAACCTGGGTTCTATGTAGCAAAAACCATCCCGCCTTGCGGTGGGCTCTGTCAAACACCATAGAGTAGCCTTAGACTCTGTTGATCAAAGTTGTGGAGGATTTGAGGTCGCGGATTTATATGTACGCTCTCTCCCAGCAGTCTCCAGCAGCTTTTGGGGAATCACTCTCCTAGCAATTCCATAACACCATTCTCTCCGCAAAGTCATTTTACTTGTGTAAAAAAACAATACAGGTTTCAATTTGGTCTGGATTGGGCAGGTCTCCGTTTACTACTGTACAGATTTTACTACCCAGTATTAATTTTAGAAAAACAAATCTACCTTCAGAGTCGGTCAGGACATCCAATAACTCTTGTCGTAAAGGAATTATGGAAGGCAATCGATGTTCGTCTTGACTTACAAGCTAGATTGGTGCTGTGGTACCAAAAAGTGAAGCATCTGTCATGTATGGTTGTAATGTATCCAACCGTGAAATGGGTCTCCTGTAAGATAATAACATGTGACCTTTAGTTTTCTGCATTTGGTTGAGTACCGTATATGGTTAGGTCTTTGTGGTACAATTATCGCTCATAAATTGAAAGCGCAAAAGTGTACTGGAACCATATGTGCAGATGTAGCCGTCTTTATCTTGACTTTTAACGCATTAAATACAAGGTGGAAAGATCCTTTATCTTGAATTTTTCAATGGCTTTTGTTTGTTTGATATCACGCTGCAGCAAGTTATGTCAAGATAAAGATGGCTACATTCGTATATAATACAGTAGAAAAGACACACAAAAAAACAGGAAAAAAAGGAAAATATATTTCCTAAGATACTAATATCAGGAATAAACACAAGTGGTAAATGTCCGTCCTTATGCAACAAGAATTAATTTCAGCACAGTGAAAAATGGAGAGAGATCTTCATGAGACAGTAAGAATAAAGGAGGCTCCTACCACCTATAGCACTCTAAACAAACCAGAAATAAGTTCACCATTGACCTGTTATGAGGTCCCGTTGGGAACTCCTCTAACTTCCTCACTCATTGGTTTGTTTAATAAGTTGTCATTAGCTCAGCTGACTGCAGGATCAATGGTTTCCGGCTGAAGGCTAAAGGATTTCTGCCCATAACGATATAAGAAGTTGATCGGCGATCCAATGATGATTTTATAGGCTAAACAATGTGATCAACTGACAAATGAGCGTTTGCTCATTTGACGGCTGATCACCGGCCTTGATTACATGGGCCAATAATCGGGAACGTAGAAGTGTAAATGTGCCTTTATTAGATACGTACATGCCCCTGTTGCAAAAATACCATAAAGTGAGGCGGTGACAAAAGCATGATTTTGAAATGTTGCTACACTCGTGAAGGTGATGAAACAATCCAGATGTATAATGGTATAGGCTGGAATATCTATAACGTGGGGAGATTGAACCGGAGCAGGGATGGCATGTCTTCACTGCAATACTACAAATATTTAGGTCAGTTACGTGCATCACACAGTATAACATATCACTGGCAGTCATCCAAAACATTTGCATTGTCAGATGTTATTAAGGATTTACAGAGAGATTGAGAGACCTTTTATGTTCCCGCGCAACAAGGTCTATTCATTAAAATGCAATGAGTGCATAGTCTACATTTACGACTCACAATAGTTATTAAGCATTTATAACAGCCCAAAAATAGCTGTGACTGAGATTGTTTGACTTGAATTGGATATTTGTCCACATGTTGTGTAGAAATCTACAAATGTAGAAGATCATTTAAGAAGTGGGGTAAAAGAGTCCTACGGCCCTCATTGCAAATGTCTATTAAGATCAGAAGCACAAGTTCTCAGGCATATATCTCTCAAAGACAACATAGCTGTAAGACCATTTTCTATGTATGATAATATATCTCTAAATAATACAGTCATACCGTTACCACATAATACCACTATCCACTATATAAGGAACAAATATCACTATACTGTTACTGAACAAAACGCAGTGTACCAAGACCAATATTACCAATGATACCACTATACAAGAGATAAACTATACCGCCACACCATGACCACATATTACCATTACATAGTGTCTGAATAATTCCACCATACTGTTACTAAATAATACCTCCACACCATGACCAAATATTACCACCACATAGTGATTGAATAATACCACCATACTGTTACTGAATAATACATCCACACTATGACCAGATATTACCACCACATATTGACTGAATAATACCACCATACTGTTACTAAATTATACCACCACACCATTACCACATAAAACCACTACATAGTGACTGAATAATACCAGCATATTGTTACTGAATAATACCTCCACTCCATGACCACATAATACTACCACATAGTAACTGAATAATACCATCATACTGTTACTGGATAACTCCACATCATGACCACATAAAACCACTACATAATGTTTGAATAATACCACCACACTGTTACTAAATAATATCACCACACCATGATCACATATTACCACGGCATAGTGATTGAATAATACCCCCATACTGTTACTGAATATTACAGCCACACAGTGACTATATATTACCACTACATAGTGACTAATTAATACCACAATACAGTTACTGAATAATAACTACTATGCTAAAACTAATATTACCGCCATACAGTGACCAAAAAGTGGTAACCATACAGTTATATCCAGTGACTTGCAGGTGACTGTGAGTCACCTGTGATTGTACCATCTGATTAGATTCGTTCACTTTCTTTTTTCTTCATTATCCGGTCCAGACTGCCATGACAATATCTTCCAGCCATGGCAATATCTTCTAGTCTCTGCAGAATTTGCAACACAAACATCTTCCTCGCTGTTCCAGCCCACTCCCCACATTTTCAGGTTTACAAAAAAATAACCATTCATGCTGCCCTAGACTGTTATAAACCCCCAGACAGAAATATTACTTTGTTCCACACAGTAATAATGCCCCCCAAACAGTAATAGGGCCCCTTTGTACTCGGTACACATTAATGCCTCCCTATGTGCTGCCACACAGTAGTAATGTCACCCTTTGTTCCCCTACACAGTAGTAGTCCTCTTTTGTGCCCACATATAGCGGTAGTCCTCTTTTGTGACCCCATATAGTAGTTGTCCGCTTTTGTGACCCCCATATAGTAGTTAGGTCCACCTTTGTGCCCCATATAGTAGTTAGGTCTCCCTTTGTGCTCCCATAGTAGTTTGGTCACCCCTTTGTGCTTCAACAGTAGTAAGGTCCCCCTTTGTTCCCCATGTAGTAGTTAGGTCCACCTTTGAGCTCACATATTGTAGTTAAGTCCCCTTTGTGCTGCATAGAATCGATATCTCTCCCTTTGTGCCCCATATAGTAGTTAGGTCCCCTTTGTGCCCCCATATAGTAGTTAGGTCCCCTTTGTGCCCGCATATAGTAGTGAGGTCCCCTTTGTGCCTCAATGTATCACTTAAGTTCCCCTTATCCCCCCTGTATCACCATATAGTACTTAGGTCCCTCTTTGTGCACCCATATAGTAATTATTTCCCCACTTTGTGCCCCATATACTAGTCAGGTGTCTCTTTATGCCCTCATAGAGTAGTTAGGTCTTCCTTTGTGCCCCAATGAAGTAGTTAGGTCCCCTTTGTGCCTCCATATAGTAGTTAGGACCTCTTTGTATCCCAATAGTAGTTAGGTGCCCCACCATTAATACTTTCCCTTTATACTAATGAAAAATAATGTCACCTAATTCCCTTTCCCAAAACAAGTGGATGGTTCTCTTCCATCAGCCTGCTGCCCACAGACCAAATTAAGGTTGGTGCAGGACTGTTCAAAAATCTTGGTAAAGGCCCCGTCTCACATCTTCAACTCGGACCCACATGACCCTCTGTAGCAGCCTCATATAGGAAAGGAAGGTGGTAAGCGAAGTTTACGGACGTTATGGAAACAGCCAAGCTACTGTAGTGTCTTCCCTAGACTTTAAAAGAGAGGAACACAGATTCAAAGAGAGAGCCACATGCATGCATTTCCACCTCTTCTCAGGATAGGATTGCTTAAAAGCTATCAGGGGTACTCAATTTTCCTGAGAGGTGAGGGTCCCACCAGCTTTCCCTTCTCAGTCTAGGTAGCTAGGTCATAAATGTCAACATTAAGAGTAATTTAATAGAGATATGAGGATTTTAAATTGCTTGTAGGGGAATAGTTTCAAAATACAGTGGTGTTTGGAGCACTATATTTTCGGTACACAGAGTGCCTGCAGATCCTTAGTACAGTCCTACACCAGCCTTCCTGGATAATGTCACTGACCACCGTCTGCCTGCCCTATTTTTTTTTTTTTTGTTAACACTTTACCCAGTGACTTTCAAGTCAGTGTATAAGGTCGCCAAAGCAAATTCTATAATAAGGCAGTCACTAACCATATGTCATTTATAATACTGATGTCTTCCGATGTGGCATAGGAGTCTTTGGGCCACCTTAGGGACCAGGACTAGGCTGCAACTGTTACCTCTGCACACCCTATAGCTACGTCTTTGCCTAAAGTCAAAAAGTGTATTTACCCACTGACCATAGAATATTGGATTCTAGAGACTTCTGGCCACAGAGCTCTAAAGGGTAGGTAAAAAAAAAAGCTGCCTTAGCCTCCGGATTTAGATACCCTCAGATCCCGATAGAGATTGCAGCTAATCTGCAGGCACTGATCATAGCTGTGACAAGGGGTGTACGTAGAGGATCGGAGGCCTTATAGTGAAGAATAAAATGGCCCCTCCGTAACGGTGCCTGTTTTTGAGACAGAGGACAAAAGAGCCTGCTGTTTAATTACGCCTTATTTTTTACATTACCCTTAGGCTCAATGCACAAGACCGTCTGTGTCGCCCGAGTCCTGTCCGTGATCTGTGGAAAGATAGGACATGTCCTATCTTTCCACCGGTTGGAGAGTCGGGTCCGTTTTCACCCGCTACAGTAAATGGGTCTGTGAGAACTATCGGGTGCCAATCTGATGCCGTGAAAAATGCCCTAGAGGCACTTTGTCATGTGCAACTGGCCTTAGGCCAATCCCCCACCCTTTACTTGCTAACAATGCATTAGTTCTGTAGACATGAGTCCTGCACAGGTTCACACCTCCCAGTAGCAAAGAGGATGGGGACCAAACCTCTCTCTCCAAGGGCCCCATGGCAGCCGCATGGTCTGCCTCTAAGGTATGTATGCCAATGACTGTGTACCTATGCCTAGAGATGGTATTCTGCTTTATTTCCCAGTTCCTCCCTATCTCATGTTCCCTAGTCTATTCTGAACGCCCTAAGTCTGAACCTCTATGGCCCTGTGGCCCTTGTCTCTTTTCTTCCAGTGCAGACTGTACATTAACATCCTCCTGACTTATGCTGCCAAATCAAGAGAAACTTAAGCAAATAATTGCTTGCTAAAATAATACAGGGATTACTGGGAGCCTTGGGGAATGGCAGAGTTATATTATGTTCAATAATATTAAAATCTTTCTTAGAAAATATATGGAATAGGCAAACAAATAAAGCTTACTTATATACGGCTCCTTAGGGAACGCTGAGAGCATTGATGTCATGAAGCTTTCTGGAATAAAACTGGACCACGGTAGATCTTAATCTGACATTACACATTGGCTGTTTCAGCGTCAGAGATATATGAAGCCATTGGTGTACCTGTGAATTACAGGCCGCAGACTGACATTCCTGCGCTGTTTTATCTTGCTGCAAATTAACTAAATGGAACACTTGGCAATGCACAGGAGAAACTGCTGTGAGAACGGCCCCCAGGATTTTCCGGGATGTGTGAAATGTATTCATGGACATATTTAATTATATGACATTGAATTAAGGGCACATGCACACGATCGTAGCCGTGTGCACGGCCGTGATTTTCGGGTCGGCCGGCTGCGGACTATCAGCCGCGAGCCGCCCGCAAATCGCGGGACATGCACATGGCCGCGGCCATTATTTTCAATGAGCCCCGACCGCAGAAGACGGCCGTAATAAGACATGCCCGTTCTTTCTGCGGTCCGGGCTCCCGGGCCATGCACGGACCGTAAAAACTATGGTCGTGTGTACGGCCCCATAGAAATGAATGGGGCCGCAATTCTTCCGTGGATTTTCGGGGGAATTGCGGCTGCAAAAACACGTTCGTGTGAATGGGGCCTAAGTCTGAGGTAACCCTTGAATGGCACATTTATTTTCATACCTCCTATAATTCATTATAATTTTTTTTTAAATTATTATTATTGCAGGTATGTAATTATAAAGTACTGCAGTTAGTGGAAATATAAAAAATACAAATAAGCTCCCCCACCCTCCTCTCGGTAGCTATGGAGAAGTCTGTGCAGGTTCTCAATGACATGGGGAAGCTCTGTGACAACTAATATGGCCCCAGTGGCTGTCACTTAGCTTTTCCAGACTCCTAAATAGCTACTTTGTGCAGTTATGCAAAAAAAAAAAAAAGCACATACAATGGACAGCCATTTTAAGCCACACTTCTTTCTGCCCAGGAATACCCCTCAAAACACTTTCTTTTTTTTTTATACAAATGAATATAAATTTCATTCTTTTAATGTCCTCAATACAAGTATGTATGTAAGTAACTTTTACTTTAAATGTTTGGAAAAGTTGGGTTTCAACCCTTGTGGAAACTGTAGTAGTGGCCAGAGGGGTAAGGTTGGGCAAATTCCGTGGCCCACTGCTGGAGGAAGGGCCCACCTCCCATCCCCTATATATTTATGTTATGTGTCAGAGTTCTGTGTAGTAACTCCCAGGTCCCACTACTGCCTTCCCTAAAGCTGCATCAACCTTTGTAGTTCCTTGGTGGAGGGATCTTCTCAACAGTTCTGTGACCATGAATGTCTGTAGATTAATTTTTCAAGCTCTACATTTTGGTCTATTGGGGTTAAGACTCGGGACCTGCTGTATGGGAGGAAGAACCACTGCCAGTGACCACAGGCTGCACTGCCTCCAATGTGTGTATTTTCTTTGCCTTAATATAGACATATGCCAGGACCTTATAGATAGAAAAGCAAAAAGATCAAAAGTCCCTTAATGGGACTAAAAAACAGCATTAACTGAAAAATACCACTGCCTAAAATAATACAATAAACAATATACTTTATTAAATAAACATCACAAATAAGTAAATAACATAGACATATCTGGTATCCCCAAAACCGTAACAGCACGTACAATACAGTGATCACATGATTTATGGTCATAAGTAAATAGCTTAAAAAAATATTCAGTAATTTCTCCTTTCTTCTGCATTTCCCTCATATTATACGCTAATATAAATCAAGCACTAACTTATGTATATTGCAAAAAATGTATAGCCGTATTATGGTTAAATTATAACCTTTGCAGCATACAGATGCCTCTCTCCTTTTAAGAGTATGTTTACACAAGGCTCTTTCTTTTGCCGTTCTTTGGATAAAAATATATTTATTTTTTGTGAAAAAATGGCGCAAAAAACGTGTTGAAAATGTCTGCTGTGAACACTCCCTTAGTGCCATTCACACCATTATTGGTATACAGTAAAATAAGTTGGGGCAAAAGGAGGTCCACTGTGATTCCATCACGCAAGGCCCCACATAAATTTGGAGCTAACCCTTGGTGACCATATGGTTTTCTACCCAACTTTCCCAGAAGCCGATATGCCGTAAATAGGGCACAGCAGACCTGACATAAAAAGGACGACTTCTATATTTAAAGAGGCCTTTTAATTTTGGGATCTTTTTTTTTTGTCCTCACAATTTCTACATTTTACTGACTAATTCCATTTTATT
This sequence comes from Rhinoderma darwinii, assembly GCF_050947455.1. Classification (NCBI taxonomy): domain Eukaryota; kingdom Metazoa; phylum Chordata; class Amphibia; order Anura; family Rhinodermatidae; genus Rhinoderma; species Rhinoderma darwinii. The sequence goes on from NC_134687.1 coordinate 619,244,226, forward strand.
TGCCAGCCAGACTTGTGACATTTTCTAAATCTGGGGTCGAGATTCCTAAAATGCGTTGTCTGTCGATATAAAAGTTGCTGTGTAGCTCCAAGCAACATATCTGACCTTTCTGTATGACGTTGATGACATCATTGTGATGTCACTCATGGCCTGCAGCTCTGGAGCACATGGCATAGCTGGAACGTAATCCTTGATTTCCTCTATATGCCCTGATGAATTGTGACATGACTTGGGAATAGCTAAGGCTGCTTTCACACTAGCGTTACTATACGTTTACCTCTCTTCAATCAGAGGAAGAGAGGATCGATACATTAAATGGAAATAAACGGTTCCATTAGAAATACCATTGATTTCAATGGTAATTATTTTGTATCAGTTGCTTTCCATTTGTCTCCATTCGCTAGGTTTCCGTTTTTTTTAATGGAAACAAAAGTTCTACAGACTGCACCTTTGTTTCCGTTACAAAAAACGGAAACCTAGCCAACAGAGACCAACGGAAAGCAACTGATACAAAATTATTAGCATTGAAATCAATTGTAATTCTAACGGTTGTAACAGTTGCTTTCCGTTTAATGTATCGATCCTCTCCTCCTCTGATGGAAGAGAGGTAAACTTATAGTAACGCTAGTGTGAACTTAGCCAAACACCCCTAGGATAACATATTACCCCTTATATGTGCCCAATAAAACACACTGCATGGGGATGTAAATTGACCATAGCAGCTTATTACAAAAGTAAACATATAATATACATAAAAACAAAGACCCCTGTTGGGATAACCCCTTTTTACATGACATATTAGAGCATACGAATATCATACAGAGGGGTCTCCAGCATGGGACCCTCCATTATAAGCCAGAGCGGAGAGTTGCTAACAATTAGCCCCAGCAAAATGAGTTGTTTGCCAGGGGTCTTGGCAACCCATTTTTTAAGCCAGGGGGGGGGGGGGGGATCCTTAGCAATCACCGGGGAAGCCCCTGTAAGGAAGCCTTACCTGGCAACGCCCGCGACCACAGTCCACTGACTTCATGCCGGCGTCTACCTCCTAGGAGACGCCAGCATTCACGCCGGCCGGCCCTGCTCTTCCTGTTAAGGTGCGCGCGCTCAGCCCCGGCCTTAAAGGGACAGCGTGCACATGTTAAAAGTTCCCTAATTAACCCCTGTCCATCCTGGACTATAAGAAGGGCTCCGCCCTTCCACTCCCTGCCTGAGCGTTGTTGTAGTTTTCCCATGTCTGTCTTGCAAATGGTCCCTTAGTGTCTCCCAGTGGTCCCGTGTCCTACCTCCTATTTCCTGCAACCCGTGCTGTGCCTTTCTCCCGAGCCAGTATCGTACCTGAGCCATACCTTCCCTCGCCTGCTGGAATACTCCACGTCTACTGTCGCCTGTAAGCCGGATAACATCTGCCACGTCTGGCGCAACCTACCACCTCCAGCTCCATCGGTGCCAGAGCCCTTGCTGCCGTCCGGACTATCCCAGATACCCTTGTCCTACACTCCTACCATAGACTTTGTGCATAGACTTTGAGTTGGTCAGCTGCCTCTACGCTACGTCGGAGCGGCCTAGTGGGTCCACATACCCCTAGATCGTAACAATAGGGCATGTGTACAGGGGTAGTCCTGATGGGACATCCCCTTTAAACTGATGATACCTCTTATTCACTGCTATATTAGCCCAGTAGGCCACCAATAAACCGTTTTAACTAGTGACTTGCATAGCTCCCCCTTTCCTACTGAATGCTCCCTCTCATTTGGACAGTGACTACATATAATTGCACATATTTCGAATTACAAGTGCATGCACATTGGAACTCAGGACCTCAAAGTTGCAAGGCAAATGTGCCAACCATTAGTGATGTCCTTGTTGGATTGGGTTCCATTATATCTTGTTTATGTTGCAATGGGTCTGTGCTAATTTTTGTGAAAGAAGTGAAGTCTCTTTAGCCACAGCCAGTAGTAGTCTTCTTAAGCCACCATGACTGCCTTGTGCAGTTGCCTATTAGGTCGTCCCTTAGGCATGGTCTAATAGATGCCTGTCAACTTTTACTGACCGGTACCATGCACTGGAATACAGAAGTACAGAGAGCATCCAATTGTCCTAGTGGGACAAAAAAAAAATAAGTTAAATAAACTTTAAGAAAGTTGTTAAAAAAGACAAATAAATAAAAGAAAAAACAGGAAAGCTCCGACAGACACATTAAACATGTCCATGGGACTCCCTTCATCCAATAGATGCCAAAAGAGTGTCCATTGGTCTGGTATACATCAGTACACTTTTTTTTGTAGGTATGGGATAGCATCATAGACTGGATCTCGTAAGAATACCACTCGATATATTTTTTTTTATCGGGGCCTATGGCCTATATATGTTACACATTAAAAGCGTGGCATACATCACAGGCATACGTTAAAGGTATACATCATTAACTTTACGATAGTTTTCATGACATATACGTTAAACACATGCCTTTGTAGTCTATGGGTGATGAATACCTGTGTCAGATACCTAACAGTTGCATCAGTCATCCATACGTAGGCTATTATGGCAAGATGTATACAGAATGAAAAGGTAATGAGAGTTCACGAGTTATATGTTAAACTTATCCCATAATAGAAGGGCCGGCATCAGCACCCGGTGAACCCGGGAAAGTCCTGAGGAAGTACACTAGCAGCCGGATGCTTCATACAGCTGCAGTTTTATTCATTTACAGGATGGCTGGCCGGGGTTGGACTAGCCCACCAGAGGACACTCCAGTAGGCCCAGACGCCGAGCTGCATCAGTGGCGACTCTTACTAATGGCTCCCTGCTCCATCGCTCACTTATGGTCTGCTGTATGCAAGAGATGTCAGCATCCCGGTGCAGGTGACGTGATTACGTCACTGCGACGGGTCACAGGAAGCAGACACAGGACAATCAGCTCGTCGTGGGAATGGGTAAGGTGAGTTTTTTAAAATTTATTTTTATTGGTGCAATGGGGCCCTCACAAATATATAGGGGCACAAAGGGGGCCTAACTTCGATATGGGAGCACAAAGGGGGCCTAACTAATAAATAAGTACCCTTTGTGTCCCTATATATTATTTAGGCCCCCTTTGTGCCCCTAATGACTTTTTGGGGGCATAAAGGGGGCCTAACTTCTATATGGGGGCACAAAGTGGGCCTAACTAATTTATAGGGACACAACCAGTGGTGGATTAAGTAGACCATAGGCCCTGGTCTGTTACCCAATTTTGAGCCCCCCTTTTCCACCGCCTCCCACACTACCTTTTTGTGAAAGCATTAACAAATTGGTGTTACGATTCCCCTTGTCAAAGGGCTGTATCCCTACATACTGACAGTCTCCAACCATCGCTGACAGTATAACACTGTGCAGCGACACATCCTCCTGACAAGGGGAATGGTTACATAGTTACATAGTTACATAGTTACATAGTTAGTACGGCTGAAAAAAGACACATGTCCATCAAGTTCAACCAAGGGAAGGGACAAGGGAAGGAAAAATTTCTACACATAGGAGCTAATATTTTTTTGTTCTAGGAAATTATCTAACCCTTTTTTAAAGCCATCTACTGTCCCTGCTGTGACCAGCTCCTGCGGTAGGCTATTCCATAAATTCACCGTTCTTACTGTAAAGAAGCCTTGTCGCCTCTGCAGCTTGAACCTTTTTTTCTCCAGACGGAGGGAGTGCCCCCTTGTTTTTTGAGGGGGTTTTACAAGGAACAGGATTTCACCATATTTTTTGTATGTGCCATTAATATATTTATATAAGTTAATCATATCCCCCCTTAGTCGTCTTTTTTCAAGGCTAAATAGGTTTAATTCTTTCAATCTTTCCTCATAACTTAAATTCTCCATGCCCCTTATTAGCTTCGTTGCTCTTCTTTGTATTTTTTCCAACTCCAGGGCATCCTTTCTATGAACTGGAGCCCAGAACTGAACTGCATATTCTAGATGAGGCCTCACTAATGCTTTGTAAAGTGGCATTATTACATCCCTGTCCCGTGAGTCCATGCCTCTTTTAATACACGACAATATCCTGCTGGCCTTTGAAGCAGCTGATTGACACTGCATGCTGTTATTGAGTTTATGATTTACAAGTACACCCAGATCCTTCTCAACAAGTGAATCCGCCAGTGTAGCGCCCCCTAGGACATATGATGCATGCAGGTTGTTGGTACCCAGATGCATAACTTTACATTTATCTACATTAAACTTCATCTGCCAAGTGGACGTCCAAACACTTAGTTTGTTTAAATCTGCCTGTAATTCATGAACATCTTCCATAGTCTGAACTATATTACATAGCTTGGTGTCATCTGCAAAAATAGAAATAGTGCTATTAATCCCTTCCTCTATATCATTAATAAATAAGTTGAATAATAGGGGTCCCAGCACTGAACCCTGGGGTACACCACTTATAACCGGTGACCATTCAGAGAAGGAATCATTGACCACAACTTTCTGGATACGGTCCTTGAGCCAATTCTCAATCCAATTACAAACTATATTTTCTAAACCTATAGTCCTTAATTCACCCATTAGGCGTCTATGGGGAACAGTGTCAAATGCCTTTGCAAAGTCCAAAAACACTAAATCCACAGCGGCCCCTCTGTCTAGGCTTCTGCTCACCTCTTCATAAAAACAGATTAGGTTAGTTTGACAACTTCTGTCCTTAGTAAAACCGTGCTGGCTGTCACTTATAATGCTATTTATTGTCACATAATCCTGTATATAGTCCCTCAATAGCCCCTCAAACATTTTCCCCACGATGGATGTTAAGCTTACTGGTCTATAATTACCCGGGGAAGACCTAGAGCCCTTTTTGAAAATAGGCACCACATTTTCCCTGCGCCAGTCCCTTGGCACTATACCAGTCACTAGAGATTCTCTGAATATTATGAAAAGGGGGACTGAAATAACTGAACTAAGCTCTTTAAGAATTCTAGGGTGTAACCCATCTGGTCCCGGGGCCTTGTGCACATTTATTTTATTTAATTTAGCTTGGACCATCTCTACATTCATCCAATTCAGTATATCAACTGATATATGAACAGCACTGGCACCGGCTACATCAGCTGCTCTTTCTTCAGTTGTATATACAGAGCTAAAGAACCCATTTAGTAACTCTGCCTTCTCTTGATCCCCTGTGATCAACTCCCCATTACCATTATCTAGGGGTCCTACATGTTCAGACCTTGGCTTTTTTGCATTTATATGCTTGAAGAATTTTTGGGGATTTGTTTTACTATCCCTGGCCACCTGCCTTTCATTTTGTATTTTTGCTAATTTTATTACATTTTTACAGATTTTATTAAGCTCTTTATATTTTACAAAGGCTACAGCTGTACCCTCAGATTTGTATTTTTTAAATGCCCTTTTTTTGTCATGTATTGCCCCTTTCACAGAAGGTGTAAGCCATGTGGGGTTTAATTTGAGTCGTTTATACTTATTACCTGTAGGAATAAATTTTGCACTATAATAACTCAAAGTAGATTTGAAAATCTCCCATTTATCATTTGTTCCATTATTTGACATTAGTTCTTCCCAGTCTATATCCTGAATTGCAGCCCTCATCCTGGGGAAATTGGCTTTCTTAAAATTAAATGTTTTTGCCCTCCCAGCCTGCGTTTGTTTTTTACAGTATAGGTAAAATGTAACTATATTGTGATCACTGTTACCGAGGTTTTCACGAACATTGACATTCCCAACAAGATCTGCATTATTAGAAATGACCAGATCCAACAGAGCTTCACCTCTAGTCGGGTCTTCCACAAACTGGCCCATAAAATTTTCCTGCAACAGGTTGAGGAAATGTCTCCCCTTTGCAGTTGAAGCCGAACCATGACACCAATTAATATCCCGGAAATTAAAATCTCCCATTATCACTACAGTACCCGCCTGTGCAGCCCGCTCCATCTGTTTATATATCTGACCTTCCATCTCCTCAGTTATATTGGGGGGTCTATAGATTACACCAAAAGTAATTTTTTCAGTGTTTACCTCCCTTTCTAGTTCCACCCACAAGGTTTCAACCTCCTCACAGTATTCACCCACTATTGTCTCTTTCACACTCGCCTTCATATCACTTCTCACATACAGACATACACCACCACCTTTCCTATTTGTCCTGTCTTTACGAAAAAGTGTAAAACCCTGTAGATTTACAGCCCAGTCATGTGAAGAGTCCAGCCATGTTTCAGCAACACCAACTATATCTATATTTTCTTCCAGTATCAAGGCCTCCAGCTCCCCCATTTTGCTTGCTAGACTTCTGGCATTTGTGAACATACACTTTGAATTGCCTGTCAGTTTTTCACTTTTATTATCAGAAATGTGATTTGACATTAATCGGTCCTTTTTATTTACACTGATGTTTTGTAACGAAAGGATCTCCTTATCTTGTTGTCTAGTCCTCTCCCCACATTCTGTTTCTCCCCCCACCAATATAGTCTGACCCCTCTCTAACCTGGCTACCCCTTTTTTTTCTACATTGACCTCCCTCCTCAGCCCTAGTTTAAATACTCCGCCACCCCAGCTAGAATTCTCTCCCCCAGCACAGCGGACCCCCTTCCATTTAGGTGCAAATCATCTGCAGAATACAGTTTGTACCCCAATGAAAAGTCAGCCCAGTGCTCTAGGAACCCAAATCCTTCTCCTCTACACCAAGACTTCAGCCATGCATTTAACTCCCTAAGCTCCCGCTGTCTTTCCTGTGATGCGCATGGCACAGGCAGTATTCCTGAGAATACAACCTTGGAGGTCCTTCCCTTCAGCTTGTAGCCTAGTTCTTTAAAATTATTCTTAAGGCTCCTCCACCTACCATTTATTCTGTCGTTGGTACCGACATGGACCACGACAGCTGGATCATCACCAGCCCCTCCCAGCAATTTGTCCACCCGTTCCACCACATGCCGAACCCTGGCACCAGGGAGACAGCAAACCAGTCGGTTGAGGTGGTCTTGGCGACAAATAATTCTATCCGTCTTCCTGATTATAGAATCCCCTACGACTATCAATTGTCTTGGCTTACCTGCATTACCATCCCGCCGACTACTAGCTGGGCTGTTCTCCCGGCTGTTAGAGAGATCAATATCCACTAGGGCTGCCATTTCTGAGACTTACACCCTCGCATCATCACACAACTTGGCAATTTTGCCTGGAATGTCAGAAACCGGATCGGCCTTCCTTATCTTTGACCCCTTTCTACTGCCCCTAACTACATTAACCCAGCTACTTACCTGATCCTGCTCACCCATGTCTTCACCCTCCAGTTGTAACCCACTAACTGCATGCTCTGTGAGCAGCAAGCTCCGTTCAAAATTGTCTATCCTCCTCAGTGTTGCATTCTGCTCCTCCAGATCTCTAATACGAGCTTCCAGGTGAACAATATGCTCACATCTGCCACAGAGATATTCACCCTGGAACTCCGGCTCCAGTCGTGCATACATATGGCAAACTGTGCACTGAAGAAAACCTCCAATCTTGCTGTCCATTATCCCAGTTACAAAAAAACAGCGAACAGGTGTTAATCAAAAAGATAAAGAAGTAGAAGAGCACTTACTTGGGCTTTAACTCCTCTTTTGAACTCCGGTTTTTGGAACTCCACTTAATATACAAACCACTTGTTATTCAAGCCACAGAGCAGGCTCTACAGAGTAGTGAGGCCTGATTTATAGCACCAGGTAGCAGCTAAAATGGTAAAACGCATTTGTCTATCAGTCCTGGACTGCACAAAAACTTTTTGTGAAATACAAAGATTTAATATAATAAACAGGACAGAAGAGGTGACAGATTCTCTATAAATCCAGTGACTCACAGGTGACAACTTCTCAGATTCTCATAGTTTTTTCCTCTTTTCTTCTCCATCCAGTGAAGACTTCATGACGACTTCTCCCGGCCATGACCCATTTCTGCAGAATTTGCCACTCCGATGTCTTCGGCTTCTAACTTTTCCAACATTTTTCTGTGGATAGCACCACACAGCCCCCCTGTAGATAGCACCACACAGACCCCTTGTAAATAGTGCACACAGCCCCCTGTAGATAGTGCCCCCCACACAACTCTGTAGATACAGACACACACAGACCCCTGTAGCTAGTGCCACACACAGCCCCCTGTAGATAGCACCACACAGCCCTCCCCCTCTTATAAATAGTGAAACACAGCCCCCCCTTGTATATAGTGCCACACAGCCCCACTGTATATAGTGCCACACAGCACTCCCCTTGTACATTGTCCCACACAGCCCCCCAACCTTGTATATAGTGCCACACAGCTCTCCCCCTTGTATATAGTGTCATGCAGCCCCCTCCCTTGTATATAGTGCCCACACAACTCCCCCTTTATATATGGTGTCACACAGCCCCCCATTGTCTATAGTGCTATACAGCAATCTCCCCCGTGTATATTGCTATATAGCCCCCAAAAAAATAACAAATGGTACCTTGCCCCATTCCCGCGACAGACAGATTGCTGCATAACCTCCAGGGTGGGGCGCTTGCACAGACCAGCCTGATACAGTGACGTCATCACACCTGCCTATGCAGGGAGACTTCCCAGTGCCTTACAGGCTGCAGCCCTAACATGGCCTGCAGCCTATAGTATTCATTTGTATCTGCGTCATGAGGACACAGATGCAAGTGAATGTGGTTGCTGCTAGCACCGGGGCCCCCTCATTTTCTGGGCCAGGCAGTGTGGGCCCCACTCATGCCTCGGGCCCTGTTGCAGCAGGGGGCACAAAAAGGATGGGGGCCCTGGGAGCCTTGGGCCCTGGGCAGCCGCCTGAACTGCCCTTATGATGATCCGCCACTGGGCACAACTAATATGTGGGGGCACAAAGGAGGATTACTATAGTATGGGGAAAAAGGGGGACATTGCTACTGTGTGGGAGCACATGGGGAGGCATGTAGGGAGTACAAAGTGGGCACTAAACCTGACACAAAAACTGCCTTCTCAAAGGTCACCTTTTTTTTTGGGGGGGGGGGGTAAGTACCTTGTAAGGGATAGTGTACTGTATGTGGTATTGTTAGGGGCAGTTTATCAACATCCCATTTACCTCTAATTCCTCCAGGTACTGAAATACTCAAGCCTACAGATACCTGGTCATCTGGACATCACAACCTCCGCGTAATAGCTACATCAAGATTCACATAGCACAATAACTGCACTACCTGGATTCATTGAGACCTATGACTTACTCGTAAATGGTAAGTTATCCATGGTTACGTTTGTCTGGCATTATATTATAAATTCTGATTTTATGTGTACCTCGTTCTAGGGTTCCTTGCCATTAATCACTGTGATTATTGTTTATCTTTTGGTATGTTAACATGTTTCATTTAAAGTTAAATTGGTTATCCATCTTTTCAAAATTGATGGCCTGCAATTTTCTATCTGCGGGGTACAGTCGGGACCCTCACCCTCACGCAGCTGTTTCCTGGAGAGCATGCCTCGTTACCATGCCAGGAGCCGCGCTGCTTACCTACTGTATTATTTATAACAGCGGTTTTAGGTACTGCAATGGTGTCCTATAGACTTGAATGGGACACCGCTGCAATACCTAACACCGCCGCTACAAATAGTACAGCGAGCGGGCAGCGTGGTTTCGGGCATGTAAACAATGCCAGGAGCCACAGTCTCTGGGAAACAGCTGATCTGCACAGGTTTTGACTGTTTTGATGGCCTATTTTAAGGATGGGCCATCAATATTGAAAAGATGAATAAACCCGTTTAAGTCTTAATGGGATTCTTGTCAGTGATTTGTCATATTCTGGTAGTCCTATGCTAGGATTTTTTTTGTCTGTGGTATAGTTTATGAAGCATTAATATAAAGGATAGCAAATGTAGTGCAAAAACATAAAAAGATAGCATATCTACAAAGCCATCATAATATTTGTCACGATCTAGGGGTATGTGGACACATTAGGGTGCTCCGCCGTAGCGGAGAAGCAGCTGGCCAAGTAACGGTCTATACAAAGTCTCTACAAGAAGTTTGTAGCACAAGGGTAGCTGAGACAGTCCAGTCGCTGGCAGAGGCTCTGGCAATGATGGGGCTAGATGTGGTAGCTTGCGCCAGACGTGGAGGATGATACCAGATGACACCAGACGTGATGTATAACAGCAAGTGGCAAAACACGACTCCAATGCTAGACAGGCTCAGGAACAAAACACAGCACGGGATACAGGATACAGGTAGCAGGGCACGGGAACATTGGGAGCAGGATAACACGAAGGGACCATTTGCAATACGAACATGGAAAAACTACAACGCTCAGGCAAGGAGTGGAGGGGCGGAGCCCTTTCTATAGTCCAGGATGGATTAGGGAATTTTTAACAGCGCACCCTAACACTGGGAGCAGGGCTGGACAGCCGCGAGTGCCGGCGTCTCCTAGGAGGGAGATGCTGGCAGGATGCCAGCGGTCTGTGGTCATGGCCGTTACAAGTAAGGAACGGCTGCGGTCCGCGACCATGGCCGTAACAAAATTATTACCCTTCAAAACATATTGAGTGTCTGTAGTGTCTGCCGTTTTACTGCGGCCGCCACGTGAGTTGCTCAGTAAAGGGGAAAACTAAGGCTCTGTGGCCCGAGCGCCCACATAAACCTGGAGCCGGCCCTGAATGATAGTCTTAGGTGATGGATACCTAAAAGGGGGAGGCTACTATTTAACGTATAGGTCGGGAGCTTTTCCCGGTGTATACGTCAATTATTGGCCAAAAATGTAATGTGAATAAGACCTAAGATATATGCACCCTAAAATGGTGCTATTATATAATACAACTGATGACACAAAAAACAAAGCACCCATAAATGTATGTAAGTAGAAAAATAAAACTATGGCTGTTGGAACGAAATGAGGCAAAAACAAAAACATTTCCGGCGTGTCCTTAAGGGGTTAAATAGTCGTATGGAATAAGCACCTTCGTTATACAATACATGTACACTACATAATACTATTCCTGCCATAGTTACTCAAGAGTACTCAAGTACATTACTGTCACGAAGGGTCTGTGGACCCAGTGGGCCGAACCGCCTTGGTGGTAAGGCAGCTGGCCGACAGGGCGCAGGTCAATGTCTATAGTTCGTATAGGCACCTGTGGCAGCTGAGACAGCAGCAGGGCAGGCTCGGCTAGGAATAGGCAGCAGGTAGACGTCAGGCGAGGTGAAGCAGGTCAGACGTGGAATACAGCACGAGACGACTTTGGCACAGCACAGTGCTCGACCAGGATGGTATGGAATGCAAGGAGCAGGAACAGGAACTGGAACAGGTAGAGGAAACACACTAGGAGGCCATCACATAGACAAACTAGGAAACATCAACAACGCTCAGGCATAGAAGCGGGGGGCTGGACCCCTCTTATAGTCCAGGGTACTCACGGGTCAAAGTTCATCAAGAAGTCCGGTACGTGCTCTGCCCCATTAAGAGTGGGCATGCGCGTGCGCGCGCACCCTACGGGATCCGGCTGAGGTGAGTGGAAGCGAGCGCTGGCGTCTCCTGAGGAGGAGGCTGGGGCCAGCGCTTGCCGACTCGTGGCTGCGGCTGTCAGGAGGGGATTGGAGCTGACAGCCCGCAGCCACGGACATTACAATTACAAAACCCTTCTTTTTCCAAGCTGGGTTTTGTTTTTCTTCAACTTTCCTAGAAACTAATTGTAAATCATAATACTGTATAATACAGTGCGATCGTATCTGTAGATGCTCAGCACCGGGTCTGGACTTGATTTTTGGCTAACCAGTTCATAGATAAACATTTCTAAAGAAGATTGCTACAGGGAGTTAATACGTTTTTAGGAGGAAAACCTGAGCCCATACTTTTCATCACTAACACTAGTCATTGCCAGCCAGGGCCGGAGGACAATCACTCTTACCTCTTCTTGAGAAAAGGCCAAGCAGACTTTAAATATTTTAACTCCGCACAAGAATGATCCTGAGCACAGTCCCAAAGGTTAAAGGGGTTATAAAGGGATTATAAGGGGTCCCATTATATTAAGGTGATTACAGTGTGTCCCACTGCTGGTACCCAAAATGATTAGTTACAATCTGTGAGCACGGCCGAATTGTAGTGGCGGCAAGCTGGGCAATTGCCAAGGGCCTCAGTTTTCAAGGGGGTCCCCTGAGAACAAGACCCTCAGTGGTAACCTACCTGACAGTGAAACAGTGGAGCAGTGGTGAGTAACCATTGAACACCAGGTATTCAACCCCTAGACCACCAGGGATTTTACAAGAATTCCCATCATTAGCATAGACCACAAGAGGTTTAATCATTAACCCCTTTACTATCCTAGACCACCGGGGATAGTAACATTAACTTCTTCACAGCCCTAGACCATCTGGGATTAATCTCTTCACTGGCCTGGACCACCAGGGATTAGACATACCTCCCAACTTTTGAATTCGGAAAAGAGGGACATTTTAAGCCACGCCCCTAACCACGCCCAATATCACGCATAAACACATCAAATCGCGGCCAGATCCTTCTGCAAATAAGAAGCGCACATTCTCACTGCGGGTCTCTAGACTGTCTGGATATCACAGATATTATGGATCTGGTTATGTCGTCTTTATGTTACTTTTCCTAACTTGGGTATAACATTTACTCATCACGGCAGCAGCTGCAGGACAAACCAAAAGGATGAGAATAATGAAAGTCAAGAGGGAGACCCTGTGGTTGATGACTTTTCAATTGACAGGTAGCAGAGTTACATGATGGGGATTTTTTTTTTCCAGTTGTGTAACTCTGCTACCCGTCAATGGAAAAATCATCCACCAGAGTCCCCCTGTAGATTGCTCCAGATACACCCCCCCTGTACATAGCGCCACACACAGCCCCTCCTGTAGATCGTTCCAGATACAGCCCCCCTGTAAGTAGCGCCACACACAGCTCCCTGTACATAGCGCCAGATACAACCCCCTGTACATAGCGCCACCCCCAGCCCGCCTGTAGATAGCTCCAGACACAGCCCACCTTTAGATAGCACCACTGGCGTAGCTATAGGGGTCGCAGCGGTCGCAATTGCGACCGGGCCCCGAAGCCAGGGGGGCCCACGGCCCCCCGCACCACATCAATAAAAAGTTACTATAGTAACTCGGGCCGCGGGCCCCTGTTACTATAGTAACATACTTTACTTACCTTCCTGGTTCCGGATGGCAGCGGAGGTCCTGAGGTCAGGCGCTGTGCGCAGCGCATGACGTCACAGCGCTATGCGCCGCGCACAGCATCGAGACGACAGAACTCCCGCCGCGGCCGAAGAGGAAGGTAAGGTTTGCCCTGACTGGCGGGGACTGACTCCCAGGACCCGCCAATCAGCTGTTTTGAAGGGGCCGCAGCACTCGTACGAGAGCTGCTCCCCTTCATTCCGGTCACACTGTGAATCCGTGTCGGCGATTCACAGTGTGAGCGAGTAGTGAAATGAAGGGGAAGCAGCTCTCGTACGAGTGCTGCGGCCTCTTCAAAACAGCTGATTTGCGGGTCCCGGGCGACACATCAGCTATTGATGGCCTATCCTGTGGATAGGCCATCAATGTTTAGGGACTGCACAACCCCTAAGCCTACGATGTAGCAGGCTTAGGGGCCCCATGAGACAGGATCACAGATTGTGTGATCCTGTCTGCTGGGCCCTGTATCTAAGCCAATCACATGGTAGGCTTAGATACATGACCCATGTGTGATCTTGTCTGGTGGGCCCTGTATATAAGCCTACCACACTGTAGGCTTAGATACATGGCCCATGCGTGATCCTGTCTGCTGGGCCCTGTATCTAAGCCAATCACATGGTAGGCTTAGATACATGGCCCATGTGTGATCCTGTCTGCTGGGCCCTGTATCTAAGCCTACCACACTAGGTTTAGATACAGGGCCCCAGCACACAGTAATCTTATACTGTATAAGATTACTGTCTGCTGGACCCTGTATCTAAGCCTACGTTGTGGTAGGCTTAGATACAGGGTCCCACAGACAGTATCACACATGGGCCCTGTATCTAAGCCTAACACACGTGTTACTAATCATTTTTTGTGTGTTTTCTTACAGGTTCGGTCGTTGGACTACGTCGGATTCCAGGACTACTTCGATGACAGCTTTTTTTTTATTATCAATAAAATGGTTAATGAGGGTTGTGTGGGTTTTTTTTTTATTTCAATAAAATATTTTTTCTATGTCTTTGTGGTTTTTTTTAAACTATATTACTACCGCCTTAGTAATGGCCGCCGGCTGAGTGACAGCATCCATTGCTAAGGCGGGGCTTAGTGTTAGCCGGTGCAGAGGCTAACACTAACCCCCTTTATTACCCCGGTACCCACCGCCACCAGGGGTGCTGGGAAGAGCCGGGTACGATCTAGTACCTGACCATCTGTAGTGATGGTCGGCCACTGGGGTGGCCGCAGGCTGGTATTATCAGGAGGGGAAAGGCCAAAAACAGTGGCCCTTCCTACCCTGGTAATGCTAGGCTGCTGCTGCTTTATTGTATCTGGCTGGTTATGAAAAATGGGGGGGACCGCACGTCATTTAAATTTTTTTTGGAAAGAACGATGTGGGGTCCCCCCCCAATTTTCAGAACCAGCCAGATGCAACACAGCAGCAGCAGGCAGCATTACCAGGGTGGGAAGGGCCACGGTTTTTGGCCTTCCCCAGCCTAATACTACCAGCCTGCGGCCACCCCAGTGCCTGCCCGTCACTACAGATGGTGGGGTACTGGTTCGTACCCGGCTCTTCCCAGTACCCCTGGTGGCGGTGGGTACCGGGGTAATAATGGGGGTTAGTGTAGCCTCTGCACCTGCTAACATTAAGCCCCGCCTTAGTAATGGAGTTTGTCAATCAGCCAGCGGCCATTACTAAGGCGGTGATAATAAAGTTTAAAAAGATACAAGCACATAGAAAAATATTTTATTGAAATAAAAAAACACAACCCTCATTAACCATTTTATTGAGAATAAAAAAAACGCCGTCATTGAATTCCTCGTATCCGAAGTCCAACAACCGAACCTATAAAAAAAACACAAACACACAAAAATAATCAGTAACACATAAAGAAGCAAAATGATTATTCTTACCTGTCCTGGGTCCAGCGCTGGAGACGCAATGTCAGCGAGCTGGGCCCTGTATCTAATCCAATCATGTGTGATACTGTCTGCTGAGCTGTGTATCTAATCCAATCATGTGTGATACTGTCTGCTGAGCTGTGTATCTAATCCAATCATGTGTGATACTGTCTGCTGGGCCCTGTATCTAATCATATCTTGTGTGATACTGTCTGCTGAGCTGTGTATCTAATCCTATCATGTGTGGTACTATCTGCTGAGCCACTGTATCTAATCCTATCATGTGTGATACTGTCTGCTGAGCTGTGTATCTAATCCTATCATGTGTGATACTGTCTGCTCAGCCACTGTATCTAATCCTATCATGTGTGATACAGTCTGCTGGGCCACTGTATCTAATCCTATCATGTGTGATACTGCCTTCTGAGCCACTGTATCTAATCCTATCATGTGTGATACTGTCTGCTGGGCCCTATATCTAATCCTATCATGTGTGATACTGTCTGCTGAGCCACTGTATCTAATCCTATCATGTGTGATACTGCCTTCTGAGCCACTGTATCTAATCCTATCATGTGTGATACTGTCTGCTGAGCCACTGTATCTAATCCTATCATGTGTGATACTGCCTTCTGAGCCACTGTATCTAATCCTATCATGTGTGATACTGTCTGCTGAGCCACTGTATCTAATCCTATCCATAGTTTATAGGGTCGTAGTGCTATAGATATGCTATGCTGTCTCCTATACAAACATTTTTTTTGGGGCGGACACATATGTATTGGGGCTATTTCCCCTGACATTTTAAGCCCTAAGGGTATGTTCACACGGCAGCCTCCGTTACGGCTGAAATGACGGTGCTGTTTTCAGGAGAAAACAGCACCGTAATTTCAGCCGTAAAGGCATGTGCAGGCGTCTTTCGCTGCGTCCATTACGGACGTAATTGGAGCTGTTTTTCTATGGAGTCCATGGAAAACGGCTCCATTTACGTCTGAAGAAGTGACAGGCACTTCTTTGACGCGGGCGTCTTTTTTACACGCCGCCTTTTGACAGCGGCGCGTAAAAAAAAATGACCGTCGGCACAGAACATCGTAAGACCCATTCAAATGAATGGGCAGATGTTTGCCAACGCTTTTGAGCCGCATTTTCGGACGTAATTCAATGCTAAAACGCCCGAATTACGTCCGTAAATAGGGTGTGTGAACCCAGCCTTAGTGACGCCCCCGGCTGCCAGTGCTGCATTGTTGGGTTACTTAGGAGACCCAGCGATGCAGCTGAAAGCTGCGGACCGTCGGCCATGAGAAGTTTGCGGGGGGGGGGGGGGGCAGTAAGAATTCTTGCATCGGGGCCCATGAGCCTTTAGCTACGCCCCTGGATAGCACCACAAATTACAAGACATAACCCCTGACTCCTCCACCAGTGTATAATACAAGACATGACCCCCTGACTCCTCCACCAGTATATAATACAAGACATGACCCCTGACTCCTTCATCAGTGTGTAATACAAGACATGACCCCTGACTCCTCCACCAGTGTATAATACAAGACATGACCCCTGACTGCTCCACTAGTGTATAATACAAGACATGACCCCTGACTCCTTCATCAGTGTGTAATACAAGACATGACCCCTGACTCCTCCACCAGTGTATAATACAATACATGACCCCTGACTGCTCCACTAGTATATAATACAAGACATGACCCCTGACTGCTCAACCAGTATGTAATACAAGACATGACCACTGACTCCTCCACCAGTGTATAATAAAAGACATGACTCCTGACTCCTCCATCAGTTTATAATACAAGACATGACCCCTGACTCCTCCACCTGTGTATAATACAAGACATGACCCCTGACTCCTCCACCAGTGTATAATACAAGGCATGACCCCTGACTCCTCCACCAGTGTATAATACAAGACATGACCCCTGACTCCTCCACCAGTGCATAATACATTACATGAGCCCTGACTCCTCCATCAGTGTATAATACAAGACATGACTCCTGACTCCTCCAGTAGTGTATAATACAAGACATGACCCATGACTGCTCCACCAGTGTGTAATACAAGACATGACCCCTGACTCCTCCACCAGTGCATAATACATTACATAACCCCTGACTCCTCCCTCAGTGTATAATACAAGACATGACTCCTGACTCCTCCACCAGTGTATAATACAAGTGTAGCGTCCATAGCCGCGGGTCGACGGGTTTACTCACCTCCCGACGCCCGCAGCCATGGATCTGTGAGCGCTGGTCCTCATCTCCTTCCTATGAGACCCCAGCGCTCACTTCCGCTCTGTTCGGCTGTGTCCCGTAGGGTGCTGCGCTCGCACGCTCGTGCCCGGCCTTAAAGGGCCAGCGCGCGCAAATAGGAGGAAGTCATCATCATCAACTGCCACGATTTCCTAATCCTTGCCTGAGCTTTGTTAATTTTCCCAGTCAGTCTTGAAATTGGTCCCTTAGTGTTTCCCGTTCCTGTTGTTACCCGTGCCTTGTTCTCTGTTCCTGTTTCCCGTGCTGTTCCTTAGTATCAAGTCGTGCCACGTCCTGTGTCATCTGGTCATCTGCCACGTCCGGAGGAATCCGCCACGTCCTGTGTCATCTGCCACGTCCGGAGGAATCCGCCACGTCTGGTGCAACTTGTGGCTCCTGTGTCATCCGCCACGTTTGGCGTTATCTGCTGCACCCATCTCCATCTGTGCCAGAGCTGCGGCCACCGTCTGGACTATCCAGGTACCCTTGTGCGGGACATTGTATTTCTGGGGTGTCCTGTTGTTTGGCCAGCTGCCTCCCCGCTACGGCGGTACGGCCTAGTGGGTCCACTACCCGCTTCGTGACAGTACGCTCAGGCCATGGACCCCGCTGGTCAACTTGAGACTTTGACAACACAAGTCATGTTGGCCGAGATGGAGGATCTCCAGTCACGACAAGACCAGCTCCTCCTCTCTGTGAACGCCATAGCCCATTGGATGCTTGCTCCAACCACAGTCGTTTCCGCACCCGTTCCTGCGGTTCCTCCTGCTACCCTTCCTGTCTGTACCGGTACCAACCCCCTGTGTTTCTTGCCGCTACCTCCACGCTATGACGAAGATCCGAGGTCCTGCAGAGGATTTTTGAATCAGTGCCTGATCCATTTCAGACTACATGCCAGGTCCTTCTGTTCGGATGACGTCAGGATCGCCTTCATCATCTCTCTCCTTACTGGCAAAGCCCTGGCATGGGCTAATCCTCTGTGGGAACATCAGGAACCAGAAACCCGGGACTTGCAGTGCTTCTTACGGACCTTTCGCTCGATCTTTGAGGAACCTGGGAGAGTTTCTTCAGCTGCTGCATCCTTGCTAACCCTACACCAGGGAGACCTCTCCGTGGGCGAGTATGCCATTCAGTTCCGTATCCTGGCTGCTGAATTGACCTGGAACAACGAGGCTTTGGTGGCTACATTCTGGCAGGGACTGTCTTCAGGGATCAAGGACGAACTGGCTGCTCGCGATCTGAAATCTACCCTGGACGATCTTATCCTACTCGCCTCCCGGGTTGACATGAGGATCCGGGAGCATTCCCAAGAGGTTCTCCGGGCGAGAGTACTTCCTAGGCTGGATTCTACTTTCCAGCAATCCTACTCAGTCATCCCACCAGAGGATCCGATGCAGAGTAATTATGGCAAATTGTCTACCCAGGAGAAACAACGCAGACACACTTCTTGACTTTATCTGTATTGTGGCCTCAGAGGCCATATTGTGCGTCTGTGTCCCCAGAGGCCAGAGAGACCCCATTGCCTAGGACTGGTTGGAGAGACAACCCTAGGTGGAACGAAACCTAACAGAGCATTCTGTTCCAAGTTGACTATTCCTGTGACCCTAGTATCCGGCAACAGGACGCATCAAGTTTCTGCCTATCTTGACTCTGGCTCTGCTGCTAACTTCATCCAGAAAGAGCTAGTGGATCATCTTCAGCTGCCCACAGCTCCCCTGGAGCCATCTTTGGCTGTTGCCTCAGTTAATGAACTGCCTCTGCCTGATCCCATTGTTGAAGCTCCAAGTTGGGGTCCTGCATTTTGAATTAATTTATTTCCTTATTTTGCCCAAGGCCATCAATCCTGTTCTGATGGGAAGCCAAGGCGGCTTCGACTACATGCCCCAGTCCTGGACTGGAATTCCGGAGAGGTTCTCCAATGGGGCTCCAAGTGCCATGGTCGTTGTCTGTTGCAGATCGATCCTGTCAAGCCTCCTCTGCCTCAGTCGTTGGCGGGACTGCCTCCCCAATTTGCTCAGTATGCAGATGTTTTCAGCAAAAGGGAGGAAGAGACGCTGCCTCCACATCGGACCTATGAGTGCCCCATTGAACTGGTTCCTAATGCCTCTCTCTCCCCCTTGGACGGTATATCCTCTCTCCTTGCCTGAGTCTCTATCCATGTCGGCCTATATCAAGGAGAATCTGGAGAGGGGTTTCATACAGAAGTCTTCCTCCCCGGCCGGGGCTGGATTCTTCTTCGTTAAAAAGAAGGACGGATCCCTTCGTCCCTGCATTGACTACCGGGGCCTCAACCTGATCACAGTCAAGAACAAATACCCGTTGCCACTCATTTCTGAGCTGTTTGATCGCATACGAGGAGCCAAAATTTTTTCTAAGCTAGACCTGCGGGGGGCTTATAATCTAGTCCGGATTCGCCAGGGTGATGAATGGAAGACGGCATTTAACACCCGGGACGGGCACTACGAATACCTAGTGATGCCCTTTGGACTGTGTAACGCTCCCGCAGTGTTTCAGGAGTTCGTTAACGATATCTTCCGGGATCTACTCTATGTCTGTGTTGTTGTTTATCTCGATGATATTTTGATTTTCTCCCCAGATCAGACGACTCATCGGAGGCATGTACGTCAGGTTCTACTACGATTGAGGGACAATCATTTATACGCCAAGCTGGAGAAGTGCGTCTTTGAGAGGAATTCTATGCCCTTCCTGGGCTACATCATCTCGGATCAAGGCCTCAAGATGGATCCTGAGAAGGTGAAAGCTGTCCTGGAGTGGCCACGTCCTCAAGGCTTAAGGGCCATACAGCGGTTCCTGGGATTCGCCAATTTCTACCGGCAGTTTATGCCTAACTTCTCTTCTCTGACGGCTCCCATCTCGACCCTGACCAAGAAGGGTGTGAACGCCAAAGTGTGGACTCCAGAGGCAGAGTCCGCATTTATTAGCCTCAAGAAAGCCTTCACTTCAGCCTCGATCCCCCATCATCCTGACGTATCTCGGCAGTTCTCTCTGGAAGTGGACGCTTCCTCTGTTGGTGCAGGTGCACTTCTGTTCCAGAGGAGCTCCAAAGGAAAGGCAGTAGTATGTGGCTACTATTCAAGACTGTTTTCTTCTGCTGAGCGCAATTACTCCATTGGAGATCGGGTGCTACTGGCCATCAAATTGGCCCTGGAGGAGTGAAGACATCTTCTAGAGGGCCCTGCTCACCCCATCCTGATCTTCACTGACCACAAGAATCTTACTTACCTTCAGTCCGCTCAAAGACTGAATCCTCGTCAAGCCAGGTGGTCACTGTTCTTCACCTGTTTTCTGTTTGTGCTCCACTACCGTCCCGCGGACAAGAATGTGAGGGCCGATGCCCTGTCCAGATCGTTTGAGACAGAAGACACGGTGGAGTCCCTTCAGACTATCATAGACCCGTCCTGCATTGTCACTGCTAATCCTCTGCAGGTTAGAGACATCCCTCCTGGGAGGACTTTTGTTCGGTTGGCAGACAGAAGAAGAATTCTCCGCTGGGGACACAGTTCTAAACTTGCTGGGCATGCTGGTGTCCGTAAAACCCGAGACCTGATTGCTCGTCACTTTTGGTGGCCCACGCTACCTAAAGATGTTCTGGACTTTGTCTCTTCTTGCACGGTGTGTGCCTCTAACAAAGTGTCTCACTCCAAGCCTGCCGGCCTGCTTCAACCTCTGCCTGTACCCAATGCCCCCTGGCAGCACATTGCGATGGACTTTGTCACAGACCTTCCCCCCTCAGCAGAATGCAACACTGTCTGGGTGGTGGTGGACCGGTTCTCTAAGATGGCTCATTTTATCCCGCTGACCGGCCTACCTTCTGCTCCTCGTCTGGCGAGTCTCTTCATTCTACGCATCTTTCGCTTGCATGGCTTGCCACTACACATCGTGTCAGATCGGGGTGTTCAGTTTACCTCTAAGTTCTGGAGAGCCCTCTGTAAACTCCTGGATGTGAGTTTGGACTTTTCCTCAGCCTATCACCCCCAGTCCAATGGGCAAGTTGAAAGGATCAACCAGATCATGGAAAATTTTCTCCGCCACTTCATCTCTTCACAGCACGATAACTAGGTACAGCTTCTTCCATGGGCCGAGTTTTCATACAACAACCACACAAGTGAGTCCACCACTTCCACTCTGTTTCACATCGTGTACAGTCAACATCCCAGAGTCCCTCTTCCTGTGTAGGGTAGGAGGAAGGACTTTCTATTTGGTGGACTGGAGAGGGTTTGGTCCTGAGGAGAGGTCCTGGGAGCCAGAAGAGAACCTCAGTGCTCCTGCTCTTATTAAAAAGTTCCTCTCTCGCTCTGGCCCCAAGAAGAGGGGGTGTAAAAGGGGGGATACTGTAGCGTCCATGGCCACGGGCCATCGGGTTTACTCACCTCCCGACGCCCGCAGCCATGGATCTGTGAGCGCTGGTCCCCATCTCCTTCCTAGGAGACGCCAGCGCTCACTTCCGCTCCGTTCGGCTGTGTCCCGTAGGGTGCGCGCGCACGCTCGTGCCCGGCCTTAACGGGCCAGCGCAAATAGGAGGAAGTCATCATCATCAACTGCCACGATTTCCTGGTCTATAAGAAGGCCCCTTGCTTGAGCATTGTTAGTTTTCCCAGTCTGTCTTGCAAATGGTCCAGTGCTCCTCCACCAGTGTATAATACAAGACATGACCGCTGACTCCTTCACCAGTGTAAGAGCTTTATATAAGTGTATACATAATATACCAATATAACACAATCAGTGCTGCACCTGCCATGAGGAGAGGTGAGCCGACAGCCTCAGGCGGCGCCACCTACCCTGAAAATTACGGGCGGCATTTTCAGCCAGGGACGGACTGGACCGTGGGAAGAGGGCATGCAGAGGAGATGTGCCACATGATGGGCACGTGTGTATCACTCCTCCTCCTCTCTAACGCTGTACGCAGCACGCCGCCACCAGAGAGGAGCAGGTCTGCAGGAGGAGCAGTCGAGCGAAGAGGAGAAGTGACGAGACGCACGAGGTACTTTCCTGTCAGTCGGCCGAAGCTGCTGGGACCGGAACCCGGGAGTATACTGCAAGGGGGGTCTGGGCTTTTTCCTGACATCCAAGGGCTCTATGGGGCTGGAATAATCCACCCCATAGAGCACTCACATCACTATAATTGAAGGATAGGGTGGTGCGGCTGAGGGGGGGGGGGGGTTTCTGAGCGTCTGACTTACTGCGGAGTGATCTATAGGGGGGGATTTCCCCCCCCCCTTTAGAGCAGTCAGTCAGATGCTCAGACCCCCCCCCCCCAACCTTGCAGTATAGTAACTAGTGAGGGCTCTATGGGGGGGATAATTCCCCCCTATAGAGCCCTCTGCTGTCAGTAAAACACCCAGACCCCCCCCCCCTTGCAGTATACTCCCGGCCCCCCAGCATTGGCCGACCCCTTTTAAATTAGTAGGGGCAGGAAGCTGAGCGCAGTATAGCTCCCCCCACAGCAGTCGCCCACAGCACTCCCACACAGTAGTCAGAGTCAGTACCCTCGTTGCAGTATAATCCCCACATAGCACCCTCAGTAGTTAACTGCAAGGGGGGGGTCCAGTTTGTTTGGTGCAACTTTCTAATTACTTTTTATGAAAAATTATTTTAACTTTTTGAGATACAGCTGCTTTGTATCCTGTATACAGAGCAGCTGTATATAGAGCTGAATCTTGTATCCGTCAGGTCAGCGGGTCCTGCAGGATCGAGCTGTTCATAGCTTATAAGTTCATAACTTAGATGTGATCGATAATAGGCGACCTAATGGATTCAGGTCTCAGCGCTATATACAGCTGCTCTGTATACAGGATACAAAGCAGCTGTATCTCAAAAAGTAACAATAATTTTCAATAAAAAGCAATTAAAACTTGCACCAATCACATTGATATATATATATATATATATATATATATATATATATATATATATATATATATATATATATACAAAAATGAAGAGATAGCACTACAGGGAAAATGGTGAAAAAAGGTGATTTGTTTATTCACGCCTTAAGCAGGCAACGTTTTGATCCGTCTCGATGGGATCTTTGTCAAGGCTTGACAAAGATCCCATTGAGACGGATCGAAACGTTGCCTGCCTATGGGGTGAATAAACACATCACCGTTTTTCCTGGAGTGCTGTCTCTTCACAAATAGAAAATAGCCAGTCGGTTCACAGGCCACCCCCATTGCCATACCCTGGGGCTGCAGGTAATAAGAACCATTAAAAGGTGAAGAAATTGTGGGTAAGCATGAACTCCAAAAGGACAAGAATGAATTGAGAAATGAGGTATAATGTTACAATTCTGCCTTATCTAGGCCTCTATCAGTACAGTAAAGACATCATTTACTCACACACCCTCTAATGATAATGAGATGACACTGCTCCACCTTTCCCAGTCTTAACAGCAAAGCTGACGAGTGAGCAGCAGAAAAGAAGACGCATCAGCCTATAGTGACTGCTTTAGTGGCCAGTGGTAAAACTGCAATATTTGATGACTTTTTTTGTGGATAGTCACATAAAAAAAGAAAAAGCACCACTAACTTTTTACTTTTCAGACTGCACAATTGCTGTTTCTTATATAGCACCAACACATCCTGCAGTGCTGTATATAAATTGGCATCACAATCCCTATCCTATTGACTCATAATCCCTATCAGGAAGTTTTTGGAGTGCAGGAGAAAACCCACAAGAATATGGGGAGAACATACAAACTTTCTGCAAATGTAGCCCTTGTCAGATTTGAAGACAGGACTTGAGTTCTGCAAGGTAATATTGCTAACCACTGAGCCCCCATACTGCCCTAGCGCAATGGAAATATTATCTGGAGTGAATAATCACACTTCAGCTATCTGACCTGCAAGGCAAGACCTGCCACTTTGAAAATGCTGTGATCCAGTCGTCTAGCCTTCACAATTTGCACCTTATCAAAGTCGCTCAAATCCTTATATTTTCAAATTTTTCCTACTTTCAACAGATCAACTTCAAGAACTGACTAATATATTCCACCCCTATACAGGTGCCATTTAGACATTCCATTGATCCGGCCATCAGATTTGATTTGGTTCGAATAGATTTGTTGAGAATCAAAAGTGCCCCTTGCCCTAAAAAGTAATGTATGACACTCTGAGACCTTCTAGGACTGTATTCAACCCCTTTCAAGCCTTTTGATTCACAAATTCATGTAAGAATTGTATAGCTGCAACAGCACTCACTCAAAGCAATGGCTGCCTGTCCTGCCTAACTAACACACTGACACTGACGGACTACTATCTCTCTCCAAAATCTATCTCTCTATCAAATTATTGTAAATCTAACTATCTATACTCTTTTCACTATAAAACACACTTATTGGAACTAACCCACTATCTATCTGTATTCTGGGTTTTACTATCTCTTAATCGCTTTCTGATGTCCTCTCTCTCCTATCTGTATCCCCACAAAGCAACAGCATTTCCTGGTTGCGCTGTTTATAGCGACTATGACTCATATAAGTGTCATCCACTGAGTTATCAGTGACACACCTATACCTCTCAGGATTGGCTGTACTAGAGGGAGGCCTGCCTGCAAGGCAGTATGGGCAAGCCCGCTGAGATGCCGTCCGAGGTCATGTGATCCTTCTCCTCTGTCTTCTTGTCTTCTTCTAAACTGTAAATTTGCAGCCGTCATTTTAAGTGATTTGTGCAGGATAAATCCCCAAAGTTTTGGAAATTCGTAACAAATTTGATTAGTGTAGAATCGATCTGCTCATCTCTAGTGTCATTGTAACCAAATAATCAATGTTCTTCACTTCACCTGTCAGTGACTTTAATGTTATGACTGATTGGTGTCTATTGTTCTAGAAAGAAACCTTCTCTTCTCTAGATCAGGGGTCCACTCTCAAGGGCCACAATAAAACTTAAAGGGGTATTCCGTCTCAGATTTTTATGTCATAAAGATCTGATAAGTAGGGGTTCAGGTCCCCTGCTCCCCTGTTTGGCGCTGCAGAGAGGTGGAGACTGCATGTATGTATCTCTTCATTGTAGTCTGTGGGCATAAATGACAACGCATTCACGTACACCTATTCGTGCCCACCATAAAAGTGCTAGCCTCACAGATAGTTCCTCACCACAACTGTGCTAGCAATACCGTGACCCCATTATTGCCGGCTACACCATTACTACATACCTGCCCCTGCTTGCGTGCTGAGCTTCGCTACGCTTCTCCCTGACATGAAGAATACATGTGAGGATCCACTAGAGGGCTCCAGATTGCCCTTTACTTGAGACTTCTTGCCCATAAAGAACTGGGAAGGCCTATTCACCAGCACTGACCAAAATACTGGCGTGTGAATGAGGCCTTAGATTCATATCATTAGGCAGCAATGTCACCTTTCATTTAGATCTGAACTCTGCCTGACACTACCTGCGGTGATATCCGCAGGGAATTACAAGGGAATATTCAATAGAATATTAGTATTTAAATTAATAAGCACCAATGTACTCACACAGTGAACCGACTGCAGTAAAACCTGTCCGTACCTGTATTGTTAACGGGTGGACAGTGAGCGGGATAACACATAGCCCGCTCCACTGTAGAGAGCATAATTGGTGGCTGAGAGGTATTTGGGCTTCCTTAGGCACCAGGTGTGATTGCTTCCTCTACACCCCCTATAGATACGTCAATGCTAATAATCTAATACAATATATGGGCCGGTGCATACTAGCTGTAGCGTCCACAGCTGCGGCCGTTGGGATTACTCACCCCCCTCCCCCCCGACGGCCGCAGACATGGACCTGTGAGCGCTGGCCCGTATCTCCTCCCTAAGAGACACCAGCGCTCACTTCCGCATTCTGCTGTGTAACACACACATGAAAATAATCATCTATTAGCCCATGATCACCCTGGACTATAAGGAGGGCCCTGCCCGTTTACTCCTTGCCTAAGCATTGTTGTGTTTACCCGTGTTAGTCTTGCAATGGTCCCTTAGTGTTATCCTGTTCCCAGTGTTCCCGTACCTGCTACCTGTATCATGTATCCTGTGCTACCTTTGTTTCTGTGCCTTAGAAAGTTGGAGTCGTGTTGTGCCACCGGTCACGCCTGCTGTGTTACACCACGCCTGGTGTCTGCTGCCAAGGACCCAGCTGAGTCTAGCCATTGCTACTGTCTGAACTACTATGGGTATAGTTGTGCTTGGACTCAGGGCCGGCCTTAGGGTAGATGGCGCCCCGTGCGAAATTATCTTTCGGCGCCCCACGCCATTATAAAAAATGCCCCATAAAAAAGCATAATTCCTCCCCACAGTATAATGCCATATATAGTGCCCCCACACAGTGTAATGCCCCTTTAGTGCCCCACACACAGAATAATAATAATATTTAATAATGTAATATATTATAACGCCTTCAAGGACACAGAATTTTGTCCTCTAATTGTGCCCACACAGTGTTATGCCCCCAAAGTGCCAGACATATTATATTGCCCCCCTGTAGTGCCCCTACACAGTATGATGCCCGCTTAGTGGCCTCCACAGAGTATAATGCCCCCACAGCCCCCCTAGTAAAAAGTGCCCCCTGTAGATTGTGCCGTACAGCCTCCCTGTAGCCAGTGCCATAATCCCCCACCTCCTCCTTGTAGACAGTGCCAAACAGCCCCCACCTGCCCCTTGTAGAGTGTCATACAGCCCCACCTCCCTCTTGTACACAGTGCCCCCCACATCCCCCTTGTAGAGAGTGACATACTGCCCCCCACCTCCACCTGACAGGATCCTTGCGTAGGCCGGCTTGATCCAGAGATGTCATCACGCCAACTGCGCAGGGATCCTGTTTCTGCGCCTCATAGGCTGCAGGCGCCTCTGTAGCCTGCTACAGAATTTCCCAACCTTTTCGGACTTGAGCCACCCCTGGAAAAAAAAAAATCCTCAGGGCCCCCCTACCAAAAATTGTTTAGAGAAAGACAGAAAATAGCTAAAAATAAGCACTACATTCTTAGGGTATGTTCACACAGCGTTTTTTTGTAAGGCAGAAAAAATCTGCTTTTGAATTGACAGCGTTATTTGATGGGGGGTTTTTTGTGGTTTTTTTTAAGCCGTTGAAGCGAATGCAAAGGACGCAGCAAAAAAAGCTCCAAACGGGCGCCGCAGCTATTTTCTTCCTACTAATAATTTCAACTGGAGGTCAGAGGTGGAAACCACTTGAAGACCATCAGCTCCCCCCCCACTCACAGTGAAATTACCATCAGCCCCCCCCACTCACAGTGAAATAACCATCAGCCCCTCCACTCATAGTAAAATTACCATCAGCCCCTCGACTCACAGTAAAATGACCATCAGCCCCCCCACTAACAGTAAAATGACCATCTACTCCTCCACTCACAGTAAAATGACCATTGGCCCCCCACTCACAGTAAAACGACCATCAGCCCCCCACTCACAGATGCCCCATGTAGAAAGTGCCACACAGCCCCCTTGAAGGTAGTTCACACTCACAGATGCCCCCTGTAGATAGTGTCACACAGCCCCTTGTAGGTCGTGCCACACTGCCCCCTTGTAGGTAGTGCCACAAGGCCCCCTTGTAGGTAGTGCCACACGGCCCTTTTGTAGTTCGTGCCACACAGCCCCCTGTAGGTCGTGCCACACAGCCTCTTTGTAGGTGATAGGGATGTCACAATACCTGAATTTGGACTTCGATACCGATACTTTGTGTAGTATTGTGATTTCGATACCAAAACGATACTTTGCCAACAGTAATAAAGAAAAAAAGTTCTTCCATTTTCTGGTGTGAGGCGCGAGGTGTGATGATGAATTTAACCTCCATTTGCCTCACATTAATTGTAATTAACCCCATCATGTTTCTCAGTCATAATGGATTAATATGTAAGGTACATGATGGGGTTAATTACTATTAATGTGAGGCACATGGAGGTTAAATTCATCACACCTTGTGCCTCACATTAATTAGTGAAAAGTTTTTATTTTTATTTTTTTACAGCGCACACATCATAAATGACACAAAAAAATTGTTATGCAGGTTATTACGGCCGCGCCAATACCGAATATGTGTACATTTTATGTATTGAGACTTATTTTAATGTTTTTTGTAAAAAAAAGGCGTATGTGTATTTTTTGAAATTTAACATTACTTTATGTTTTTACTTTATTTTTAAACTTTCATATACTGGCATATATCAGATATGTGCCAGTACATTAGCCTGTGGACGGATACCACACAGGCAGTTGTTAGGACATACCTAAGTATGCCCTAACAACAGGAAATATGGTAAGACAGCCCTGGGGTCCTTCAATAGACCCTGGGCTGTCTGCCCATATATGGTATGTCCCTCAATCGCGTCACAGGAATTCCCTGTGACGCGATCCAGGGGCATCCCCCCTCCTCACTTTCCCCTGAATGCTGCAGTCAGCTTTGATCGCAGCATTCAGGGGAATAGCAGCGGAGATGAGCGGTTTCTCTGATCTCCGCCGTTATAGAGCGAGGCTGTGGCTGTGTAATACAGTCATTGCCCCGCTCCTGACATTAAGTGCACGCGCGGTCAGCATGAGGTGATGCGGCCGGCGCTGCACTAATGAGCGGCGGCGCAGACACCGAAGACAGAACACGGGGGTGTTTTGCAGTGCGGCCGCCATGTTCTGTCTTCAGTGCTGCCGCTCATTAGTGCAGCGCTGGCCGCATCGCATCATCCCTACGGCGCGCACTTGTCAGGACTCAGGAGCGGGGCAATGGCTGTATTACACAGCTGCAGCCCCGCTCTCATTCATCATGTATTACTACACTTAGCTGTGTGGCTCGAACCATTTGGGGATGCACAGTATCGAAGTTTCGATGCATTGTGCATCCCTAGTAAGTAGTGCCACAAATCCCCCCCTTGCCGCACAGCCCCCTTGTAGGTAGTGCCACACAGATCCCTTGTAGTGCCACACCCCCTTGTAGGTAGTGCCACACAGCCCCCGTGTAGGTAGCACTCCCTTCCTGTAGATAGCGCCACTGTAGCTCCCTGTGGCTGGGGATTCCGCTCCTTGACGGAGTGCTTGATGTCTCTGTCCATATATGAACAGTGACATCAGGGGCAACTAACTCCTGAAGCGGATTCCCTTTCCACAGCGCTGCAGACGCTGTGACCGGGGATTCCACTCCAGGAAAAGCCCCTGACGTCTCTGTCCATTTAGTCGGGGGTGCCATCTACAGGGGTTCTGCAAAAAAATCTCCTCCTCCTCACATCCACTTCGCGCTATGAGGAGGAGGAGGGAAAGCACGTCCGTGGCAGTTGTCCAGAGGAGTGTCGCGGCACCCCTGGAGGGTTCTCATGGGAACCTCATGTTGGGAACCACCAACCTAGTAGATCACAGAGCAGGGGGATACCTCCCTGCTCTGCTATAGTGTTCAATAGTATCTACGTCTTTAGAAGGGCCGTATTTACAACTCACGCTGCCCTAGGCACTAAGCCTGAATATACCCCCATTAAAGGCCTATTTAGTTTAGCCAATTATCATCATGATTCGCTAGTTTCTGACCAATTATAATGATATTTGGTCAGTGTTAACAAAGGGGAAGATCAATGATAAAAACTTTGCTTATCGTTAATCTCAAATGAGAAAAAAAAAAGGTAATACACCCGGCCGTAGTCATAGCGATGCGTATTCTGTTCTGAGTGTAGCCCGGCCTCCAGGGATGACGATGCATCCCATGTGACAGCTGCAGCCAATCAAAGGCTGCAGCGGTCACATGGACTACAGCGTCATCGCAGGAGGCCGGGCTACGCTCAGAGAGAGAGAGGGACTACGGCCGGGAGTATTAGCTTTTTTTTTACATTTATTTCTGCAGTCTTTCCGCCAAAAAAACTGCACCAAAATTTGGTGCCGTATTTCAGGTGAAATTCCCTGCGGTTCTCAGGACGTATACACTGTGTGGTTTTACGTATCCGCCCTGTGTGTTCCTACCCTTATAATCAAGTTGCTCTCCCCCACAAATATTATCTCTAAGGGCTTATTCAGACGGATGGGATATATGTCCGTGCAACGCGCGTGATTTTCACGCGTCGCAGAGAACCTATATTAGTGTATGGGGCCGTGCAGACATGTGCGTGATTTTTACGCAGCGTTAGTCCGCTGCGTAAAAGTCACGACATGTCCGTTCTTTGAGCGTTTTTTCGCGCATCACGCACCCGTTGACTTGAAAACCACGCATGCCACACGGAAGCACTAACGTGCGAACCGCGTGATTCGCGCAACAGCTGTGAAAAGGATGAATGAAAACAGAAAAGCACCACGTGCCTTTCTGTTTACAAACATCCAAATGGAGTGTCATAATGATGGCGGCTGCACAAAAAGCATGCAGCCGCGCATCATATGATGAGGCCACACTGAGCTGTAAAGTGCCTTTTGCGCAGGCAAAACGCCGCGCTTTTTGCATGCGCAAAAGGCACACGCTCGTGTGAATCCAGCCTAAGGGTAAGGCCACACAGAGTGGCCCTGACACGGTCGCAACGCAGCTAACAACCACGCCGCCACCATGTTCAGTGCGGCTGTCAAACAGCCTGTTAGTGGCCGCACGTATTCCAGTTACATTCACATGTGCACTGCCGCTCCATTCATTCTCTATGGGAGCGCCGGAGATAGCCGAGTGTAGTGTTCGGCTTTTTCCTGCGCTCCCATAGAGAATGAATAGGGGGTAAGCTGTTGTAATTTGCAAAATCGTGCGGCCATAAAGGGTGTATTAATTAATGGCCGCACGATTTTGCAGATAAAGGGACGGTTTACCCGCGTTAACGTGCGGCCATGAATAAATACACCCTTTATGGCCGCACGATTTTGCAAATTACAACAACTTACCCCCTATTTATTCTCTATGGCAGCGCCGGAAAAAGCACAACACTGCACTCGGCTATCTCCGGCGCTCCCATAGAGAATGAATGGAGCGGCAGTACGCATGCGAATGTAACCGGAATACCCCTTAACGAGGTATTTGACAGCCGCTCCTACATAGTGCCATCGCGGTTGTTGGCCGTGTTGCGACAGTGTGAGGGCCGCTCCGTGTGGCCGTTCCCTAAAGAATCCTTTCTCCCCATACAGAACGCTAAGTTCCCCTCCCCCATGATTCATAATAAGCTCCTACACCACAAAATAAACTATACAGAAGTCCCCCTCCCCACAAAATACATGTATAAAGAATCCCCCCACTCCTATAGCATTTAGGGCAATGTCCCCTCACCTTCAAAATCGATCTGTAAAAAATACACACTTAAATCACCTATAACCTAGTCTCCCCTCCCCCACAAAATCGATCTTTGCAAAAAAAAAAAAAACATCCTGTTACACATCCCTAAAAGCCCCCTCTTTCCTCCTCCCTCACACAGCACATAAATAAACATGGATTAACCTAAAGGCTGATTCAGACGAACGTTGCGTTTTTGCGCGCGCAAAAAATGCGGCGTTTTGCGCGCGCAAAAACCACTTGACAGCTCCGTGTGTCATCCGTGTATGATGCGCGGCTGCGTGATTTTCGCGCAGCCGCCATCATAGAGATGAGTCTAGTCGACGTCAGTCACTGTCCAGGGTGCTGAAAGAGTTAACTGATCGGCAGTTAACTCTTTCAGCACCCTCGACAGTGAATGCCGATCACAATATCGAGAAACCTGTTAAAAAAAAAGAAAAAGTTTGTACTTACCGAGAACTTCCCTCCCGGCCGTTGCCTTGGTGACGCGTCCTTGGTGACGCGCCTCTCTTGACATCGGGCCCCACCTCCCTGGATGACGCCGCAGTCCATGTGACCGCTGCAGCCTGTGCTTGGCCTGTGATTGGCTGGAGCTGTCACTTGGACTGAATTGTCATCCCTGGAGGTCAGACTGGAGGAAGAAGCCGGGAGTTATTGGTAAGTCAGAACTTCTTTTTTTTTTTACACGTTCATGTATATTGGGATCGGAAGTCACTGTCCAGGGTGCTGAAACAGTTTAACTCTTTCAGCACCCTGGACAGTGACTATCTCCTGACGTCGCGTACCGGAAATTTTTTTGCCGGGTTCGGCCAAAACGAGTTCGGCCGAACCCGGTGAAGTTCGGTTCAGTTGTCCGGGATCGCTCATCTCAAAGACACTCCGTTTGGATGTTTGTAAACAGAAAAGCACGTGGTGCTTTTCTGTTTACATTCATCCTTTTGACAGCTGGTGCGTGAAACAGGCAGTTCGCACGGAAGTGCTTCCGTGCGACCTGCGTGGTTTTCACGCACCCATTGAATTCAATGGGTGCGTGATGCGTGAAATACGCGGAGATATTGAACATGTCGCGCTTTTTGCGCAGCGGACAAACGCTGCGCAAAAAGCACGGACTGTCTGTACTGCCCCATAGACTTGTATTGGTCTGTGCGTGGCGCGTGAAAACCACGCGGCCCGCACGGACCCAATACACGTTCGTGTGAATCCCCCCTAAAGCTGCTGCTCTTACCTGACACCGGAGCTCCGTGGAGGAGTCTTCACTGTGGCAGCAGCACAGCAGGAAGGAGCTGCGGGAGGCTCTGAGTGTGTGTGACACTGCAGTACAGGCTGTGCTTATTGGTGCAGCAGACAGAGGCACCTGCTGCTTCTCCAATCAGCGCTCACGTCACACAGCCGTGGAGAGGAAGGAACATTTCTCCTCCCTTCGGCTCGTACCCACTGGCGCCCCCCCCTTACAGCATGGCGGCCGGCGCCCTGTGCGACCGCACGTGTCGCACATAGCTAAGGCCGGCCATGCTTGGACTATATATACATTGACTTGGTGCACTGTTTGGCCAGCTGCTATCCCGCTACGGCGGTACACCCCAGTGGGTCCACATACCCACAGATCGTGACACTAGCCCTGGTAATATCAATTAGTCGGATTAACAGCTATGAGCAGCAGCGCCTCATTCATCTGTTACGTGCCGCAGACACAGCACCTGCATATCCTACAGCAGATTATAATATGATCAGAGAATGTTTCTGACCATACATAGTGCTGGGGAGTAGCCCATTCCACTTTATTATTGACTCATTTTTCTGGACATCGTAAATCACACTCAAGGGTAAGAGGTCACAAGCGAATCAATATCTCAATTCATCTGAGAAGTGTCAAATTTCTATTTTAAACTGTTACACAATAAATAATCAAATAATCAACAATTTGGATGGAATAATTATTAAAAGCTAAGTTTTATATCACCACATCATTATCTCCTCCATATTTCTCTCCTCTTTCTCTTCATATCTTTGATCTCATATAGTCGCACAGGGCGCCAGCCGCCACACTGCATGAGGGGCGCCAGAGAGTGTGTGTATCTCCGCGCCGTTGCAACTACCAGCGGGGATACACACACTATCTGCAGTCGCCTTTCCACCCGTGTGCTTCTTCACATAGTGGCCGTCGCTACCGCTGTAGCAGCCATAGCGGCTGCTAGCGGTGACATGAGGGCACCGCTAGCAGCTGCTGCGGCTGCTATAGTGGCAGCAACGGCACTATAGCAGAGCAGAGATGTATCTCCCTGCTCTGATATCTACTAGCGCCACTGAAGCTCCCTAAAGGAGCGGAATCCCCGTGTGGCCGGGGATTCCGCTCCTGGAGCGCTGCTTGATGTTTCTGTCCATATATGGACAGTGACATCAGGGGAAACTCCTGAAGCGGAATCCTTGGTCACAGCGTTGCAGACGCTATGACAGGGGATTCCACTCCAGGAGAAGCCAATGACGTCATGGACACAGATCACAGGAGCTTCTCCTGGAGCGGAATCGACGGTCATAGCATCTGCAACGCTGTGACCGGGGATTCTGCTTCAGGAGTTTTCCCTGATGTCACACGGGGATTCCGCTCCTTCAGGGAGCTACAGTGGCGCTATCTATACTGGAAGGAGGAGGGGGGTTGCTATCTACAGGGGGGCTGTGGGCTGTGTGGCACTACCTACAAAAAAGGACAACTGTGCAGGAGCACACAAAATATCCAGCTTTCCCGGGTATCAAAAAAAAGTGTAGAAATAAACTAAGATATAACTTTTATTTAATCTAGCTAAAAGGATTAATCCTTTAGCTAGACTAAATAAAAGTTATATCTTAGTTTACTTCCACACATTTATTTGATAGCTGGGAAAGCTGGGTATTTTGTGTGCTCCTGCACAGTTGTCCTTTTTTGAATGTAAATTGCCTTCCAGCTATCAGGGTCATTTTGTAGTCCTTGCACTACCTACCAGGGGGATGTGGGCTGTGTGGCACTACCTACAAGGGGGCAGTGGGCAGTGAGGCACTACCTACCAGGGGGCTGTGGGGCACTTCCTACCAGGGGTCTTTGCGGCACTTCCTACCAAGGGTCTTTGCGGCACTTCCTATCAGGGGGCTGTGCGGCACTCCCTACAGGGGGCTGTGCGGCACTCCCTACAGGGGGCTGTGCGGCGCTATCTATAAGGGGGCTGTGCGGTGCTATCTACAAGGTGGCTGTGCGGTGCTATCTACAAGGTGGCTGTGTGGCGCTATCTACAAGGGGGCTATGTGGCGCTACCTACAAGGGGGCTGTGTGGCGCTACCTACAAGGGGGCTGTGTGGAGCTACCTACAAGGGGGCTGTGTGGTGCTACCCACAAGGGGGCTGTGTGGCGCTACCCACAGGGGGCTGTCTGGCGCTAGCTACAAGGGGGCTGTCTGGCACTAGCTACAAGGCGCTGTGTTGCGCTAGCTAAAAAGGCGCTGTGTGGCGCTACCTACAGGGGGAATCTGTGAGTGGTGGGCTGATGGTCATTTTACTGTGAGTGGTGGGCTGATGGTCATTTTACTGTGAGTGGTGGGCTAATGGTCATTTTACTGTGAGTGGAGCGCTGATGGTCATTTTACTAATAGGAGGCAGAAAATACCTGTGGCGCCCGTTTGGAGCCTTTTTTCCTGCGTCTTTTGTATTTGCTTCAACAACTTAAGCAAAAACACAAAAAAAAGGTCACACAACGCTGTCAGTTGCTGAAGGAATTTTGAGGTAGATTTTTTTTGCCTTACAAAAAATGTGTGTGAACAGATTCTACGAGTGTAGTGCTTGTTCATAGCCCTTTTTTGTCTTTCTCAAAAAAAATTTGGTAGGGGGCCTTGAGGAAATTTTGTTTTTCCAGAGCTGCCTTGAGTCTGAAAAGGCTGGGAAACTCTGTACTAGGCTACAGGATCACGCCGTGGAACAGCTCAGTTCGTCATGGGAAGGGGTGAGTACAATTTTTGTTTTTGTTTGGGGGCACTGTCTACAAGGGGGAGGTGGGGGGGCTGTATGGCACGATCTACAAAAAGGAGGTGGGGGTATTATGGCACTGTCTACAGGGAGGCTGTATGGCAAAATCTACAGGGGAGCACTATACTATGTGGGGGCCACTAAGCGGACATTATACTGTGTAGGGGTACTACAGGGGGCATAATACTATGGGCACAATTAGAGGACAAAATACTGTGTCCTTGAAAGGGTTGTAATATATTATATTATTAAATATTATTATTATACTAAAGGGGCATTATCATTTTTTTATGGGGCATTTTTTTTTAATGATGGGGTGGGGCGCCCTGTTTATATCTTTCTGGGTACTGTAGTCCATCCATTCCATTTATTGGATTAGTTGCCCAACTTTAAATCCACTCAAGTTATACTATGTCTTTCTTGTGGTCTCACTAGAGACTTATAAAGTTGTAGTTACTATACACGTCATGTGCATTTATGCCTCGTTTGAGGCACACCATGATCCTATTTAGCTTTGCGGCAGCTGCCTGACACTGGTTGCTATAGTTTAGTTTACTGTCAACTAAGATTACTGTCATTTTCCTTGTCAGTATTACCGAGTATTTTCCCATTTAGTATTTAATGGTGAAATGTATTTCCCTTTCCCAAGTGCATAACCTCCAAATTCTCCAGATCTATTTGTAACATAATACTTATCATGGAATAATTCAGGCTGTCTCGATGTTTAGGATATCCTGCTACAAAACTATTGCAAAATTGTTTTCATAGAGGCTCAGCACACGGGATAATCTATAGAATATTTTTCCATGCTCCTGATCTTTTGAAGATAAATATTAAAAACAGACTGGTAGCAAATTCAATTCAGTTTTAGAGGTTTTTTTTGCATCCATTCTTCTATTAAAAATCAGCTACTTTACGGTTTGATTACTAGGTGCCGCGTGTATTGGGCATGAATGGTTCCAGATGATACTCCTAAAAACATCCAGCTGCATACTCATATGTAGAATAAGTAGTACCAGATTGACTGTGGTGAGCAAAGGACCTTATCTACCACCGTGCTCTGAGGAGGTGAGGATTTTTGAAAAATTTAGGTTTTCAAAAATTTGATTACCCCGGAATTCATAGTGTGCATGATTTGTGGCTGTTATGCAAGAAAGAACAATACTCAATTCTATGGGTCATGAGGGTTTTGCATATTGAAATACATGTTTAATGTACTTCAGGATGATAGACTATAGAGCGTAGAATTTTTGATTTTTGTAAGTGGTCTCCAATAAAAATCAAAAAGGATTATGATGTAGTAGAAACATTGCAAACAAGTCTCTGAGTTAAACTTCTCACTCTATGCCAGAGGGAAAATATGTTCTGAGACAGATTCAGTGAGGTAAAAGTGACTGACTCATTCACCTTTACAATAATAAGGAATAGCATTTGTACATATACGAATAAAACAAATTGGATGCCCTAAGGAAGTGTGACACAGAGCTTTCAGTAATAAGATACATATATACGGAAAGAAGTTATAGGTAAATAGAGTGCCTCATACCAAATAAAAATTTGCCCTCATTTCTTATACTTGTCAGATTTCTGCACCCCTATCCCCTTCACGTCCCCATTATACCGCATCCTCAATGGCATAATATCATTCAGTATTTGCACATCAATCTAAGAATCAGAAGTTACTGTGTGGGGGGCACTAGAGTAGTATTTTAACTGTGAAAGGTCACTAAGGGGGGCATTACTACTCTGAGGGAGGCTCTAAAGGGTCATCCTTAATGTGAGGGAAGCACTAAAGGGGAATCATTACTATATTGGGGCACTAAGGGACCATTATTACTACGTGGGACACTAAGGTGGTACCCTAATATATGGGTGCACTAAGTGGGCATCCTTACTGTGTGAGGGGCACTAATGGTACATCCTTATGGTGTGAAGGGCATAAAAGGGGGCTATATTACTCGGATTGGGCACTGCATCATCAATGTATGGGGGCACTATGAAAGTGTCACACAAAGAGAGCACTATGAAATTGGGTGGGGTGCAAAAGGCCACTATTACTGTGTGGGGGCACTAAGGGGCCACTAGTGCTCTTTGCTGCACAAAGGGGGAAATATTACAATGTGGGTACTAAGGGGGCACTATTATAGCGTGAGGCACTAGCTGCCACTTTTATTTTCAGCAGCACTATCTGCACGCCACTATTATTCTTGGTGGCAATACCTGTGCGGCACTATTTAGGTTACTGTTAAAGGCAGTAGCAGGATGGGAAGTTTCTGTACAGGTTGAGGATGTACTTGAAACTCAAGCAATAAAGACATCTGGGCAGCAGACTCTGTAGAGGCGCATCATGACCAGGTGAAGTCATCATGTCGGTCTGGGTCGGATGTAGAGAAAAAGAATAGTGAACAACTCCAAAGATGTCACCGGTGAATCACTCTTTGTAAGTTGCATTGTAATTTGTTGCACTGTAGAGTGATAATACTTTGCAGAGCGCCAGTGTAGATCTGGTATGTGACCACTGTATGTGCACTGGATAGGGATATTATTGATTATATTGGTAGAAATATGTGGTAATGTGATGGTGATGTTATTTAGTCCTTGTATAGTGGTTTTAATGAGTGGTATTAATGCGTGATAAAAAAAAATCTAACATATCAGTGCTTAAAGGGGTTTTCGCACTAATCACATTCATCACCTATTCACAGAATAGGTGATACATGTATGATCGCTGGTGTCCCCACCACTGAAATCCACACCGATCACTTAACAGAGGTCAGATGGAGGATTTTGAGTGAAGTGGCGATCACGCAACTGTGCTGCCACTTTACTCATGGTCAGTGGGGCCGAAGGACACAGCCAAGTGCAGCATTTGGCTATTACCATCGGCCCCAGATACACTAAATGGAGCAGCAGATCGCATGTACGACCGCCGCTCCATTTAAAATCCTTCTCACTGCGATCGTGCAGTGAGGGCGAACAGGAGTTGAGACCCCATTCTAGTGATCCGTGGGGGTCCCAGCTATCATAAATTTATCACCCATCCAATGGATAGGTGATAAATGTGCTTGGTGGCAAAACCCCTTTTACTGTAAAAGGCTATGGACACCTTTGTAATTTTATTTTATTAAAAATAATTTTAACTTTTTGAGATACAGCTGCCTTGAATATCATGGCTGAGCGGGAAGGAGGACATTTGTCATTTCCCTATGTCTCATGCATTAAAGGGGTTTTCGCATGAGGGACATTTGACATCCACAGGATATGTAATAAATATCAGATAGATGTGGGTCCCACCTATGGGATCCTCAACTATCTCTAGAACGGGGCCCCCTAAACCCTGTTCTGCCGCTCTGTGTTGCGGCTGAAGCAGGTGAATTCCGACCATGAAAAAGGTTATATGGTTGGGAGTTACGAAAAAAATCGTAGCTCGCTGAGCTACGCTGTTTCCGTAAGTCCCATAGAACTGAATGGTAGTTACGGAAACAGCGTAGCTCGCATGCTACGCTGCTTCCATAACTGCTATTCACTACTACGGGAGCAACAGAAACAGCGTAGCTCAGCGAGTTATGCTGTTGTCATAACTCCCGACCATATAACCAGGAAGTGGCCGGGAGGCAGCGAGAGCAGAAAAAGGTGGAACGAGGTTTAGGGGGCCCCGTTCTAGAGAAAGTTGCGGGTCCTAGAGGTGGGACCAGCATCTATCTGACATTTATGACATATCCTGGGGATCTGTCAAATGTCCCTCATGGAAAAACCCATTTAATCCCTAACGATGTCCATAGAAAAAGTAAAGTAAATAACTCCCCACAAGCCTGCAACAGAAAGTCCCTTAACCCATTCCCGCGCAGCCATTTTTCGTATTTTCACGTTTGGTTTTTTCCACCTTCCAAAAGCCATAACTTTTTAATTTTGTCATTGATACAGCCGTATGAGCGTTTGTTTTTGTGTGATGAGTTGTAGATTTTC
The DNA here is from genome assembly GCF_050947455.1 of Rhinoderma darwinii. Lineage (NCBI taxonomy): Eukaryota > Metazoa > Chordata > Amphibia > Anura > Rhinodermatidae > Rhinoderma > Rhinoderma darwinii. The sequence continues at coordinate 619,283,690 of NC_134687.1, forward strand.
TCAGCATCATTTATTGTACCATATAATGTAGTAGAAGGGTATGTGCACACACACTAATTACGTCCGTAATTGACGGACGTATTTCGGCCGCAAGTCCCGGACCGAACACAGTGCAGGGAGCCGGGCTCCTAGCATCATACTTATGTACGATGCTAGGAGTCCCTGCCTCGCTGCAGGACAACTGTCCCGTACTGTAATCATGTTTTCAGTACGGGACAGTAGTTCCACGGAGAGGCAGGGACTCCTAGCATCGTACATAAGTATGATGCTAGGAGCCCGGCTCCCTGCACTGTGTTCGGTCCGGGACTTGCGGCCGAAATACGTCCGTCAATTACGGACGTAATTAGTGTGTGTGCACATACCCGAATAGTGGAGAAAAAATGATTTGTGGAAAGGAATGGGAAAAAACAGTGATTCTTCCATTTTTTGGGGGATTTAGTTTTTAAGGCGTTCACTGTGCGGTAAAAACGGCATGTTAACTTTATTCTGCGGGTCAATACGATTATGGTGATCCCAAATTTATATAGTTTTTTTTATGTTTTACTACTTTTACAAGGAAAAACATTCTCAGAGACATGACTTTTTTTTTTAGTCGAGTAAGCGGTATGAGGGCTTATTTTTTCTTTGCGGGGCGAGCTGTCGTTTTTATTGGTACATGAGACCTTTTAATCAGTTTTTATTCCATTTTGTGTGGGACATGAGGTGACCAAAAAACACTGATTCTGGCGTTTTTGTCTTTTTTATGGCGTTCACCGTGTATATAGTTCAATGTTATAATGTGATAATTCAGATTTTTATAGACGTGGCGATACTAGTTATGGTCATTTCTTCTTTTTTTTTTTTACAATGTGCTTAGGGGAAAATTGGAAAAGGGGGATTTTATAAACTCTTAATACTTTTATTTTTTTAATTATTAAAAAAACTTTATTTAACTGTATTTTACTAGTCGCCCTAGGAACAGGGGACTTGAACCAGCGTGCTATATCGTTATACTGAAGGCAGGCTTCATAGGAGTATTAAGATGGCAGACCTGGGAGCCTTCATCAGGCTGACCAGGCTGCCATGCCAACCATCGGCACTCCGCGATTGCGATGCGTGGAGGCTTATGCAACGTCACAGTGGGCCACCCCTGTTTCTAACCACTTAGATGCCGCAGTCGCTATTGACCACGGCATCTAAGGGGTTAAACGAGCGAGATCCCTGAATTGTCTCTGTTACACACAGCCGACACGCTCGTTCTATGAAGCCAGTGAGCCCGCTCCATACTCCTCCACCTGTACTCGGGAAGGGGTTAAATCAACACTTGTGGGACGCATTTTACCCCACAGTATGTTACAATGTTTTAGAATAAATAACGTTTTTTAGTTTTGTAATATTTTTCTTTTGCCGGAAAACTTTGGATGAAGATATAAAAGAAATCCAAGATAGACCTAATCCTTCGATTCCTGTTGTGCTGACAGTATGGGGCAGAACAGAGTGAAATCTAATAATACATCAGAACAAGTCTGAAATAGTAAAATTCCTATTCTATCGTTATGTAAGCGACTTTAGAAAATAATTCGAATGAAATCCAGACTATATAAGGTCAAGTGAGGAATCAGATGATTGGTGGGTGTATGCGGGTGAATCAGCTGTGCCATGTGTCTGTACCGAGGAGGAGGTTTGTAGTAGCTGTATAGTGAAGAATCCATGAATACCTTCTTCAATGGGACTGTCGGGACTGAGGGGAAACATGGAAGTGTTCAGTTTCCCTGCAGTGCCACTACAGGTAAAATGAAGCATTACACAGTGGCTAACTTGATGGACATGTGTCTTTTTTCAGCCGTACTAACTATGTAACTATGTAACTATGTAACTATTCATATCAATGTGTTGTCTGTGTAGTGCAGGACAGGAAAGGTCCTCCAGAACGAAAGACGCTCTTTATAACCGCTCTCCACTCTGACCAAGAGATGAGGATACTGAACAGAGGAAGTAAACAAATCACCCTCACCCTGTGACAGAAATCAACACTTGTGGGCCGCATTTTACCTTACAACATGTTACAATGTTATAAAATAACCAGAGTTTTTTTAATCTCGCAATATTTTTGTTTTTCTGAAGAATTTTGTGTAGCGGCTGTCACTTTCTGCCACCGCTGTATACTTAGCTCTCCATGGCGTCCTCTGGCTCGTGGCCGGCGCCCCATCCCTCCCTCTCTGTGTTCTGGTCCATCGCCGCTATTCTCCTGCATCCCATCCTCCTAGTGCACGTGTGAGCTTACACTTTCTCCCTTAAAGGGCCAGCACGCGCCAAATTAATACTCATCTTTCCCAGGCTATAAAAGGGCTCCACCCATACCACTACTTTGCCTGAGCAATTAGGTTCCTCTTAGCTTTCTAGTGAAACCCTGCATTCTTGTGTGTGTTGGATTACCTCTGGTTGACCTCTGTCTTTAATTTGACCATCCCTGCCTGCCCTGACCTCTTGCTTGTTACCCGTGACGTCCTCTGCCGCCTGACCTGACCTTGGCTCCACTAACCGTGAGTGCTCATCTGCCGCCTGCCCTGACCTACGCTATTCCCAACCCTGCATATTGTTTTCTGTTTCTGCACCACGCCTGTCCACGTTGGCCATTGCCAAGAATGACTACGCTGGGGGTAGCAACCTGGAAATACTAGCGGCCAAAACCACATCTCCATATGGAGATCTAAAGACGAAGACCTAGTCATCCTTAGACTCCACTCCCCAGATTAGCCCCACACCAAATTCCTTGGTGACACAGTGGGTCCACACCATCCTCTGTAGGCCCCCGTGACAGTCTCATTATGCACGGACCCCATTACACTGGATGAAGATATAAAAGAAAATCCGAGACAGACCAAATCCTTTTACTCCTCTAGTGCTGACAGCATGGGGCAAATTAGTACAAGTCTGAAATAGTAACTTTCCTATTCTATCGTTATGTAAGCGACTTTAGAGAATAATTAGATTGAATTCCAGACTTTATAAGGTCAAGTGAGGAATCAGATGATTGCTGGGTGTATGCGGGTGAATCAGCTGTGCCATGTGTCTGTACGAGAGTAGGATGATGAAACTAAGCGTTGTAATATCTGTATAGGGAAGATTCATTTAATCATTTTTCATGAATACCCTCTTGAATTGTACTGAGGTGCAGTACCAGGCATTGTCTCACGTACAGTACCTGGGACAGCTGCTATGTCTGGAAAAACATTGGGTAAGTTTACCCGTAGTGTAAATACTTTGTATTTTTCAAAACGTATTTGGTTATGGAAAATCCACAGCATAATACAGTAGCAGCATAGTTGATGAGATCTAAACAAAGCTCATCCACACGCTGCGTAAATGATAAACGGAAAAAAACGCTCAGAAATTGACCTGCGGAACGGTATTTTAATTCACAGCATGTCAATTGTATTTGCGTAATCGCTCCTTTGTTGCGAGTTTTCTCCATTGAATTTAATGTGGAGGTAAAATCAGCAACAAATAGCAGATGTTGCTATTTTTGTGGTGGAAAAGCTGCGATTCCGTGGCAAAAATCGCAACTTTGAAAAAAGCTATATACAAGGAGAGGGGGGCTGTGTGCCACATTATATACAAGTGGGGGGGAGCTGTGTGCCACTATATACAAGGGGAGGGGGAGCTGTGTGCTACTATATACAAGGGGAGCGAGGAGCTGTGTGCCACTATATAAAAGGGGGAGCTGTGTGCCACTATATACAAGGGGAGGGGAGAGCTGTGTGCCGCGATATACAGGGGGAGGGAGCTGTGTGCCACTATATACATGGGGAGAGGGGTGCTGTGTGCCACTATATACAATGGGAGGGGGAGCTGTATGCCACTATATGTAAGGGGAGGGGGAGCTGTGTGCCACTATATGCAAGGGGAGTGGGAGCTGTGTGTCACTATATACAAGGCGAGGGGGAGTTGTGTGCCACTATATACAAGGGGAGGGGGAGCTGTGTGCCTCAATATACAAGGGAAGGGGGAGCTGTGTGCCACAATATATAAGGGGGGGCTCTGCAGCACTATATACAAGGGAAGGGGGGAGCTGTGTGCTACAATATACAAGGGGAGGCTGTGTGGCACTATATACAAGGGGAAGGGAAGCTGGGTGCCACTATATACAAGGGGGGAGCTGTGTGCTGCTATATACAGGGGGAGGGAGCTGTGTGCCACTATATACATGGGGAGAGGGGAGCTGTGTGCCACTATATACAATGGGAGGTGGAGCTGTGTGCTACTATATGCAAGGGGAGGGGGAGCTGTGTGCCACTATATGCAAGGGGAGGGGGAGCTGTGTGTCACTATATACAAGGGGAGGGGGAGCTATATGACACTATATACAAGAGGAGGGGGAGCTGTGTGCCTCTATATACAAGGGAAAGGGGAGCTGTGTGCCACAATATACAAGGGGGGGGCTCTGCAGCACTATATACAAGGGGGGGAAGCTGTGTGCCACAATATACAAGGGGAGGCTGTGTGGCACTATATACAAGGAGAAGGGAAGCTGTGTGGCACTATATACAAGGGGAGGGGAAACTGTGTGCCATTATATACAAGGGGAGGGGGAGCTGTGTGCCACTATATAAAAGGGTGGGTACTGTGTGGCACTATATAAAAGGGAGGGGGGACTGCGTGGCACTATATAAGGGAGCGGGGACTGTGTGGCACTATATACAAGGGGGGCTGTGTGGCACTATCTACCAGGGGGGGCTGTATGGTACTATATACAAGGGGGAGGCCTGTGTGGCGCTATCTACAGGGGGCCGTGTGGCACTATCTACAAGGGAGGGGGCCGTGTGGCATTATATACGAGGGAGGGTGGCCATTTAGCACTACATACAAGGGAGGGGGTCTGTGAGGCACTATATACAAGGGGGGGCTGTGTGGCACTATCTACTAAGGGGGAGCGGTGTGGCACTATATACAAGGGGGGGACTGTGGTGCTTTCTACAGGGGGCTGTGTCTGAAGCTATCTACAGGGGGCTGTGTGTAGCGCTATCTACAATGGGCACAAAGGGGGCATTACTGCTGTGGGGGCACAAAGGGGGCACGGTTACTGAGTGGCACTTTTATTGTGTCGAGCACTGAGGGATCATTAGGGATTATTACTGTCTGGGGCACTGTGGATTACAAGTTTGTTTAGAGGAAGGGGTATTGGTGTGGAGTATGCTGGAAAGTCTAGAAACAAACATGTCTGTGTGTCAAATTCTGCAGAGACGAGTCGTGGTTGGAATAAGTCGTCACAGTGGTCTGGGCCGGATGGAGAAAAAAAGGTAAAGTGAACGACTCTAATTAGAGAAGACATCACCTGTGAGTCACTAGATATTAATGTGCTGTAATCATTTATATAGTCGGCAGAGCTCCTGTGTATAACTGGCATCTACCACTATAAGATTACTACATAGTGGTAATATTGATCTTTGTATAGTGGTTTTTATTCAGTAACAGTATCAGGGTATTATTCAGTCACTATGTGGTTATTGTTTGGGGGTATTATTCAGTAACAGTATGGGTTAATAATCAATCACTATGTGGTTATGGTGTGGCGGTATTATTCAGTAAATCTAATAAGTCATCACAGTGGTCTGGGCCGGATGGAGATAAAAAGGGAAAGTGAACGACTCTAATCAGAGAAGACATCACCTGTGTATAACTGGCATTTACCACTATAAGGTCACTACATAGTGGTAATATTGGCCTTTGTATAGTGGATTTTATTCAGTAACTGTATGGGTGTATTATTCAGTCACTATGTGGTTATGGTATGGCGGTATTATTCATTAATTGTATGGGGGTATTTTTTAGTCACTATGTGGTTATGTGTGGAAGTATTATTCAGTAACAGTATGGGGGTATTATTCAGTCACTATGTGGTTATGGTGTGGCAGTATTATTCAGAAAGGTATGGGGTATTATTCAGTCACTGTGGTTATGGTGTGGTGGTATTATACGGTAACAGTATGGGGGTATTATTCGGTCACTATGTGGTTATGGTGTGGCGGTATTATTCAGTAACTGTATTAGGGTATTATATAGTTAGTATGCGGTTATGGTGTGGCAGTATTATTCAGTAACAGTATGGGTATTATTCAGTCACTGTGTGGTTCTGGTGTGTCTGTATTATTTGGACCTTATATTGTGTTATTATTGGTAATATTGGTCTTATAATAGTGAGTTAACAGTATGCAGGTAATATTTCACCTGGTATAGTGGTATAATTTAATAACTGTATATGTATTGTGAGCCGGCGTCTCACTTGGGGCTGCTGTATTGGGAAGTAACGCACATGGAAACGGGGTAAACATAAGCAGTGGGTAGTTTTTATTTGCACCAAATAAACAGATCCTTCTGCACAGGGCTTGTCTCCACTGGGTAAAGCAACAAACGAAATGTCATGCCCATGGCCGCGTGCCGTCAGGCTCACTCACCTCCTGATGGCCGCAGCCATGGATCTGTGAGCGCTGCTGCTTCCTTGGGCTGAGTTCTCCTACAACAACCACACTAGTGAGTCCACCGCCTCCAGCCCATTCTTCATTGTCTACGGCCAACACCCACGAATACCTCTCCCTGTTTCCACTACGTCCCAGGTACCTGCAGTTGACTCTACATTCAGGGACTTTCTACAAATCTGGCAGCAGACCCGATCTTCTATTCTGCTGGCGGTCGACCGCATGAAACGAAAGGCAGACACAAGAAGACAAGAGCCTCCCCAGTTTCTTCCAGGTACTAAGGTCTGGCTGTCCTCTAAGGATATCCGGATGAGGGTGCCATCGTACAAGTTTGCTCCCAGGTTCTTCGGACGCTTCGAGATTTTGCAACAAATCAACCCTGTCTCCTACAAGATTCGGCTGCCTCCTACCCTCAAGATCCCCAACTCCTTCCATGTCCCCCTTCTGAAACCTGTGGTCCTGAACCGCTAATCCAAGATTCCTAGTCCTGCAGTGGCTCCCAGCGGTTCATTGGATACTTTTGAGGTTAAGGAGATCCTGGACACCAAGAGAGTGGGTGGAAGAACCTTTTATTTGGTGAATTGGAGGGGGTGTGGTCCTGAAGAGAGGTCCTGGGAGCCAGAGGTGAGCCTCAATGCTCCTACCCTTCTGAAGAAGTTTCTCTCCTGCTCTGGCCTCAAGAGGAGGGGGTGTAAGAGGGGGATACTGTCATGCCCATTTCCGCAGGCCGTCAGGCTCACTCACCTCCTGACGGTCGCAGCCATGGATCTCTGAGCGCTGGCCCCCATCTCCTCCTTAGGAGACACCAGCGCTCACTTCCGCTTCTCTTGGCTGGGTCCCGCAGGGTGCACGCGCATGCTCGTGCCCGCTCTTAAAGGGCCAGTGCGCGCATCTAAGTTAAAGTGCCAAATTAGCCCATGAGCACCCTGGACTATAAGATGGGACCAGCTCCTTCCTGCTTTGCCAGAGCTTTGTTATCATTACCCTAATTTGTCTCAGCAAATGTTCTCCTAGTGTCTTCTAGTTCCCAGTGTTTCCCGTTCCTGCTACCTGTATCCTGTATCCCGTGCTATCCTGGTCAAGTGCCGTATTGAGTTGGAGTCGTGCTGTGTACCACGCCTGTCCTGTTACACCACACCTGCCTGCTGCCAAAGTCCCTTCCGAGTCTGCCTCGCTACTGTCTGAAGCTACCACAGGTACACCTATACGATCAATAGACTTTGACCTGTGACCTGTTGACCAGCTGCCATACGGTTAAGGCGGTACGGCCCAGTGGGTCTACGTACCCAACGTGACAGTAAGCTCTGGTCATGGACCATGCTGGTCAATCCAAGACCATGATGATGTAACAAGAGTTGCGGGCGGATATGCTAGACCTTCGGTCTCGACAGGACCAACTCCTCCAGGCATTGAACATTATTGCACATCGGCTGAATGTGCAAACTGCCGTTCCGCCTACTACACCTCCTGGCAGTACAGATCCTCTGACTACACCTTCTGGCAGTGCTGATCCCAGATATTGTTTGCCGATACCTCTCCGCTATGATGGAGACGCGAAAATCTGCCGTGGATATTTGAACCAGTGCCAGATCCACTTTAGCCTGTATGCAAGGGCATTTTCGACTGATGGCGCAAGGGTCATTTTCATCATCTCACTCCTCACTGGCAGGGCCCTTGGATGGGCGAACCCTATCTGGGAGAGACAAGGACCAGAGACCTGTGACTTCCCAGGCTTGCTACGGACATTTCGCACAGTGTTTGAGGAGCCTGGACGAGAGTCGTCTGCAGCCGCCTCCTTGCTGAACCTATGCCAGGGAGACACTTCCGTGGGCGAGTACGCCATCCACTTCCGCACCGTGGCGGGAGAGTTGTTGTGGAACAATGTGGCCCTGGTGGCTACATTCTGGCAGGGACTGTCTCCTAAAATTAAGAACGAGCTTGCCGCCCGAGATCTGCCGTCTACCCTGGATGACCTCATCCTTCTGGCTGCCCGGATTGATTTAAGGATCCGAGAATGGTTCCAAGGGGCTCGTCGGGAGGGAAGACTCCCTAGCCCAGTTTCTACTTTGCTGCAACCCCTGCTGTCCTTAGATGCTGATCCTCCAAAGGAGTCTGTGAGGATGGACCAGTTTAAGCTGTCTACCCAGGAGAGACAACACAGACACACGTCAGGACTGTGTCTATATTGCATCCTCGGAGGCCATCTTGTGCGTCTGTGCCCCAAAAAGCCCCAGAGCCTAGGGTTGGTGGGAGAGACAATCCTGGGTGAAGAAGGCTCAACCCCTTTCTGCCTTCCCTGAGCTTTATTGTCGTTACCCTAGTTTGTTTCTGCAAATGTTCTCTTAGTGTCTTCCAGTTCCCACTGTATCCCGTTCCTGCTTCTTGTATCCTGTATCCCGTGCTATCCTGGTCAAGTGCCGAATTGAGTTGGAGTGGTGCGGTGTACCACGCCTGTCCTGTTACACCATGCCTGGTGTCCGCCTGCTGCCAAAGTCCCTTCCGAGCCTGCCTCGCTACTGTCTGAAGCTACAACAGGTACACCTATTTGAACTATAGACTTTGACCTGTGTCCCGTTGGCCAGCTGCCATACCGTTAAGGCAGTATGGCCCAGTGGGTCCACGTACCCAACGTGACATTAAACAATATAACTTATGTAAAAACAATATGTAAAGTCCTCACCCTGTAGCAGCCAGCACCTGACTGTGCAAGTATCCTTTGTTAGGTGTTTGTTGGTAGCAGAGTCTCCCTCGAGGAAAAAAACTCTCCTTCCTCCTTACTCTCTGCCACACTTCACACCCATCACACTATCTGCTTCTCTTTTAATCAGGGCCAGTTGGGGCTCAGAACCTCTAGAACCAAAACCTGGAGTGGAGGTAAGGGAATGGCCATCCCTCCCAGAATCTCTACAGCCATTCCTAAATCACGGACCCTGAAATCCAGCTTAAAAACCCCTGCTCACCAATTAACTTTGCTGAGCAACAAACTTCTCCGATATTTACACCGCTGAGTTAAGAAATCTCAGTGGCACATACCTACCCACTACCAGTCTTCCAAATGACTGTTTACAGTATATAGGTCATTTTTTTGTGTGCGAGGGGGGACATATGCTTTGGGTCTTGCAATACTCCTGGATGCGCTAGAAATCAGTGATGCAGTTCTCTGCAAACCGCCTTCTGAATTTACTGCATTATTGATACAGTAAGGGTGTAAAGGATCTGCCAGGCACAGCTTCTTTATCAACGCCCATAGGTAATCAGTCTGCACCTGCTTCTAGGTCTGTGAGACTGACTCCATCTTCCACCACTCAGGATGGCAGGCTTAGGAGTGGGAGAGCCTATCACAGCCTGGCCAGACGGAGCTAGCTCTCGCCCTCTGTCTATTTATACCTGTCTTTCCTGTTCCTCCTTGCTTGTGAATCTTCTCTGTTGGTTTCCTGGCCCTGCTGCAGCTTCTTGTACTATTTTTCCCTGCTTCGTATTGACCCTGGCTTGTTGACTACTCTCCTGCTCTGCGTTTGGTACCTCGTGCTCTCCTGGTTTTATTCGGCTTGTTCACTACTCTCCTGCTCTGCGTTTGGCACCTCGTACTCTCCTGGTTTGACTCGGCTCGTTTACTACTCTTGTTGCTCACGGTGTTGCCGTGGGCAACTGCCCCGTTTCCCTTAGGTTCTGTGTTCCCTTGTCTGTTTGTCTGTCGTTCACTTATTGAGTGTAGGGACTGTCGCCCAGTTGTAACCCGTCGCCTAGGGCGGGTCGTTGCAAGTAGGCAGGGACTGAGTGGCGGGTAGATTAGGGCTCACTTGTCTGTTTCCCTACCCCCATCATTACAAAGGGTGTGTACACATCAGCGTTTGGTTTCTGTTGATGGGTTCTATCAGACCTTTCTGTCAGAGGAACACATCAACGGAAAGGCAAACGGAAACCATTACAAATTTTTTCTGCTTGTCTCCGTTGGGTAAGATTTCCGTTTTTTTGACGGAATCAATAGCCCATGTTTTGATTTCATGCGTTCCCCTGAGGGAAAGGTCTGATGGAAGCCATCAATAGAACCCCGATGCAGATGTGAACAGGCCCTAATTCAGCATTTGGGGTCCCACTTTTAACTTTGCCCAGGGCCACACATTGTCTAAAACGGGCCCTGGTCAGAGGGTAAGTATGGGCGTTTTTTTTTTTTCACTTCTGTTTTTCGCAGCAGACATTCCGGCCAAAAAACTGCACCACAATATGGTGCAGTTTTTGTCCGGAACTCCCTGCGGCTGCAAGGGCAGATACGCTGTGCACCTTTACGCAGAGTTTTGCCCTGTGTGAACATACCCTTAACCGTTTCCGACCGTTCACTGTAAATTCACGTCGGCGGTTGCTGGGCTCTGGAAACTTTGCTACAACAAACTTTCCTGGGGTCCGATTGCAGGTGTTGCTGTTGGTTGTCATGGCCTCTGGGTCCGCCATACATGGAAGCCTAGTGTGACTCCAAGCATCACACTGACAGTTTATAATACATTACACTACCTAGGTAGTGTAAAGTATTATAGCAGCTATCAGTGCTGCAAGTCTTCAAGTCCCCTAGTGGAACAAAAAAAAAAGGTAATAAAAATATTTTATAAAAGTATAAAACCGAAAATGCTTTTTTTCCCTATAATAGGTCTTTTATTAGAGGAAAAAAATGAAAACGTTAAAAAAAAGTATGCATATTTGGTATCACTGCGTTCGTAACGACCCAATCTATAAAACTATAATATTATTTTTCATGCATGGTGAACAACGCAAAAAAAATAAGTAAAAACAGTGCCAGAATCACTTTTTTTTTTGGTCACCACCCCTCCCAAAATATAGAATAAAGAGTGATCAAAAAGTCGCATTTACCACAAAATAGTACCAATAAAAAGTACAACCCGTTCCACAAAAAACAAGTCCTTACACAGCTTTTTTTTACTGAAAAATAAAAACGTTTTGGCTCTCAACATATGGTGACACAAAAAATTTATTATTTTATTGAAAAATGTATTTATTGTGCAAACGCTGCAAAACAAAAAAAAAACAAACTATATACATATGGTAATCGTATGGACCCGCAGAATAAAGTAAACCGTCATTTATAGCGCATGGTGAACACTGTAAAAAAAATGGAATAAATGTCATCAAAAAATCGCATGTACCCTAAAATTGTACCAATGAAAACTACAGATTGTCCAAAAAAAAAGCCCTCACACAGCTCCGGGAAAAAATAAAAAAGTTCTGGCTCTCAGAATATAGCAACAGAAATTGTGCAGAGCATTCCAAAAGTGGATAAGATTGAGCACTATTTATCAGTACGACACCTGCTACATATCTATGAATTATTTTTTATTCACCGCATTATTATACCCTCTTATTATGCACTGATGTACCCCGCACAGATTACATATGCCCCCACATTATAAACTGAAATACCAGTAAAACCCCAAACAAAACTGCTACCAAGCAAAATCTGCACTTCGAAAGCCAAATGGCGCTCCCTCCCTTCTGAGCCCTACAGCGTGCCCAAACAGCAGTTTACGTCCACATATATGACATTTTATACCCGAGAGAACCCGCTCAACATTGCATGAGGTATTTGTCTTCACTAAAATAGCATCATCAGTGGAAAATTTTAATTTTCACTTTCATTAACCCCAACTTAACAGCATGTCATGGTGCGGGGGGTTATATATGGAGCGGGCTCACGCACTGAGTCTGCTCCATATTCTGCGGGTATCAGCTGTGTATTACAGCTGACACCCAGGACTAACGGACAGGAACAGCAATCGCACTGTTACAGGAGCCTGTAAAAATGACATTATACTTCAATACGTTAGTACTGCAGTATATTGTACCAGAAATCTAATGAACGCTCGTACAAGTCCCCTAGGTGGACTAATAAAATGTGTAAAAAAAAAAAAAGTAAGTAAAGTTATTATTAGCAAAAAAAAAATAGCAGAAAAGAAGAAGTGGATCCAGCGTGGATGCGTGTAAAATGGAAACTTGTTCCAAGTTTAATTGGTCAAAGTCTAAAAATCAGGACTTAGTTGAAAATGTAAAATCCTGAGGTGTGAGGAGAAATATCGTAGGTAGAAGGAGCCTACGCGTTTCGGACGCTTCCAGCGTCCTTAGTCATGGCTGAAGCAACTGGTACCTTTTGTACCAGTGAAGCTTCCGTCGATGAAAGGCGCTGACTGACAGGGAAAGTCATCCTGCCCAGCCAATCAGCACCTTTCATAGACGCTGCGTTCAACCCCCAGGAGACCTGCGCAGAAGAGAGCAGGTCTCCATGGCTGCCGGACGGCGTGGGAGCGGGATTAAGGTGAGTTTAAATATATATATATGTTTTTTAATTTTAATGAAAGTGTGGCTGTATCTACAAGGGGGACTTTCTCTACACGGGGGGGCCTTTAACTACAAGGGGGGGACTTTATCTACACGGGGGGGGGGGCTTTATCTACGGGGGGCGTCTATCTACAGGGGGAGCTATCTATGGAGCACCATATACAGGGGTGGGCTATATATACAGGGGGGCTATATAGTATATAGCCCCCTGTACATATAGCCCAACCCTGTATATAGCCCACCCCTGTATATAGCTCACCCCTGTAGATATAGCCCAACCCTGTAGATATAGCCCACCCCTGTATATAGCCCACCCCTGTAGATATAGCCCACCCCTGTAGATATAGCCCACCCCTGTAGATATAGCCCACCCCTGTAGATATATCCCACCCCTGTAGATATAGTCCCCCTGTAGATATAGCCCACCCCTGTAGATATATCCCACCCCTGTAGATATAGTCCCCCTGTAGATATAGTCCCCCTGTAGATATAGCCCACCCCTGGATATAGCCCACCCCTGGATATAGCCCACCCCTGTAGATATAGCCCACCCCTGAATATAGCCCCCCTGTAGATATAGCCCACCCCTGGATATAGCCCACCACTGGATATAGCGCCCCTGTAGAAATAGCCCCCCTTTAGATATAGCCCCCCTGTAGATATAGTCCCCCAGTAGATATAGCCCACCCCTGTATATAGTCCACCTGTAGATATAGCCCACCCCTGGATATAGCCCACCCCTGGATATAGCCCACCCCTGGATATAGCCCACCCCTGGATATAGCCCCCCTGTAGATATAGTCCCCCTGTAGATATAGTCCCCCTGTAGATATAGTCCCCCTGTCGATATATGCCACCCCTGTATATATTCCCCCTGTAGATATAGCCCACCCCTGTATATAGTATCCCCAAATTACTCCCTGTGCTCCACAGAAAGCCCACCCCTGTATATAGCCCCCCTGTACATATAGTCCACCCCTGTATATAGTGCTCCACAGATAGCCCACCCCTGTATACAGGGGTGGGCTATCTGTGGAGCACTATATACAGGGGTGGACTATCTAGTGGAGCACTATATACAGGGGTGGGCTATCTGTGAAACACTATATACAGGGCTGAACTATATGTGGAGCACTATATACAGGGGTGGACTATATGTGGAGTACTATATACAGGGGTGGGCTATATCTACAGGGGGCTACATACAAGGGTGGGCTATATCTACAGGGGGGCTATATACAGGGGTGGGCTATCTGTAGAGCACTATATACAGGGGTGGGTTATATCTACAGGGAGCTATATACAGGGTTGGGCTATACGTGGAGCACTATATACAGGGCTGGGCTATATCTACAGGGGGGCTATATACAGGGGTGGGGTATCTGTAGAGCACCATAGGGGGAGTTATTTGTGGGACACTATATACAGGGGTAGGCTATATGGGCGCACTATCTACAGGGGGCACTATCTACAGGGGGCTCTATAGCAGGTACTATCTACAGGGGGCACTGTGTGTGTGGGACATGGTGTATGGTGCTATTATAATTAGAGGTGCAGTGTATGGCGCTATTATATTTAGGGGCGTAGTGTGTGGTATGATGAGAACTTTATATTTATTTATAGGTGCAGAAATGTTGGAAAAGTGAGAAGCTGAAGACATGTGAGCGGCAAACTGCAGAAATGGGCTGTGACCGGGAGAAGTCTTCATAGAGGTCTGGACCGGATGGAGAAAAATAACTAGAATCTGAGACGTCACCGGTGAGTCACTTAATGTAAATGTTTATTCTGCCTCTAATCAGTACTGTAGTCACTGTATGATCTGCAGTGAGATGATGGGTGGTATGATTATGATATGATTTATTTTTTGTGAAACAGCATCTCCCAGCATATCCTTACCATTGTTCGGGCCATGCTGGGAGCTGTAGTTTTACGCCGTACACACCTATATGGCAGGGGTTGCACTAAATTGAGCTGTATTTGTGCTGGTGCTGTATATATGTAGTGAGCTTGGTTCTGGGGCTGTATATATGTACTGAGCTTGGTTCTGGTGTTGTGTACAGAACCCTATTGCTTGTAAAATGTACAAATGTTTTTATGCTCACGTTACATAAAAAGAAATGTGGAAAAGAAATGACACGTCGATTGGTAGAGAAAACAAACACGGCGAGGGGGAAGGAGATGTCGGGAAAGAGGTTGGGGGGGGGGGGCGTCAAACTGAATCTTTGCCCCGGGTGCTGGAGAACCTAGCTACGCCTCTGCATTAAATGGTAATTTAAATTGTATCACTAGAAACTACAACTCATCCCACAAGAAATAAGCCCTCACACCACGCTACTGACGGAAAAATAAGAAAAGTTATGGCTCTTGGAAAGCCGGGAGGGAAAAACTAAAATGTAAAAGCAAAAAATTGATCAGTCCTGAAAGGGTTAATTCATTTCTAATGAAAAACCATTTATGACCACGTGGGGTATTGCCGTACTTGGGAGAAATTGCGTTACAAATGTTTAGGCGCTTTTTCCTCCTTTATCCTTTGTGAAAATGAAAAGATTTAACATTTTAGATGAAAAAATGTTGAGTTTCATTTTCACGTCCTAATTCTAATAAATTCTGCAAAAGACTTGTGGGGTCTAAATGCTCACTATACCCCTGTAAAGATTCCTTAAGGGGTGTAGTTTCCCAAATGGGGTCAGTTTTGGGGTGTTTCCATTGTTTTGGTACATCAGGGGCTTTGCAAATGCGACATGGCACCCGAAAACTATTCCAGCTAAATTTGAGCTCCAAAAGCCAAGTAGTGCTCATTCCATTCTGAGCCCCGCTGTGGGTCCAAACAGCAGTTTATTACCACATATGGCATATTTCTGTAATCAGAAGAAATTGGTTTACCAATTTTGGGGTTCTTTTTCTCATTTATTCCTTGCAACTATGAAACATTTCTATGTTTTTTAATTTTCACGGTCTAATTCCACTAAATTCAGCAAAAAACCTGTGGTGTCAAAATGCTAACTATAGCCCTAGAAAAAATTACTTGAGGGGTGTAGTTTCTAAAATGGGGTCACTGCTGTGGGGTTTCTACTGTATTGGTCCCTCCAGGGCATTGCAAATGCGACATGGCACTGAAAACCAATCCAGCAAAATCTGCGCTCCAAAATCCAAATGGCACTCCTTCCTGCCGTGGGTCCAAACTGCAGTTTATTATCACATATGGGGTATTGCCATAATCGGGAGAAATAGATTTACAAGTTTTGGGTGCTTTTTATTCTTTATTCCTTGTAAAAATTTAACATTTCTATGTTTTTTCAGAAAAAAATTAGATTTTCATTTTCACAGACTAACTCCAATAGACCTGTGGGGTCAAGATTCTAACTATACCCCTAGATAAATTCATTGAGGTGTTTAGTTTCCAAAATAATGTCCCTTTTGGGGAGTTTCCACTGTTTTGGCACCACAAGACCTCTTCAAACCTGACATGATGCCTAAAATATTTTCTAAAAAAAGGATGCCCCAAAATCCTCTGTGTGCTCCTTTGATTCTTAGGCCTGTGTTTCGGTCCATTAGTGCACTAGGCCACATGTGGGATATTTCTAAAAACTGCAGATGGGCAATAAATATTGGGCAATAAATATCGAGTTGTGTTTCTCTGGTAAAACTTTCTATGTTACAAAATAAAATGTATTACAAATGAATTTCTGCAAAAAAAATGAAATTTGTAAATTTCCCCTCTACTTTGCTTTAATTCCTGTGAAACGCCCAAAGGGTTAAGAAACTTCCTGAATGCTGTTTTGAATACTTTGAGAGGTGTAGTTTTTAAAATGGGGTGATTTATGGGGTCTATCTAATATATAAGGCCCTCAAAGCCACTTCAGAACTGAACTGGTCCTTGAAAAAATAGCCTTTTGACATTTTCTTGAAAATGTGAGAAATTGCTGCTAAAGTTCTAAGGCTTGTAGCGTCCTAGAAAAATTAAAGGATATTCAAAACACTTTGCAAACATAAATCAGACACATGGGAAATGGTAACTAGTAACTATTTGTGTGGTATTACTATTTGTTTTACAAGCAGATATATTTAAATTTCGAAAAATGAAAATGTTTTAAAATTTCGGTGTTTTTCACAAATAAATACTGAATTTATCGACCAAATTTTTCCACTAACATAAAGTACAATATCTCATGAGAAAACAATCTCAGAATCGCTTGGATAGGTAAAATTATTCCTAAGTTATTACCACATAAAGTGACACATGTCAGATTTCAAAAAATCCTCAAGGCCAAAACAGGCTCAGTCCTGGAGTGGTTAAGGTGCCATGTGCCCCAGAAAGCACCATGGGCCTTTGTTCTGCTGATAGATGAGGATCCAGAGCCTCGATCACAGCAAATAAAAATTTGATCTCTGCCTTTACAGTGGGACTTTGCCTGTGTATTACAGCCATTACCTTGGATCTGATCAGAAGTAACAGTGCCCATATGATCGGAAAGAGACGTGCATGGTCGTCATGTTGTGGCTACTGCATACCACTCGGGAATCGCTTAAAGAGGGTTTTCTGGCTTGACAACCCCACTTATTAAAAGGGTCCATTGACAATAAGCTGATTACAAAGTGTCTCCCTGCTGGGACCCCTAACGATCAGCTGTAATGTGTTGGTAAACCTGGCCATAAGTGTTAAATTTTCCTGCAGTGCCACCACAGGGAAAATGAGGTATTACAAAGTGTCCATTCATATTAATGGGTTGTCTGTGTAATGCAAGACATGACAGGTCCTCCAGATAAAGAGACACTCTTTGCAACCGCTCTCCACTAAGACCAAAAGATGAGTATCCTAAACCGTAGACACCACAAATGTTAGCTCAGAATTCCCTAATAGCGTATATGAAAACGGATTTTTGAAACTGGACATTCCCTTTAAATGCTTACATTGAGCTACCGTATGGTTAATCTGGGGCTTACTAAACATGGAAGTCAACAGCTTCCCTCCCTGTAGAGACATTAGGGTGCAGCCTTCTTTAAGCACAAAGTGCTATTATTGAGGGACCTTTATTACGCACAATGGTTCCTCTCATCCCCCTTATCTCCTGTCCTTCATGGACACATGGGTCAATTTAGCTGAATGTGAAGAGTCCCTGCCCTGATGACTTCAGTGAGCAGTTAATAAAATGGCAGGATCGGCACATCATTCCTTCTGCAGGTCATATAAATAACTACGAGGCAGTGACAGCTGCAGGAGTCCTGCGTGATTGCCGTTGGCGCAGCATTATTGCACCAATGTAATAAATAGTCCGAGGGTCTGATGTTCCTCGTTACTGTCATGAAGAATAATCACAGAACCAGTGATTATAATTTAGTAATTGTGCACTTCAGTATGGGACAAACATTTTCCCTTGCTTTTGTATGAGGCGGACGTACTGTACTGTATTACCTGGGCGGACTACATGTAGACTTCACGTTACCAGTGCTATATTCTTAGGCATTAAAAGGGATTATTTTTCTTTTGGAGAGTCCCTTTTTGTTAGAAGGGTCCCTGACCATATGATGGTCACATTGTGTCCTACTGCTGGGACTTCCATCAATCATTGGTTATCTGTGGGGAGAATCAATGGGCTGTCATGGCAGGTGCTCCAGCATGAGAGACACTCTTAGTAGTTGCTCGGCATCGATCATCTATAGACCAGACATCGCTCCATACTTACCAATGCTGTAAACAGATTAATCAACAGACGTATTATATACTTATTGTCACGGTTTGTGGGTTTGTGGACCCACTAGGCCTTATTGCCGTAGTGGGGAGGCAGCTGGCCAAACAACAGGGAACCCCAGCAATACAAAGTCCCGCACAAGGGTACCTGGATAGTCCAGACAGTGGCCGCAGCTCTGGCACTGATGGAGATGGGTGCAGCAGGTAACGTCAGACGTGGCGGATGACAGCAGGTGCCGCAGGTTGCGCCAGACGTGGCGAATCCCTCTGGACGTGGCAGGTGACACAGGACATGGCGGATGACACGGATGCCGCAGGTTGCGCCAGACGTGGCAAATCCTTCTGGACGTGGCAGATGACACAGGACGTGGCGGATGACACAGATGCAGTAGACACGACTCCAACTAGTAGGCACAGGAACAAGAACACAGCACGGGCTATAGGAACAGGTAACAGGGCACGAGTAGCAACTGGAACGGGAAACACTAAGGGACCATTTGCAAGACAGACTTAGGAATTACTAACAACCCTCAGGCAAGGATCAGAAGGGCTGGGGCCCTCTTATAGACCAGGAAGTCATATGGTTGATGATGATGTTTTACAGGGACACAGCAGACCGGAGCTGAAGTGAGAGCTGGCGTCTCCTAGGAAGGAGATGGGGACCAGCGCTCACGGATCCATGGCTGCA
Organism: Rhinoderma darwinii; assembly: GCF_050947455.1. NCBI lineage: Eukaryota > Metazoa > Chordata > Amphibia > Anura > Rhinodermatidae > Rhinoderma > Rhinoderma darwinii. The sequence goes on from NC_134687.1 coordinate 619,302,864, forward strand.
GGCGTCGGGAGGTGAGTAAACCCGACGGCCCGTGGCCATGGATGCTACACATATATTTCTCAGGGCTGGTCTACAAAAAATGGGCCCCTGGGTATACTAGTATATCATGATGGGGCCCCATACACTGTGAATTTTGGTGAAAGAGAATGACTATAGGGAAATATAGAGAAACAAGAGGAGCATGATATCACAGCTAAATGCAGATGATGTCATCACAGTGATAATCCACCAATAGGCAGCACCCTGATGCTAGGACACCTCGGTCTGCCCCGAATCACAATGTCATCTATGTAATAGTGTGCGACCTCTGAGGCAACTTTTATCTGAGACTCTTTTTACTATATTTAACCTAAAGGAATATATCTATCCATCTATCTATCTATCTATCTATCTATCTATCTATCTATCTATCTATCTATCTATCTATCATCTCTTTTTTTTATAATCACTTAGGAGGTAAAGTTGAAAAAATACATAAGACCATCTAATTCAACCTAATAATATGTAAGCTCCAAACACTTGTACATATCCCTGAGCGTGGGTTGGGGGACAGTTGTGTGGACCCCAGAACCTTGGTTGAAGGAACAGTTGAGTGTGTCTCCGCTCCTCATCTCTTTCGCATCTCCAAGCCTCTCTTTAGATATGACACAACGCATAAAATGTAAAACAAATTTGTGTAACAAAGAGAGACATTCTATTATATAGCAGATAGAAGTTTTACTTAATACGCGGTAACCCAGAAGAGAAAATTAAAGCTTATATGAAGAGCACATGCAGGGGGCGGGCAGAGCAGGAAGTCTGTGAGATCCAGTTTCAGCAGATAGTTGAAGAACAGGAAGTGATGTCAAAGAAGGGGGCGTTGTTTTGTGTGCCTTTCCTCTACAGCCCTGTAACATGCAGTAGTAGTTGTGTCATAAGGCACTATAGTGTATAGAATCACTCTAAAGCTTGCATTTCAGGTACCAGAATGATAGATTTAGCGGCCCTATTACATTACATAACCCAATAGATTCATTTGAATAACTATGATAATTTTCTAGGAGTTTCACTTTAAGAAATAGTGTTATTTTGACACAATTCTTGTATTATTTTATAAACCAGACAAAATAAAGAGCCGACTCCTTCCAAGGAGAATAAATAATAGCGTGGAGATAAAGGGTGGCAGAAGGTTTTCTGGAGAGCTGTAATCACGTCATAAGAATCACTTTCTTAGGGGTTTTTTGTTTGTGGCCAAGGATATTAGATTAGAGCAGTGATGGTTCCATGGATAATCTGAGAATATAAGACTCAGCTGAGTTGCGTTTAACATTTCTAACAACTAAAACAGTGTAGCATTTAGTATTTTACAGAATGCAGGGGTGGACACTGACGGCCGAGAGCCCCTGTGCAAGACGTGTGTGTGAGTCCTTATCACGCACAACTAACCCATTGTACCGATGCATACTCACACGCTGGACATTCACATGCTACGCACACTCTGGACATGTTCAGCACACCAACTAATCGACAGGAAAGTAATGTTCACAAACATGTGCCCGGTCCGAGTCTTACAGTGGCAGAGAGGGCCCCGCCAATTTTAATACTGGAGCCTTCTTATATGGCTAAGTAACCTCTAGGATCCCTTAGGCACCAGAGCCCAAGTGCGACAGCAATCTCTGCACCCCCAAAGCTACCCCCCTGTTTCACCTTATAAAACAAACTGAAATAGGGATATGTATTAAAGCATTTCCGCCTCCATTGCCTTATATGAAAGAAAATATGGTGACCTAATAGAAAATTCACCAAACCGCAATACATTGACATAGCAAATTTGCACAGATTTACCCATCTCTATTTACAGTTATTTTGTATTTCTTATTTTAAGGGTTAAAAACACTTATGTGAAGTAATATGTGACTGAAATATCCTTGGACAAATACAGAATGACTAAGTGACCTAAAATACTTTAAAAATCATACATATATAACCTAAATCCAACATAAAGCTTAAAGTGTATTTATTCTTTCAAGTGACTTTAGAGAATAAGCTGACATATGTGTGTACCTGAGGAATAACACAATTTCTGGCCATTATATGACTTGTATTCTGCATTATTTAGCAGTTTCTCCTCTGCAGGCTCTAATTCTAATTCTCAGGTTTCTCTGAGCTAGTGGACGGAGCCTAATAACTATCATGTCTTCTATACACTGCACACAGAGAAGAGGATAATCCTGCTCTGCTATCTCGATCTATCACATATATCGAAGCAGCATGGAATACATTACATGACAGTAATGAACAGTGTAGCTATAAATCCAGTACTGGGGTGAAATATAGCTCTAATTAGAAGCTGCAGCTACACAGCAGAAATGAGCAGTGTAGGTGTTAATCCAGCACTGAGATGAGATATAACACTTATTAGAAACATCAGCAACATGAAGGACATTATATAGCAGTAATGAGCAGTGTAGCTGTGAATCCTGCACTGGGGTGAGATATAACATTAACCAGAAGCTTCAAGAGCAGCATGGAGGAGATCACACAGCAGCAATGAGCCTGTGTATCTGAGTCTCCAGCACTGGGATGAGATATAACACTTACTAGAAGATGCAGCATCATTTCTGTGTGTCTCTTTAACTCTCTGTCACTATGATCCTACTACCCCCCCCCCATCCGTAGACTTATATGGTCAGCTGTAACCTGATCCCTCATTGGGCTTAAAGTCTGTCTTGTCTTGAGGAGATGGATAATGCAGCAAATCCAGAGTTAATGAACAGTAAGGGTATGTTCACACGACAGCGTCCGTAACGGCCGAAATTACGGGGCTGTTTTCAGGAGAAAACAGCCCCGTTATTTCAGCCGTAACGGCATGTGCAGGCGCTTGTACGCCGCGTCCAATACGGACGTAACTGGAGCTGCTTTTCATTGGAGTCAATGAATAACGGCTCCAATTACGTCCCAAGAAGTGACAGGTACTTCTTTGACGCGGGCGTCTTTTTTACGCCCCGCCTTTTGACAGCGGGGCGTAAAAAAAATGACTGTCTTAATAGAACATCGTAAGACCCATTCAAATGAATGGGCACATGTTTGCCGACGCTATTGATGCGCATTTTCGGCAGTAATTCGGGGCTAAAACGCCCGAATTACGTCCGTAAATAGTGTGTGTGAACATACCCTTAGAAGTGGGGAGGGGGAGCCTGATAAGTGAAGAAAGAGGCATGTATCTCTAATAAGATATATTACAATGTTTCTTATATTTGCTTGTACTATTGATATATTTTGTTGAAAGTTTAGTGTCCTTTTAATGATAGAATAAAATTGGTTTTTTTTCTTGCATTACTGCCTCTTTTTCCCCCTGGTCTTCATTGATCTGTGTGTGCTCGCTGCTTGACCTAAACTTGCCTCTGTATCATGAAGAGGCAGTATATTGTACAGCAGATAAAAGGAAAAAAATATGGATCCGGAGCTTGTAAATATAAAATATAACTTTTACTGTATTTCTTTTAAAATTTAAGGTACAAACATGCATAAAAAGGATTCCATATATGCCATGTGTTCATACAAAATCATCAGTCATATGCCTCATGTAGCTTGTAACCATAACATTTATATTTTAAGTCTTTGCATAAAAAATAAACAGCACAATATCCACCCAATTGCAGGTTATACAAATGTATTAATTATTTTCAAAGAGAGGGGTCCACATATATAACCCTAGTACAGTTGGCTATTTTGATCATATATTATGGGGGTTGCTACCCCCCCCCCCCCCGCTCCCTTGCCAGTTCAGATGCAGGATAGTGTATGGTTTTAAGGGGATCGGGGAACCTCTCTTCGTCATGAATTCCTCCCGACGCATTTCCTCCCGGCCAAACGATTCCTCAGGAGAGATAGGCCAGAATCAGCTTAACCCAAGTTCCATCGGTGCTGGCAAAGGTTATTTGTAGCTGTCGTTTCAATAAGAGTGGGGGTGCTGCTTGCAATGGCAAGGAATCAGTCACCTATGTTGTTTAGGTTTCAAAAGCCGGAGTCTATTTCCGGCGTCAGACGGCTATTTTTTTCTCTTCCTAATTATACGGAGAACTGTCAATTTCAAGTCCGGCTGGTGGACTCCTAAACTACACCATCATAATTTATTGTTTAGCAGATAGTTGTATCTTTTTCTGTATATATACAGTAGCTCCATGTTCTCAAATGATGATCATCCAGGCAAAAAGTCAGATGGTTGCTGGGGAACTTGAAGTATCACAATTAGAGGAACAGATTGGTGGAGGTGCAAGAAAAGAAGAAAAACACACTTAAGGGTCTGCCTCACCAGAGATAATCTCTTCTAAAAAAAAAGAGCCGCCATGGCAATCAGCTGATCGCTGCAGATCACGTTTTCGACACCTCTAGCAAACAACTGATTTTGAAGGGGAAGCCACAGCAAGCCAGGAATTTTCCCTGCAGGCCTTCAATGTAACGCATGGACTGCTCGAGTCCACCAGAATGGAAGCTACTCTTACAGAGCGGTTCTCCGCTCTGGCTCATAAAGCCCCTGAGCAGAGAACGTCCCTCTATGATATCCATATTTCTTAAAAGAGCATATGGACAGGGGTTGTCTGCATTAGACAACCCCTTTAAAGGGAAACTCTAAGAAAAACGGATACACTGTCTTATGCCTAGTGCAGGGCCTGAGGGGGTGGAGCATGACTTCTATCTTATGTGTTCTTTGAATCCCTGTGTCATGCTCCGCCTCCTCAGGCCCTGCACAAGGCATACCACAGGGTAACGTTTTTTCCTGGAGTGTTTCTTTAAAGAGCGAAGCGATGAAGTGCATAATATTTAATAAGAAGGTGAAGATAATGGATTTCTACATGTAATTTTACAGAATGGATCACAGTGGAAGTTTACAGCACTCAATTTGAAGAAGCGCTAACATTATTTTCCAGACATGGAAGTGGCATTAATCACATGGGAACTTCTTCAAATAGCAGAGCAGATGGGAACATCATTATTGAGTCATTATCACAGACAGCGTGTCTGTAATGAAGGAAGCATACAGGGAAAACTCCATAAATTCTTCCTGCCTTACTTCCTTTAGGGTCCCGGGCATACCTGCACTACCTATAGGGTTCTGGAAACAGTTCAGGAAATTAGACAAATGCCCAATATTACAGGTTAATGAATAAGGCCACGTTCTCACACAACATGACTTGTTGCATATTTTTGAGGCGGTTTGATTGCAATCCTGGCATTCACATATGTCTTGCCTACTGTGCGGCTCTCTGTCACACTATTAACGCTTTGTGTGAGTAAACGCTTACAAGTTTCCACATTGAGGATACCAGAGGCGTAGCAATAGGGGTGCAGAGATGGTTGTCAAACTCGAGCCCTGGTGTCTGAGGTGGCCCAAATGCCCATCTGCCATAGTTTCTCTGTAGAATAGAGTCCTGCACAGATTCTCTCACCAAGTATGAAAGGATATGGGGATAAGCAGGATTTGGCCCCCTCTCTCCAAGGGCCACATAGCATCCACATGGTCTGCTTCTATGGTATTTACATTCTTGGAGAAGGCCTTTCTTTTTTCTACCTTTTGTTGACTTTCATAAAGCTAATAAAATAGGGTTGGAGTCCTCCTCATGGGTCCCCTATATGATCTAGAAGGACATGTACCTGTGTCAGTATGGAGCGGGCTCACGTGAAGAGCCCACTCCATGCTACACGTGTGTCAGTTATATACACTGTCCAGTCCCCTTTAACCTCATGGATGCCGCATCAACAGCGACCACAGCATCTAACCCATTAGAAAGAGGGGGCGGCCCCCTCTGACAGCCCATCGGCCGATATTTGTCATGGCAGGCTGGGGTAAGGCCCTCAGGTCTGCCATCTTTGGGCTCCTAATAATAGAAGCCGATGAAAACTATGATACACTGCAATACATTACTATTGCAGTATATCGTGTAAGCGATCCAATGATTGCTGGTTTAAGTCTCCTAGGGGGACTAATAAATAACAGTTAAAGGGAATCTGTCACCAGAAATGGACCTATCAAACTAGCAACCGAGTAATATAGTGTAGGCTCACCTGATTCTAACGTCTATTTTTCACATGAGTGCCTCATTTGCAGAGAAAATCGTTTTATTCAGTATATGCAAATGAGAATTTTGAAGCAACAAGGGCGCTCCAAAATGCTATATCTTCTTTCCCCAGTATTAAACTATTACAATATAGCATTATTTAACCCGCACGGAGAATGGCATAAAAAATAAATAAAAAAATGCCAGAATTGCTGTTTTTTGGTAACCTCACCTCCCCAAAAAAATGGAATAAAATGTGATCAAGAAATTACGTGTACCCCAAAATGGTACCAATAAAAACGATAGCTCGCCCTTCAAAAGTTAGGCCTTAACGACGCTTAAAACACGGAAAAATGAAAAAAACAAATTTTACGTTCAACAATTAGTTTTTTCTTTGCAAAAGTAGTAAAATATATAAAAAAATATCTAGAAATTTGGTATCGCTGTAATCGTATTAACTCACAGAATAAAGTCAATACGTCATTTTTGTTGCACGGTGAGCGCTGTAAAAACGAAACCCATACAGCTACAGAAAAAAAAAAAAATTTTGGCTTTTGGAAGAGGGGGAGAAAAAAGCAAATATGAAAATCCGAAAAATATCTGCAGCGGGAACATCACCCTCCTTATAGCGAACTGTAAGAGCATAATGACAGATTTCAACATAAAGCTACTGGCGGCATTTCTTAGTGAGGGTGCAGCACAGTACTGAAGATGTCAGATAATGCAGCACAATTCAGTATGTATCACACATCTATAAAATATTAGCAGCTACTAGACAATTCTGTCGACTGGAAATCACAGTGCATGCGAAATAATGTGACAAATCGTAATTTATGTATTTAACGTCAAGCAAAATATAATTTTACACTGTGGACACATTTCTAGTTTACTTACCCTGGCGGCAAATCTTAGTAATCCAGTAGTATAAGAGTAGGTGTACTGTATAACTAGGCAGGTGGGAGCTGTTATAGTAGCCACAATGGCTGGTATCTCTATTAAACCTAAACATGAGATAGATGATAGATAGATAGATAGATAGATAGATAGATAGATAGATAGATAGATAGATAGATAGATAGATAGATAGATAGATAGATAGATAGATAGATAGATAGATATGAGATAGATAGATAGATAGATAGATAGATAGATAGATAGATAGATAGATAGATAGATAGATAGATAGATAGATAGATAGATAGATAGATAGATAGATAGATATGAGATAGATAGATAGATAGATAGATATGAGATAGATAGATAGATAGATAGATAGATAGATAGATAGATAGATAGATAGATAGATAGATAGATAGATAGATAGATAGATAGATAGATAGATAGATAGATAGATAGATATGAGATAGATAGATAGATAGATAGATAGATAGATAGATAGATAGATAGATAGATAGATAGATAGATAGATAGATAGATAGATAGATATGAGATAGATAGATAGATAGATAGATAGATAGATAGATAGATAGATAGATAGATAGATAGATAGATAGATAGATAGATAGATAGATAGATAGATAGATAGATAGATGTGTTGATCTTGGCTGTAGTGGCCCCGTGGAGTCTCGACTCTGCAGCTGATAAGTCTTTCTGGACATTAGGAACATATTGAAAGCAAACCCTCAGATCAGCGGCCATTGTAAACAGAGATTTATCAGGGGATTTTCCTGTCATCTCAGATATAAAAATGATGAGGGTGATGAGAGGCAGCGACAGTCCGAAAATAAGAAAAGACAATGCTACTGAATACTTGGGTCGTTGTCGTAGGCAGGTTTTCCTTCAAATGCGGCAAAGATTAAGTTCACTGCCCCAGCCCTGTATCTACATACCCTGGCCAGGGCATTGGTGCCCCTGTAGCAACCAGCCCCTGGGACACATGCCTCACCAGCCCCCCCTAGATATGCCCTCCTTGTCAAAAATACTGGTACCCTGACAGAAACCTGAGGTGCTTCACAGTTAAAAATGATCTCAACAAGCTCTGAAATCTGGCATTGCTGTATGTTATCCTCGCACCCTATTGTCGACGTGGCTTGTCTTCTACCATGGAGTCAGGGCATGGGATTGCTATGGGGATCGTGGTGGGAGGAAGCTCGGCACCGAACTGCCTATTCTGCTATCTTTAACACCTACATCTACCAATATAGTCTCGATTACCCCAGCACCCACAAAAAAGCAATATTGCAAGTTGGATAGATTTCTTTTTTCACAAAGCTGTACATCATATATTATTTAATATGTAATCAGCACTTTTATATGAATACATGAATAGAAGTGACTTAATAATGATGTTTCAGCCAATCCACGGCCTTTATCACTGCCGCTGAAGATGTAGTGAAAATACATGTACATGGACGTCTGCCACATTCATCCCAACACCTCTTGCACCACACCGTCAACATAGGTGTGCATCCCATATATATTCTTTCTAGATTATTACATCTACCATAAGGCAGAGCTCACTGCATAACGTTCAATACCAGCTGTATAAATCCATACATAGTTAGCTCCCCCTAGTGGTGCCTGCAGGCAGACAGAATTGTTTAATATATCAAGTTAGAAAAACAGAGCTCCCCTATACAGATAATTATAACACTGATGAAATTAGACTTGAAAACAAAATCATTAACATTAATAGCTCTCAGAGGGGCCTAGCGTGACTATTGCAATGGGGCCCTATGAATTTTGTTTCCTGTTTATGGTTTGGTTGCCACCCGGGCAGGCAGTTCATGTGGGTAGAGATCAGCCCCTTTATTAAAAATCTTATCTTTTTGTGTTTTTGTGTTAGGCATCAGCATAGGATACCCACAAAAAACTACCAATAAGAAGGCACCTCCAATATCATTCAATGGATAGTTAATATCTTATAGAAATATATTAATATGGATGATACACTAATCAATCTGTTGTTTTATTTTTATTTTTATTTTTTTTTACATATTTCAGTGTTTTTTGTGGTATTGATTACACTCTACTTATGCGTTTGTGATGATTATCACTATTACTCCTATACATGTATTCTTCACATTTTTATATTCATGTATCTGTTTTTTATTTTAAACTTTTTTTCACATTTGTGCATTTTTTTTACTTTCTTTTATTATACTAGGTATTTATATGTATACCCCTACACGTATTGACATAATTCGCAATCACACATTCACTTATTTTTACATCCATTTTCAATTCTTTTTTTCCATCACTAATTTTTGTGTGTTTTTTGTGTCTCACTTTTTTGTATTTCTCATCCGTTGTTTTTTTTTATTATCTCACTTTATTTACATATATATAGATCTATCATATATATTTCATCTTATGTTTATATATACTGGTTTATGTCTTTAGGGATATATATATTTTTAAAGTGCCAGTATCATTGCAATATTTCCAAATTGCGATCTGCCTGTGTCAGATGCACAGCACAGATTGCAAAAAATATATATCAACTATCAGGTTCAACTGTTGATGCGCTTTCTTTGCCACTATGGTTTCAGTGATTTATTGGAAAAATTCGGGTGGATACCCATAAGCTCACAGTTTGTGTCAGCCGAACATAACGTTGCTTTATTATACTTGGTTTTATTTTTATTTTTGTTTGTTATATTTTGTATATATATTTTGTTTTTGTTATTTTATGTTTTTTATTCCAAGTTGTGCAAAGTTTGTCCGAATATGAGCTTAAATACCCCCAGGGATATCTCCCCGTTGGTATAAATATTCAGCCTGATAGATGCTGTTGGAGTGTGTCCTCCGTCTGTTGCATCTATATTATTGTATTGAGACTGGATAGCTGCACTTTGTATGGATATCAGCCTGTGTTGGCTGATGCAGCTATCAGCTGCTAAGTCCTTACAGGGGCTGCTGCTGTTGTGCTGAGTCTGGATAGCTGCACTATCTAGGGATGTGAGTCAGTGTTTATCAGCTACAGAGCCCTTATAAGGGCTGCTTTCTCGTTCCTGTCACTGAACTCACTCTCGTGCTGAGACTCGGTAGCTGCACTGTCTGAGGCTGTAAGCCAGTGTATATCAGCTGGTGCAGCTGCTAGCTTCTAAGTCCCCCTAGGGGCTGCTTCCTCGTTCCAGTCTGTCACTGGACTCACTCTCGTGCTGAGACTCGGTAGCTGCACTGTCTAAAGCTGTTAGACAATGTTTTTCAGCTAGTGCAGCTGTCAGCTTCTAAGCCCTTATAAGGGCTACTTCCTCCTTCCAATCTGTCACTGAGTTTGCCCTACGCGTTTCCTTGCTATTACTGATGTCTGCCGCAATTCTTCAGGGGCCTGCAGTAGGTAAGTATTATATTGTTTGTTGGATAATTAGCATACAATGGCATAAGGAGACATTCAGTGATGTCTGACGTCGCTTGTGTTTGCTAGCCGCATTTGGCGGCAGGACGCTGCACAATTTAAAGTGTAGAGTCCACCCCCATAGTAATGTGCCAGCCTATCAAGAGACATGGCACTCCCAGCAAACTCACTCCCCCTATCTAGGGGCTCGTCCGTCTGGGACCAATCACAGCGGTCAGGAGACCCCTGCCCCAGTGTGACGTGGATGGGGTTGATTGGCCTGACGGATGCACTAGAAACTAGTGTACAGGTCTCCCCCATACTCCCCGACGTCAGAGCCATGGGAGGGGCCTGGAGTGGTTTGTTCTGCATGCCTGTTTACAGAGTGCCATGTTATCTCCTTAGGCTTTGCTGCACTTGCTAACTGGGGTGCAAATTAGAAATCTGTGAGTTTTATTACACATGTATATTGTGTGAGCAGGTTTATTATTATTACAGAACAGCAAACTGGCTTCACTGGACGTTCTTGTTACTTTCTGTTGATGGACAAAAGGATCAATAAGTGTCACCTCCCTTTATTTTGGGACATACACCCCAGTTCAGTCACATTGAAATGCCTAATGTACATGTTTGGACATATTATGTGGCGAGTACAGTCCTTCTTAGGAGATTGATTCTGCATGTGAAGTGAGTCTGTATCTCCACTTTATGATACCACAATGCTGTACTCTATATAGACATGTACTTGGCTAAGAATTAGTGTTTTATTTTATTTTTGTATGTTGAGCTGTTCTAGTTACTGGATATTTATAGCCAGGCAGATTAATGGGTTTCGCCTCTCTTTTCTTTGGGGCGTGCATCCCAGTATAGTCACGTAATTCTATCTAGTGTAAATGCTCGGACGTTCTTGTGTGCCGATTACAGTAATTAGACTATCAGTCCTTTCGTACTGTATTTGCTGTTAGTCTAGATCTCCACCTTATGAGTCCACAATACTGACTTTGTATCTTATATAAAGCTGGTGAATGACATATAGTCGTTTATGCCCTGAGGACTCAAGGTCTGCAGCCTATATATCCAACGGCATTCTTTTTGGAGAAGAAGTCTGTCCAAATTTCCTCCACGACTAGATGGTCTGATGACCTCTATTATTTGAAAAGAGATCCCCGCCTCCCTGTTGTCATGTGCTTCTCTCATATGTCTCGCCAAACATGTGTCCTCTTTCCGTCTCATATTTCCTATGTGGTCCAGGACTCTTCTTCTGAACTCTCTGATGGTTTTTCCCACATAGTTGAGTGGACAAGAGCATGTGGCCATATACACTACTCCTTTGGTCTTGCAGTTTCCAAATTCTCTATTGGAAAACACTTGCCCAGTGGATGTACTACAGAAGTTTTTGCTTATTGTTACGTGCTGGCAAGCCCTGCATGATCCACACCGGAAGGTTCCTACTGGTCGGTCAGGTAGCCAGTCCTTTCGAGGGAATTCCTCGGTGAAGTGGCTATGCACGAGGCGGTCTTGGAGGTTTCTTCCTCTTCGGAATGTAATTAGTGGATAAGGTGCCACTGCTTTACTGAGGTCACCATCCGCTCTCAAGATTTCCCAGTATTTCCTGAAAATGCCCCTGATTTCCTCATGTCTGACATCGTAAGTGCCCACCATCCTGACTTTATTCTCATTCTTTTCTACCTTGGTGATAGCCTGTGGGATCAATAGGTTTGTTCTGTTATTCGACAGCGCATGTTGGTAAGCCTGTCTCAAGGTTTTCTCCGGGTATCCTCTTGTTTGGAATCTTTTCCTGAGCTGTTTGGATTTGCTCATGAAGTCACCAAGATCGGAGCAGTTTCTCCTTAACCTCAGATATTGCCCCTTAGGGATCCCTTGTTTTAGGGGGATGGGATGATGGCTATCCCATGCTAGAAGGCTGTTGGTGGCTGTACTTTTGCGATAGAGTGTGGTGGTTATTTGACCTGATTCGCTTTTAAAGATGGTAATGTCAAGGAAATTGATCGATGCCTCATGTATCTCAGACGTGAGGAATAACCCTAAACCATTGATATTAAGAGTGTTAACCAGTTTATTGAAATTTTCAACTGTGTCATTCCAGATGATGAATATATCATCTATGAATCTCGCCCATAATAAAATGGGCGAGGTGGCTGAAGCAAGATTTTCAGCAAACACAACCTGGTCCTCCCACCAACCCAAATATAGGTTGGCATAACTAGGGGCACAAGGGCTGCCCATAGCCGTCCCTCTCAATTGATGAAACATTTTGCCTCCAAACAAGAATATATTTTTTGTCAAGATGAAATCGAGCATGTGGAGAATAAGCTCGTTATGGGCCTTGAATTGGTTGCCCCGAGTTTCAAGAAAGCATCGTACAGCCTCACATCCCTGGGCATGAGGGATGGAGCTGTACAGTGCTTCTACATCTAAACTTGCCAACATGGCTCCTGGGGGAATCTCCAAGCCCTCTAGTCTCTTAAGGATGTCTGTAGTGTCTCTCAGATATGATGGTAGGGCATAGACGAAGTCCCGTAGTACATTGTCTACGTACGTACTGACATTCTGTAAAAGGCTATTTATACCGGATACTATTGGTCGGCCTTTGAGGGGGTTCATACCTTTGTGTATCTTCGGTACACTATAAAAGGTCGGAATCTGTGGGTGGTTGGGGCTCATAAAGTCGAATTCCTCTTTGCTGATCAGTTTGTCTCTCCAGGCCTTTTGCAGCATGTTGAGGAGTTCCCCACTATGATTGTCTATTGGGTTATTAGCTAAAGTGCAGTAATTACTTTGTACAGATAGTATGCGTTGGCACATATCTTTGTATACCTGCACCTCCATCACTACAAGATTTCCCCCTTTGTCTGCAGGTTTGATTATTATTGTTTTGTCCCCCTCAAGGTTACGTAGTGCAGTGATCTCTTCTGCTGTCAGGTTGCTACGGTGTTGTTGTAGTTCCCTGTTCGTGCCCAATTGTTCTATTTCTCTAGTCACCAGGTTCACAAACATATCAATATTATTTGTTTCATTCATTGGTGCTGCTTTAGTGCTTCTGTTTTTAAGATTGGTAAAGGGTCCCTGTCCTTCCGGTCTTTCATTTTCTTGAACTAGACCCATGAGGTTTAAGAAATCGGGATAATCACTTTCTTCGATATCTAATTCCCTACATTTCTGTTGGTCATGCTGTTTAAAAAATTTGATCCATTTCAGTTTGCGGGCAAAGAGATTCAGATCTTTTACCCATTCAAAGGTGTCAAAACGGGTAGTAGGTACATAGGATAGTCCTTTTTTTTAAAAGATTGATGTCCTGGACTGATAAGATTTTTTTTGAGATATTAATGATTTGCATTGTGTCAGTCTTACCCTCATATAGCTCTGGGTTAGTGTGCTGTGGGTTATCATCTCTTGCACCTTCTAATCCCTCTCTTGTTGTATGGGTCTTGTTCGTAGTGTGTAGTTGGTGGCTGGGTAGTCGGCCCCTAAAAAATCCCTATTACCTTGATGAGCCCTCCTGGAGCGTCTGCCTCTTCCTCTCTGTACTGTCCCAAAACCCGGACCCTTTCTGGAATGACTATAGCTAGTGCCCGTACTTTGCTTGTTCACACCCTCTGTGTCAGACTGGTCAAAATCCGAAGAGGATCTCTCTGAGTGAGTATCTATTCCTGGAGTATTGCCCTCGAAACTATATGCTCGATGTTCTTTGAAGGCCTGTAGGTCTCGCGTGAACTGCAAGTGTTTCCTCTCCTTTATGGCTGTTTGAAGCTTTTCAATCGTCTGCTGCAATTGTGCCTCTTGTTGCTCAAAAGTGCCATCATTTTTATATGTTTTTATTTTGTCAATCTGCTCTTTCAGGGCTACTGATGTCTTTTCCAGGTTTTTATTTTCCTGTTCTAATAATATGCGCATGAATCGTACTGAACTAGCTGTAGCCTCCATGATCCATCTTTCTATAAGTTCTGGTGTCCTAACTCTTCTGGCTGGAATGATATTAATCCTTAACCCTTTCGGGACTATGTTCTGCTGTATATAGTTTTCTAGGCTTTTGACCTCCCACCATGACTTAATGTTCTCTTTATAGGTGCTTGCCAATGTATTGAATGCTGATTTCAAGGTTGGTGTGTTGGTGGTGGTTAAGTTTAGTTTGTCCGAGAAAACCTCTTTTGCGTCAGTAAGCCACTGCTGTGTATTGATATCCTTAGATAGGAAACCTGCCATAATTTTCCAATGCACACTTATTATGAGATTAACTATGATTCACTGAGTATATAAATGTCATGTAGTTCTCCCTAGTACAATACTGAAATTCACTGGTTTATGTCTTTAGGGATATATATATTTTTAAAGTGCCAGTATCATTGCAATATTTCCAAATTGCGATCTGCCTGTGTCAGATGCACAGCACAGATTGCAAAAAATATATATCAACTATCAGGTTCAACTGTTGATGCGCTTTCTTTGCCACTATGGTTTCAGTGATTTATTGGAAAAATTCGGGTGGATACCCATAAGCTCACAGTTTGTGTCAGCCGAACATAACGTTGCTTTATTATACTTGGTTTTATTTTTATTTTTGTTTGTTATATTTTGTATATATATTTTGTTTTTGTTATTTTATGTTTTTTATTCCAAGTTGTGCAAAGTTTGTCCGAATATGAGCTTAAATACCCCCAGGGATATCTCCCCGTTGGTATAAATATTCAGCCTGATAGATGCTGTTGGAGTGTGTCCTCCGTCTGTTGCATCTATATTATTGTATTGAGACTGGATAGCTGCACTTTGTATGGATATCAGCCTGTGTTGGCTGATGCAGCTATCAGCTGCTAAGTCCTTACAGGGGCTGCTGCTGTTGTGCTGAGTCTGGATAGCTGCACTATCTAGGGATGTGAGTCAGTGTTTATCAGCTACAGAGCCCTTATAAGGGCTGCTTTCTCGTTCCTGTCACTGAACTCACTCTCGTGCTGAGACTCGGTAGCTGCACTGTCTGAGGCTGTAAGCCAGTGTATATCAGCTGGTGCAGCTGCTAGCTTCTAAGTCCCCCTAGGGGCTGCTTCCTCGTTCCAGTCTGTCACTGGACTCACTCTCGTGCTGAGACTCGGTAGCTGCACTGTCTAAAGCTGTTAGACAATGTTTTTCAGCTAGTGCAGCTGTCAGCTTCTAAGCCCTTATAAGGGCTACTTCCTCCTTCCAATCTGTCACTGAGTTTGCCCTACGCGTTTCCTTGCTATTACTGATGTCTGCCGCAATTCTTCAGGGGCCTGCAGTAGGTAAGTATTATATTGTTTGTTGGATAATTAGCATACAATGGCATAAGGAGACATTCAGTGATGTCTGACGTCGCTTGTGTTTGCTAGCCGCATTTGGCGGCAGGACGCTGCACAATTTAAAGTGTAGAGTCCACCCCCATAGTAATGTGCCAGCCTATCAAGAGACATGGCACTCCCAGCAAACTCACTCCCCCTATCTAGGGGCTCGTCCGTCTGGGACCAATCACAGCGGTCAGGAGACCCCTGCCCCAGTGTGACGTGGATGGGGTTGATTGGCCTGACGGATGCACTAGAAACTAGTGTACAGGTCTCCCCCATACTCCCCGACGTCAGAGCCATGGGAGGGGCCTGGAGTGGTTTGTTCTGCATGCCTGTTTACAGAGTGCCATGTTATCTCCTTAGGCTTTGCTGCACTTGCTAACTGGGGTGCAAATTAGAAATCTGTGAGTTTTATTACACATGTATATTGTGTGAGCAGGTTTATTATTATTACAGAACAGCAAACTGGCTTCACTGGACGTTCTTGTTACTTTCTGTTGATGGACAAAAGGATCAATAAGTGTCACCTCCCTTTATTTTGGGACATACACCCCAGTTCAGTCACATTGAAATGCCTAATGTACATGTTTGGACATATTATGTGGCGAGTACAGTCCTTCTTAGGAGATTGATTCTGCATGTGAAGTGAGTCTGTATCTCCACTTTATGATACCACAATGCTGTACTCTATATAGACATGTACTTGGCTAAGAATTAGTGTTTTATTTTATTTTTGTATGTTGAGCTGTTCTAGTTACTGGATATTTATAGCCAGGCAGATTAATGGGTTTCGCCTCTCTTTTCTTTGGGGCGTGCATCCCAGTATAGTCACGTAATTCTATCTAGTGTAAATGCTCGGACGTTCTTGTGTGCCGATTACAGTAATTAGACTATCAGTCCTTTCGTACTGTATTTGCTGTTAGTCTAGATCTCCACCTTATGAGTCCACAATACTGACTTTGTATCTTATATAAAGCTGGTGAATGACATATAGTCGTTTATGCCCTGAGGACTCAAGGTCTGCAGCCTATATATCCAACGGCATTCTTTTTGGAGAAGAAGTCTGTCCAAATTTCCTCCACGACTAGATGGTCTGATGACCTCTATTATTTGAAAAGAGATCCCCGCCTCCCTGTTGTCATGTGCTTCTCTCATATGTCTCGCCAAACATGTGTCCTCTTTCCGTCTCATATTTCCTATGTGGTCCAGGACTCTTCTTCTGAACTCTCTGATGGTTTTTCCCACATAGTTGAGTGGACAAGAGCATGTGGCCATATACACTACTCCTTTGGTCTTGCAGTTTCCAAATTCTCTATTGGAAAACACTTGCCCAGTGGATGTACTACAGAAGTTTTTGCTTATTGTTACGTGCTGGCAAGCCCTGCATGATCCACACCGGAAGGTTCCTACTGGTCGGTCAGGTAGCCAGTCCTTTCGAGGGAATTCCTCGGTGAAGTGGCTATGCACGAGGCGGTCTTGGAGGTTTCTTCCTCTTCGGAATGTAATTAGTGGATAAGGTGCCACTGCTTTACTGAGGTCACCATCCGCTCTCAAGATTTCCCAGTATTTCCTGAAAATGCCCCTGATTTCCTCATGTCTGACATCGTAAGTGCCCACCATCCTGACTTTATTCTCATTCTTTTCTACCTTGGTGATAGCCTGTGGGATCAATAGGTTTGTTCTGTTATTCGACAGCGCATGTTGGTAAGCCTGTCTCAAGGTTTTCTCCGGGTATCCTCTTGTTTGGAATCTTTTCCTGAGCTGTTTGGATTTGCTCATGAAGTCACCAAGATCGGAGCAGTTTCTCCTTAACCTCAGATATTGCCCCTTAGGGATCCCTTGTTTTAGGGGGATGGGATGATGGCTATCCCATGCTAGAAGGCTGTTGGTGGCTGTACTTTTGCGATAGAGTGTGGTGGTTATTTGACCTGATTCGCTTTTAAAGATGGTAATGTCAAGGAAATTGATCGATGCCTCATGTATCTCAGACGTGAGGAATAACCCTAAACCATTGATATTAAGAGTGTTAACCAGTTTATTGAAATTTTCAACTGTGTCATTCCAGATGATGAATATATCATCTATGAATCTCGCCCATAATAAAATGGGCGAGGTGGCTGAAGCAAGATTTTCAGCAAACACAACCTGGTCCTCCCACCAACCCAAATATAGGTTGGCATAACTAGGGGCACAAGGGCTGCCCATAGCCGTCCCTCTCAATTGATGAAACATTTTGCCTCCAAACAAGAATATATTTTTTGTCAAGATGAAATCGAGCATGTGGAGAATAAGCTCGTTATGGGCCTTGAATTGGTTGCCCCGAGTTTCAAGAAAGCATCGTACAGCCTCACATCCCTGGGCATGAGGGATGGAGCTGTACAGTGCTTCTACATCTAAACTTGCCAACATGGCTCCTGGGGGAATCTCCAAGCCCTCTAGTCTCTTAAGGATGTCTGTAGTGTCTCTCAGATATGATGGTAGGGCATAGACGAAGTCCCGTAGTACATTGTCTACGTACGTACTGACATTCTGTAAAAGGCTATTTATACCGGATACTATTGGTCGGCCTTTGAGGGGGTTCATACCTTTGTGTATCTTCGGTACACTATAAAAGGTCGGAATCTGTGGGTGGTTGGGGCTCATAAAGTCGAATTCCTCTTTGCTGATCAGTTTGTCTCTCCAGGCCTTTTGCAGCATGTTGAGGAGTTCCCCACTATGATTGTCTATTGGGTTATTAGCTAAAGTGCAGTAATTACTTTGTACAGATAGTATGCGTTGGCACATATCTTTGTATACCTGCACCTCCATCACTACAAGATTTCCCCCTTTGTCTGCAGGTTTGATTATTATTGTTTTGTCCCCCTCAAGGTTACGTAGTGCAGTGATCTCTTCTGCTGTCAGGTTGCTACGGTGTTGTTGTAGTTCCCTGTTCGTGCCCAATTGTTCTATTTCTCTAGTCACCAGGTTCACAAACATATCAATATTATTTGTTTCATTCATTGGTGCTGCTTTAGTGCTTCTGTTTTTAAGATTGGTAAAGGGTCCCTGTCCTTCCGGTCTTTCATTTTCTTGAACTAGACCCATGAGGTTTAAGAAATCGGGATAATCACTTTCTTCGATATCTAATTCCCTACATTTCTGTTGGTCATGCTGTTTAAAAAATTTGATCCATTTCAGTTTGCGGGCAAAGAGATTCAGATCTTTTACCCATTCAAAGGTGTCAAAACGGGTAGTAGGTACATAGGATAGTCCTTTTTTTAAAAGATTGATGTCCTGGACTGATAAGATTTTTTTTGAGATATTAATGATTTGCATTGTGTCAGTCTTACCCTCATATAGCTCTGGGTTAGTGTGCTGTGGGTTATCATCTCTTGCACCTTCTAATCCCTCTCTTGTTGTATGGGTCTTGTTCGTAGTGTGTAGTTGGTGGCTGGGTAGTCGGCCCCTAAAAAATCCCTATTACCTTGATGAGCCCTCCTGGAGCGTCTGCCTCTTCCTCTCTGTACTGTCCCAAAACCCGGACCCTTTCTGGAATGACTATAGCTAGTGCCCGTACTTTGCTTGTTCACACCCTCTGTGTCAGACTGGTCAAAATCCGAAGAGGATCTCTCTGAGTGAGTATCTATTCCTGGAGTATTGCCCTCGAAACTATATGCTCGATGTTCTTTGAAGGCCTGTAGGTCTCGCGTGAACTGCAAGTGTTTCCTCTCCTTTATGGCTGTTTGAAGCTTTTCAATCGTCTGCTGCAATTGTGCCTCTTGTTGCTCAAAAGTGCCATCATTTTTATATGTTTTTATTTTGTCAATCTGCTCTTTCAGGGCTACTGATGTCTTTTCCAGGTTTTTATTTTCCTGTTCTAATAATATGCGCATGAATCGTACTGAACTAGCTGTAGCCTCCATGATCCATCTTTCTATAAGTTCTGGTGTCCTAACTCTTCTGGCTGGAATGATATTAATCCTTAACCCTTTCGGGACTATGTTCTGCTGTATATAGTTTTCTAGGCTTTTGACCTCCCACCATGACTTAATGTTCTCTTTATAGGTGCTTGCCAATGTATTGAATGCTGATTTCAAGGTTGGTGTGTTGGTGGTGGTTAAGTTTAGTTTGTCCGAGAAAACCTCTTTTGCGTCAGTAAGCCACTGCTGTGTATTGATATCCTTAGATAGGAAACCTGCCATAATTTTCCAATGCACACTTATTATGAGATTAACTATGATTCACTGAGTATATAAATGTCATGTAGTTCTCCCTAGTACAATACTGAAATTCACTGGTTTATGTCTTTAGGGATATATATATTTTTAAAGTGCCAGTATCATTGCAATATTTCCAAATTGCGATCTGCCTGTGTCAGATGCACAGCACAGATTGCAAAAAATATATATCAACTATCAGGTTCAACTGTTGATGCGCTTTCTTTGCCACTATGGTTTCAGTGATTTATTGGAAAAATTCGGGTGGATACCCATAAGCTCACAGTTTGTGTCAGCCGAACATAACGTTGCTTTATTATACTTGGTTTTATTTTTATTTTTGTTTGTTATATTTTGTATATATATTTTGTTTTTGTTATTTTATGTTTTTTATTCCAAGTTGTGCAAAGTTTGTCCGAATATGAGCTTAAATACCCCCAGGGATATCTCCCCGTTGGTATAAATATTCAGCCTGATAGATGCTGTTGGAGTGTGTCCTCCGTCTGTTGCATCTATATTATTGTATTGAGACTGGATAGCTGCACTTTGTATGGATATCAGCCTGTGTTGGCTGATGCAGCTATCAGCTGCTAAGTCCTTACAGGGGCTGCTGCTGTTGTGCTGAGTCTGGATAGCTGCACTATCTAGGGATGTGAGTCAGTGTTTATCAGCTACAGAGCCCTTATAAGGGCTGCTTTCTCGTTCCTGTCACTGAACTCACTCTCGTGCTGAGACTCGGTAGCTGCACTGTCTGAGGCTGTAAGCCAGTGTATATCAGCTGGTGCAGCTGCTAGCTTCTAAGTCCCCCTAGGGGCTGCTTCCTCGTTCCAGTCTGTCACTGGACTCACTCTCGTGCTGAGACTCGGTAGCTGCACTGTCTAAAGCTGTTAGACAATGTTTTTCAGCTAGTGCAGCTGTCAGCTTCTAAGCCCTTATAAGGGCTACTTCCTCCTTCCAATCTGTCACTGAGTTTGCCCTACGCGTTTCCTTGCTATTACTGATGTCTGCCGCAATTCTTCAGGGGCCTGCAGTAGGTAAGTATTATATTGTTTGTTGGATAATTAGCATACAATGGCATAAGGAGACATTCAGTGATGTCTGACGTCGCTTGTGTTTGCTAGCCGCATTTGGCGGCAGGACGCTGCACAATTTAAAGTGTAGAGTCCACCCCCATAGTAATGTGCCAGCCTATCAAGAGACATGGCACTCCCAGCAAACTCACTCCCCCTATCTAGGGGCTCGTCCGTCTGGGACCAATCACAGCGGTCAGGAGACCCCTGCCCCAGTGTGACGTGGATGGGGTTGATTGGCCTGACGGATGCACTAGAAACTAGTGTACAGGTCTCCCCCATACTCCCCGACGTCAGAGCCATGGGAGGGGCCTGGAGTGGTTTGTTCTGCATGCCTGTTTACAGAGTGCCATGTTATCTCCTTAGGCTTTGCTGCACTTGCTAACTGGGGTGCAAATTAGAAATCTGTGAGTTTTATTACACATGTATATTGTGTGAGCAGGTTTATTATTGTTACAGAACAGCAAACTGGCTTCACTGGACGTTCTTGTTACTTTCTGTTGATGGACAAAAGGATCAATAAGTGTCACCTCCCTTTATTTTGGGACATACACCCCAGTTCAGTCACATTGAAATGCCTAATGTACATGTTTGGACATATTATGTGGCGAGTACAGTCCTTCTTAGGAGATTGATTCTGCATGTGAAGTGAGTCTGTATCTCCACTTTATGATACCACAATGCTGTACTCTATATAGACATGTACTTGGCTAAGAATTAGTGTTTTATTTTATTTTTGTATGTTGAGCTGTTCTAGTTACTGGATATTTATAGCCAGGCAGATTAATGGGTTTCGCCTCTCTTTTCTTTGGGGCGTGCATCCCAGTATAGTCACGTAATTCTATCTAGTGTAAATGCTCGGACGTTCTTGTGTGCCGATTACAGTAATTAGACTATCAGTCCTTTCGTACTGTATTTGCTGTTAGTCTAGATCTCCACCTTATGAGTCCACAATACTGACTTTGTATCTTATATAAAGCTGGTGAATGACATATAGTCGTTTATGCCCTGAGGACTCAAGGTCTGCAGCCTATATATCCAACGGCATTCTTTTTGGAGAAGAAGTCTGTCCAAATTTCCTCCACGACTAGATGGTCTGATGACCTCTATTATTTGAAAAGAGATCCCCGCCTCCCTGTTGTCATGTGCTTCTCTCATATGTCTCGCCAAACATGTGTCCTCTTTCCGTCTCATATTTCCTATGTGGTCCAGGACTCTTCTTCTGAACTCTCTGATGGTTTTTCCCACATAGTTGAGTGGACAAGAGCATGTGGCCATATACACTACTCCTTTGGTCTTGCAGTTTCCAAATTCTCTATTGGAAAACACTTGCCCAGTGGATGTACTACAGAAGTTTTTGCTTATTGTTACGTGCTGGCAAGCCCTGCATGATCCACACCGGAAGGTTCCTACTGGTCGGTCAGGTAGCCAGTCCTTTCGAGGGAATTCCTCGGTGAAGTGGCTATGCACGAGGCGGTCTTGGAGGTTTCTTCCTCTTCGGAATGTAATTAGTGGATAAGGTGCCACTGCTTTACTGAGGTCACCATCCGCTCTCAAGATTTCCCAGTATTTCCTGAAAATGCCCCTGATTTCCTCATGTCTGACATCGTAAGTGCCCACCATCCTGACTTTATTCTCATTCTTTTCTACCTTGGTGATAGCCTGTGGGATCAATAGGTTTGTTCTGTTATTCGACAGCGCATGTTGGTAAGCCTGTCTCAAGGTTTTCTCCGGGTATCCTCTTGTTTGGAATCTTTTCCTGAGCTGTTTGGATTTGCTCATGAAGTCACCAAGATCGGAGCAGTTTCTCCTTAACCTCAGATATTGCCCCTTAGGGATCCCTTGTTTTAGGGGGATGGGATGATGGCTATCCC
Organism: Rhinoderma darwinii; assembly: GCF_050947455.1. Lineage (NCBI taxonomy): Eukaryota > Metazoa > Chordata > Amphibia > Anura > Rhinodermatidae > Rhinoderma > Rhinoderma darwinii. The sequence goes on from NC_134687.1 coordinate 619,325,654, forward strand.
ATGCTAGAAGGCTGTTGGTGGCTGTACTTTTGCGATAGAGTGTGGTGGTTATTTGACCTGATTCGCTTTTAAAGATGGTAATGTCAAGGAAATTGATCGATGCCTCATGTATCTCAGACGTGAGGAATAACCCTAAACCATTGATATTAAGAGTGTTAACCAGTTTATTGAAATTTTCAACTGTGTCATTCCAGATGATGAATATATCATCTATGAATCTCGCCCATAATAAAATGGGCGAGGTGGCTGAAGCAAGATTTTCAGCAAACACAACCTGGTCCTCCCACCAACCCAAATATAGGTTGGCATAACTAGGGGCACAAGGGCTGCCCATAGCCGTCCCTCTCAATTGATGAAACATTTTGCCTCCAAACAAGAATATATTTTTTGTCAAGATGAAATCGAGCATGTGGAGAATAAGCTCGTTATGGGCCTTGAATTGGTTGCCCCGAGTTTCAAGAAAGCATCGTACAGCCTCACATCCCTGGGCATGAGGGATGGAGCTGTACAGTGCTTCTACATCTAAACTTGCCAACATGGCTCCTGGGGGAATCTCCAAGCCCTCTAGTCTCTTAAGGATGTCTGTAGTGTCTCTCAGATATGATGGTAGGGCATAGACGAAGTCCCGTAGTACATTGTCTACGTACGTACTGACATTCTGTAAAAGGCTATTTATACCGGATACTATTGGTCGGCCTTTGAGGGGGTTCATACCTTTGTGTATCTTCGGTACACTATAAAAGGTCGGAATCTGTGGGTGGTTGGGGCTCATAAAGTCGAATTCCTCTTTGCTGATCAGTTTGTCTCTCCAGGCCTTTTGCAGCATGTTGAGGAGTTCCCCACTATGATTGTCTATTGGGTTATTAGCTAAAGTGCAGTAATTACTTTGTACAGATAGTATGCGTTGGCACATATCTTTGTATACCTGCACCTCCATCACTACAAGATTTCCCCCTTTGTCTGCAGGTTTGATTATTATTGTTTTGTCCCCCTCAAGGTTACGTAGTGCAGTGATCTCTTCTGCTGTCAGGTTGCTACGGTGTTGTTGTAGTTCCCTGTTCGTGCCCAATTGTTCTATTTCTCTAGTCACCAGGTTCACAAACATATCAATATTATTTGTTTCATTCATTGGTGCTGCTTTAGTGCTTCTGTTTTTAAGATTGGTAAAGGGTCCCTGTCCTTCCGGTCTTTCATTTTCTTGAACTAGACCCATGAGGTTTAAGAAATCGGGATAATCACTTTCTTCGATATCTAATTCCCTACATTTCTGTTGGTCATGCTGTTTAAAAAAATTTGATCCATTTCAGTTTGCGGGCAAAGAGATTCAGATCTTTTACCCATTCAAAGGTGTCAAAACGGGTAGTAGGTACATAGGATAGTCCTTTTTTTAAAAGATTGATGTCCTGGACTGATAAGATTTTTTTTGAGATATTAATGATTTGCATTGTGTCAGTCTTACCCTCATATAGCTCTGGGTTAGTGTGCTGTGGGTTATCATCTCTTGCACCTTCTAATCCCTCTCTTGTTGTATGGGTCTTGTTCGTAGTGTGTAGTTGGTGGCTGGGTAGTCGGCCCCTAAAAAATCCCTATTACCTTGATGAGCCCTCCTGGAGCGTCTGCCTCTTCCTCTCTGTACTGTCCCAAAACCCGGACCCTTTCTGGAATGACTATAGCTAGTGCCCGTACTTTGCTTGTTCACACCCTCTGTGTCAGACTGGTCAAAATCCGAAGAGGATCTCTCTGAGTGAGTATCTATTCCTGGAGTATTGCCCTCGAAACTATATGCTCGATGTTCTTTGAAGGCCTGTAGGTCTCGCGTGAACTGCAAGTGTTTCCTCTCCTTTATGGCTGTTTGAAGCTTTTCAATCGTCTGCTGCAATTGTGCCTCTTGTTGCTCAAAAGTGCCATCATTTTTATATGTTTTTATTTTGTCAATCTGCTCTTTCAGGGCTACTGATGTCTTTTCCAGGTTTTTATTTTCCTGTTCTAATAATATGCGCATGAATCGTACTGAACTAGCTGTAGCCTCCATGATCCATCTTTCTATAAGTTCTGGTGTCCTAACTCTTCTGGCTGGAATGATATTAATCCTTAACCCTTTCGGGACTATGTTCTGCTGTATATAGTTTTCTAGGCTTTTGACCTCCCACCATGACTTAATGTTCTCTTTATAGGTGCTTGCCAATGTATTGAATGCTGATTTCAAGGTTGGTGTGTTGGTGGTGGTTAAGTTTAGTTTGTCCGAGAAAACCTCTTTTGCGTCAGTAAGCCACTGCTGTGTATTGATATCCTTAGATAGGAAACCTGCCATAATTTTCCAATGCACACTTATTATGAGATTAACTATGATTCACTGAGTATATAAATGTCATGACATTTATATACTCAGTGAATCATAGTTAATCTCATAATAAGTGTGCATTGGAAAATTATGGCAGGTTTCCTATCTAAGGATATCAATACACAGCAGTGGCTTACTGACGCAAAAGAGGTTTTCTCGGACAAACTAAACTTAACCACCACCAACACACCAACCTTGAAATCAGCATTCAATACATTGGCAAGCACCTATAAAGAGAACATTAAGTCATGGTGGGAGGTCAAAAGCCTAGAAAACTATATACAGCAGAACATAGTCCCGAAAGGGTTAAGGATTAATATCATTCCAGCCAGAAGAGTTAGGACACCAGAACTTATAGAAAGATGGATCATGGAGGCTACAGCTAGTTCAGTACGATTCATGCGCATATTATTAGAACAGGAAAATAAAAACCTGGAAAAGACATCAGTAGCCCTGAAAGAGCAGATTGACAAAATAAAAACATATAAAAATGATGGCACTTTTGAGCAACAAGAGGCACAATTGCAGCAGACGATTGAAAAGCTTCAAACAGCCATAAAGGAGAGGAAACACTTGCAGTTCACGCGAGACCTACAGGCCTTCAAAGAACATCGAGCATATAGTTTCGAGGGCAATACTCCAGGAATAGATACTCACTCAGAGAGATCCTCTTCGGATTTTGACCAGTCTGACACAGAGGGTGTGAACAAGCAAAGTACGGGCACTAGCTATAGTCATTCCAGAAAGGGTCCGGGTTTTGGGACAGTACAGAGAGGAAGAGGCAGACGCTCCAGGAGGGCTCATCAAGGTAATAGGGATTTTTTAGGGGCCGACTACCCAGCCACCAACTACACACTACGAACAAGACCCATACAACAAGAGAGGGATTAGAAGGTGCAAGAGATGATAACCCACAGCACACTAACCCAGAGCTATATGAGGGTAAGACTGACACAATGCAAATCATTAATATCTCAAAAAAAATCTTATCAGTCCAGGACATCAATCTTTTAAAAAAAGGACTATCCTATGTACCTACTACCCGTTTTGACACCTTTGAATGGGTAAAAGATCTGAATCTCTTTGCCCGCAAACTGAAATGGATCAAATTTTTTAAACAGCATGACCAACAGAAATGTAGGGAATTAGATATCGAAGAAAGTGATTATCCCGATTTCTTAAACCTCATGGGTCTAGTTCAAGAAAATGAAAGACCGGAAGGACAGGGACCCTTTACCAATCTTAAAAACAGAAGCACTAAAGCAGCACCAATGAATGAAACAAATAATATTGATATGTTTGTGAACCTGGTGACTAGAGAAATAGAACAATTGGGCACGAACAGGGAACTACAACAACACCGTAGCAACCTGACAGCAGAAGAGATCACTGCACTACGTAACCTTGAGGGGGACAAAACAATAATAATCAAACCTGCAGACAAAGGGGGAAATCTTGTAGTGATGGAGGTGCAGGTATACAAAGATATGTGCCAACGCATACTATCTGTACAAAGTAATTACTGCACTTTAGCTAATAACCCAATAGACAATCATAGTGGGGAACTCCTCAACATGCTGCAAAAGGCCTGGAGAGACAAACTGATCAGCAAAGAGGAATTCGACTTTATGAGCCCCAACCACCCACAGATTCCGACCTTTTATAGTGTACCGAAGATACACAAAGGTATGAACCCCCTCAAAGGCCGACCAATAGTATCCGGTATAAATAGCCTTTTACAGAATGTCAGTACGTACGTAGACAATGTACTACGGGACTTCGTCTATGCCCTACCATCATATCTGAGAGACACTACAGACATCCTTAAGAGACTAGAGGGCTTGGAGATTCCCCCAGGAGCCATGTTGGCAAGTTTAGATGTAGAAGCACTGTACAGCTCCATCCCTCATGCCCAGGGATGTGAGGCTGTACGATGCTTTCTTGAAACTCGGGGCAACCAATTCAAGGCCCATAACGAGCTTATTCTCCACATGCTCGATTTCATCTTGACAAAAAATATATTCTTGTTTGGAGGCAAAATGTTTCATCAATTGAGAGGGACGGCTATGGGCAGCCCTTGTGCCCCTAGTTATGCCAACCTATATTTGGGTTGGTGGGAGGACCAGGTTGTGTTTGCTGAAAATCTTGCTTCAGCCACCTCGCCCATTTTATTATGGGCGAGATTCATAGATGATATATTCATCATCTGGAATGACACAGTTGAAAATTTCAATAAACTGGTTAACACTCTTAATATCAATGGTTTAGGGTTATTCCTCACGTCTGAGATACATGAGGCATCGATCAATTTCCTTGACATTACCATCTTTAAAAGCGAATCAGGTCAAATAACCACCACACTCTATCGCAAAAGTACAGCCACCAACAGCCTTCTAGCATGGGATAGCCATCATCCCATCCCCCTAAAACAAGGGATCCCTAAGGGGCAATATCTGAGGTTAAGGAGAAACTGCTCCGATCTTGGTGACTTCATGAGCAAATCCAAACAGCTCAGGAAAAGATTCCAAACAAGAGGATACCCGGAGAAAACCTTGAGACAGGCTTACCAACATGCGCTGTCGAATAACAGAACAAACCTATTGATCCCACAGGCTATCACCAAGGTAGAAAAGAATGAGAATAAAGTCAGGATGGTGGGCACTTACGATGTCAGACATGAGGAAATCAGGGGCATTTTCAGGAAATACTGGGAAATCTTGAGAGCGGATGGTGACCTCAGTAAAGCAGTGGCACCTTATCCACTAATTACATTCCGAAGAGGAAGAAACCTCCAAGACCGCCTCGTGCATAGCCACTTCACCGAGGAATTCCCTCGAAAGGACTGGCTACCTGACCGACCAGTAGGAACCTTCCGGTGTGGATCATGCAGGGCTTGCCAGCACGTAACAATAAGCAAAAACTTCTGTAGTACATCCACTGGGCAAGTGTTTTCCAATAGAGAATTTGGAAACTGCAAGACCAAAGGAGTAGTGTATATGGCCACATGCTCTTGTCCACTCAACTATGTGGGAAAAACCATCAGAGAGTTCAGAAGAAGAGTCCTGGACCACATAGGAAATATGAGACGGAAAGAGGACACATGTTTGGCGAGACATATGAGAGAAGCACATGACAACAGGGAGGCGGGGATCTCTTTTCAAATAATAGAGGTCATCAGACCATCTAGTCGTGGAGGAAATTTGGACAGACTTCTTCTCCAAAAAGAATGCCGTTGGATATATAGGCTGCAGACCTTGAGTCCTCAGGGCATAAACGACTATATGTCATTCACCAGCTTTATATAAGATACAAAGTCAGTATTGTGGACTCATAAGGTGGAGATCTAGACTAACAGCAAATACAGTACGAAAGGACTGATAGTCTAATTACTGTAATCGGCACACAAGAACGTCCGAGCATTTACACTAGATAGAATTACGTGACTATACTGGGATGCACGCCCCAAAGAAAAGAGAGGCGAAACCCATTAATCTGCCTGGCTATAAATATCCAGTAACTAGAACAGCTCAACATACAAAAATAAAATAAAACACTAATTCTTAGCCAAGTACATGTCTATATAGAGTACAGCATTGTGGTATCATAAAGTGGAGATACAGACTCACTTCACATGCAGAATCAATCTCCTAAGAAGGACTGTACTCGCCACATAATATGTCCAAACATGTACATTAGGCATTTCAATGTGACTGAACTGGGGTGTATGTCCCAAAATAAAGGGAGGTGACACTTATTGATCCTTTTGTCCATCAACAGAAAGTAACAAGAACGTCCAGTGAAGCCAGTTTGCTGTTCTGTAATAATAATAAACCTGCTCACACAATATACATGTGTAATAAAACTCACAGATTTCTAATTTGCACCCCAGTTAGCAAGTGCAGCAAAGCCTAAGGAGATAACATGGCACTCTGTAAACAGGCATGCAGAACAAACCACTCCAGGCCCCTCCCATGGCTCTGACGTCGGGGAGTATGGGGGAGACCTGTACACTAGTTTCTAGTGCATCCGTCAGGCCAATCAACCCCATCCACGTCACACTGGGGCAGGGGTCTCCTGACCGCTGTGATTGGTCCCAGACGGACGAGCCCCTAGATAGGGGGAGTGAGTTTGCTGGGAGTGCCATGTCTCTTGATAGGCTGGCACATTACTATGGGGGTGGACTCTACACTTTAAATTGTGCAGCGTCCTGCCGCCAAATGCGGCTAGCAAACACAAGCGACGTCAGACATCACTGAATGTCTCCTTATGCCATTGTATGCTAATTATCCAACAAACAATATAATACTTACCTACTGCAGGCCCCTGAAGAATTGCGGCAGACATCAGTAATAGCAAGGAAACGCGTAGGGCAAACTCAGTGACAGATTGGAAGGAGGAAGTAGCCCTTATAAGGGCTTAGAAGCTGACAGCTGCACTAGCTGAAAAACATTGTCTAACAGCTTTAGACAGTGCAGCTACCGAGTCTCAGCACGAGAGTGAGTCCAGTGACAGACTGGAACGAGGAAGCAGCCCCTAGGGGGACTTAGAAGCTAGCAGCTGCACCAGCTGATATACACTGGCTTACAGCCTCAGACAGTGCAGCTACCGAGTCTCAGCACGAGAGTGAGTTCAGTGACAGGAACGAGAAAGCAGCCCTTATAAGGGCTCTGTAGCTGATAAACACTGACTCACATCCCTAGATAGTGCAGCTATCCAGACTCAGCACAACAGCAGCAGCCCCTGTAAGGACTTAGCAGCTGATAGCTGCATCAGCCAACACAGGCTGATATCCATACAAAGTGCAGCTATCCAGTCTCAATACAATAATATAGATGCAACAGACGGAGGACACACTCCAACAGCATCTATCAGGCTGAATATTTATACCAACGGGGAGATATCCCTGGGGGTATTTAAGCTCATATTCGGACAAACTTTGCACAACTTGGAATAAAAAACATAAAATAACAAAAACAAAATATATATACAAAATATAACAAACAAAAATAAAAATAAAACCAAGTATAATAAAGCAACGTTATGTTCGGCTGACACAAACTGTGAGCTTATGGGTATCCACCCGAATTTTTCCAATAAATCACTGAAACCATAGTGGCAAAGAAAGCGCATCAACAGTTGAACCTGATAGTTGATATATATTTTTTGCAATCTGTGCTGTGCATCTGACACAGGCAGATCGCAATTTGGAAATATTGCAATGATACTGGCACTTTAAAAATATATATATCCCTAAAGACATAAACCAGTGAATTTCAGTATTGTACTAGGGAGAACTACATGACATTTATATACTCAGTGAATCATATGTTTATATATAGATTAATATTGTTCATGTTATGTATTCATATTATTTTCTTGTAATTGTAATACTTGTAATACTGTCTTCATTGGTGGTTTGCGCCTTGGCTCGCTCTGTGCTGCGCACTCTTTTAACGATCTCTGTAGATTACTGTCTGCCCATTTTCATTATGGCCATTATTGGTGTCATGCACTTGACGGCACTTGCGCTGTATGTTCCTAGCACCGGCGCCCGCCCATATACGTCACGAACGGCGCTACCCACGAATTTCGATGACGTATTGGAGGGACAACGGTGTCTGGACACACTGTCGCGGCGGAGGCAATGTGCCCGATAGGTATGGCGCCTTTTTTTCTACTTTTCTCATTGGCCAATCCCAATATAAAATGATCATCCCGGTCGTGTGCATGGGGCCTAGACGCATTTATTATATCAGTATCAATAGAGAAATAAAGGAATGAAGATTTTTTTTTCATATGTTAACCACGCCCATAAGTACAGGTCACACCCACCTAAAAACAGCCAAAGTACCTAAATGTCAAGCGACATCAGAGGGACCCCATAAGTAGACTAAACAGAGTGCCCCCCATTAGCAGTTCCATTAACATTACAGCAAGCCATCTACAGAAACAGAGCCAGCAGAGTGCCCCAATACAAAAAAAGGGCCAGTAGAGTGCCCCTTTATAAAAAGTACCCGTGTCAGAGACAGGGCAGATCCTGAGGAGAAGATATAAGAAGATATAAGCTTCTGCCCTCTAGCTTCTAGTGTATATAGTGCTTAATGAGCATTTGTATTGTGAATAGAAGTAGTGGCAAAGCCCCCAAGCATGGCATAGTAGCCAGCTAGGTCTTAGCAGACCCAGATGTCACCGCAGAGGGCTGTTTTCCCTGGTATCTTGCTCCTATGGATGCCCCAGTTACAGCGAAAAACAGAAAAATAAAAAATTATAAAGTGTAAATGTCTTTTATGACCTCTTGGGGGGCATATAAGAAACAAAAATATAAACATACCGTATATAAGTAAAAAAATTATAAAATACAAATCTAGGAAAAAAAAAAAACCACTGCCCATGACAAACCTAACGTAGCCATAGCCGTCCCGTTCACCCGAGACTATACATATTATGTATCAAAACAACCAAAATAAAAAAGGGAATTTAACCCCTTAGTGACCAGCCTATTTTAGACCTTATAATGACCAAGCCATTTTTTACGTTTTTCCATCGTCTCATTCAAAGAGCTATAACTTTTTTATTTTTGCGTCGACATAGCTGTATAAGGTCTTGTTTTTTGCAAGACAAATTGTAATTTTTAATAGAACCATTTTGGGGTACATAGATCTTATTGATTAACTTTTATTAACTTTTTTTGGGGGGGAATAGAAAAAACCCTGCAATTTCGCCACACTTTTTGGCGTCCTAAATTTACGCTGTTTACCGTGTGGTATAAATAACTCTATATCTTTATTCAGCGGATTATTATGATTGCAACAATACCAAATTTGTATAGTTTTTGTATCTTTTACTATTTTTACACAGTGTAAACACTTTTTTTTCAAAATTATTTGTTTTTGTGTCTCCATATTTGAATAGCAATAACTTTTTTATTTTTTCGCCGCTGCAACTGCATGAGGGCTTTTTTTTGCGGGTTGACTTGTAGTTTTTATCGGTATCATTTTGGATTAAATGCGACTTTTTGATCACTTTTTATCACATTTTTTTTAAGGCTGGATTCAAAGAAAACAGCCATTTTTGTATGTTTTTTTAATGTTATTTTTTACAACGTTCACCGATCGGGTTAAATTATGTAATAAGTTTATAGTTGGGGTCATTATGGACGAGGCGATACCAAATATGTGTAACGTTTTTACTTTATTTTGTTTGTTAATAATAAAGCAATTTGTAATGGGGAAAAAAGGGCTTTTCATTTTTATTTTTTTTTATTTTTTATTAAACGTTTTTTTGTACTTTTTTACTAGTGCCACTAATCGCATTTATAATACACTGCAATACTTCTGTGTAAAACGGACAGGCATCTGCTAAGCCTCGAGCATGACCTAGCAGGCATACACTACAGGCAGACCTGGGGGCCTTTATTAGGCCCCCGGCTGCCATCGGACACAGACACTCAGCGATCCTATCGTCGGGTGTCAGTGGGATCAGAGGGAGCTCCCTCCCTCTCTCCAAAACCACTCAGATGCGGCGCTCTCTATTGAGTGCCGCATCTGAGGGGTTAAACGGGTGAGATCGATACTAATATCAATCTCACCCATTAGAGCAGGGACGCCCCCAGCCCTCAGCTGCCTCTGGTAGCTGAGAGGAGGGAGATTTAACGGCTCCCTGATCTGTTTATTTATTCTGATGCATCGGAATAAAGCTCATTAGTGGCCGCCGTAAAAACTCTATGGGGTGGTCACAAACGAGTTAAAGAATTTAAAATTGAAAAAAAAAAATGTTTTTTACATTTTTGTACACTTTAACCCTAATAAAATTAAATAAGAAAAAAACAAATTGGAAAATATTTGGTAGCTCAACAAATAAAAAAGTGAGGGCTGTTAAAGCCTCACGTGCACAAAATCGTTAAAAAGTATCCGGTTATTTACAACCAAAACACTAGTAAATAAGGGTTTAAAAAAACAAAATGCATAAGTATTCAACCCCTTCAGGCTAGTACTCGGCAGAACGACTTTTTGCTCTAATACCTGTCTTATGTCTGTTGATCTTAGTTTCTATCAGATTTGCGCACTATGACTTTGGCCTTGTTTTTGGGATCGTTGTCATTCGGAGATATGAACTTTACTAATTACGAGTTTGCAGTAACAATACTGTCTGGAACAATCCGAGTATGTGTCATTTGTATTCCAGACCAAATTTTTGTATTACAATTTGTGATGTTTAAACCGCAGCATTTAAGCCGTTATCCGTCATCCCATTGCCCGCGCCCCTAATATGGACAAGACTTCAAAGAAGACCATTTGCAGTGTGTTGTACCAGCGATCAAACAAGTGCATGTTCAAGTTCTCTGTGGGACTTAAAAAAAATAAAAATAAAATAAATTTAATAAAATTGTTAACAGTATAAAAAAAATATAAAAAGGGAAAAAACCTTTCCCCATTTTTGTCCTGTAAAATAACGTTATAAAAAAAACGAACATAATTAGTATTGCAGCATCTGTAAAAGTCTGATTTATTAAAATATAATGTTATTTAATCTACACTGTGAACACAATAAAAAAAATAAAAATTAAAAAAAGCCAGAATTGCTGATTTTACTCACCTCATCTCCCAAAACAAAAAAAGTAAAAAGTTGTATGTACCCCAAAATGGTACCGCCAAAAGAAGCCCCTTCGATAGAAAAATAAAGTAAGAAACAAAACTATTTTATATTTGTAAAAGCAGTAAAAAATATGTAAAGGATTTGCCAGACACAGATTCTGTGTCGACGCCCGTGGGCAATCAGTCTGCACCTGCTCCTATGTCTGTGAGACTGACTCCATCTTCCACCACTCAGGATGGCAGGCTTAGGAGTGGGAGAGCCTATCACAGCCTGGCCAGACGGAGCTAGCTCCCGCCCACTGTCTATTTATACCTGCCTTTCCTCTTCCTCCTTTGCCTGTGATTCTTCTATGCTTGTTTCCTGGCTTGCTGCTGCTGCTTGTACTACTGATCCTCTGCTTGTTATTGACCTCGGCTTTCTGACCACTCTCCTGCTCAGCGTTTTGTACCTCGCTCTCTCCTGGTTTGACTCGGCTCATTCACCACTCTTGTTGCTCACAGTGTCTCCATGGGCAGCTGCCCCGTTTCCCTAGCTTCTGTGTACCCCTGTCTGTTTTGTCTGTCTTGCACTCACTGAGCGTAGGGACCGTCGCCCAGTTGTACCCCGTCGCTTAGGACGGGTCGCTGCAAGTAGGCATGGACTGAGTGGCGGGTAGATTAGGGCTCACCTGTCTGTCTCCCTACCCTGTCATTACATAATCACAGGCCCATATACCTAGTCTACCCTGGTCCCTGACACATCTATGGACCCCCTTGAGACCCTGGCTCAGCAGATGCAGGGCCCCTCCCTACAGGTCCAGGCCCTGGCTCAGAGGGACAATCTGCTTGATGCTTTCCTGGTAGTGCCCCCCACCTCACCTCTTGAACCCCACCTCAAGTTGCCTGACCGGTTCTCAGGGGACCGGAAGACTTTTTTCTCCTTTCGGGAGAGTTGTAGACTCTATTTTCGCTTAAAGCCCCACTCCTCAGGTTCTGAGAGCCAGCGAGTGGGTATAATTATGTCCCGGCTCCAGGACGGGCCCCAAGAATGGGCCTTCTCCTTGGCTCCTGACGCCCCTGAACTTTCCTCCGTTGATCTTTTCTTTTCTGCTCTCGGGCTCATTTATGACGAGACTGACAAGACTGCCTTTGCCGAGAGTCAGCTGGTGACCTTACGTCAGGGTAAGAGACCTGTAGAGGAGTATTGTTCTGACTTTAGGAAGTGGTGTGTAGCTTCTCGGTGGAATGACCCTGCCTTGAGGTGCCAGTTTAGATTGGGTCTGTCGAACGCCCTGAGAGACCTGCTAGTTAGCTATCCCTCTGCTGACTCCCTAGATCAGGTTATGGCTTTAGCGGTACGACTTGACCGACGTCTCAGGGAACGACGACTTGAACGTTTTTGTGCCTTCTCCTCTGACTCCCCCATGATGGCTCCCGAGGTTCCGTTGCTTCATTCCTCCACGGAAAACTCGGATGAACCTATGCAACTCGGGGCCTCCGTGTCCCCCCAACAACGTAAAGAGTTCCGCAGGAAGAATGGTCTCTGCTTCTACTGTGGGGATGACAAGCATCAAGTGAACACCTGTCCTGGGCGTAAGAATAAGCAGCCGGAAGAACTTCCGCGCCTAAGTGATCATCGGGGAGGTCACTTGGGCGCACAGGTATTTCCGGTAAAGATGAAACCTAATAAAATCTTGCTTCCCTTTCAGGTCTCTTCTGGTGGTATGTCTGCCACCGGCAGTGCCTTCGTGGATACAGGGTCTTCTGCTAATATTATGTCTGTGGAATTTGCTATGTCTCTAGCTATACCATTAATTGATTTGCCTAAACATGTCCCGGTAGTGGGTATCGACTCCACTCCTCTTGCTAATGGTTATTTTACACAGCATACCCCTGTTTTTGAACTCCTTGTTGGCTCCATGCATTTGAAGCAGTGCTCTGTACTGGTGATGCAGGGATTATCGTCCGATTTGGTTTTAGGCCTTCCCTGGTTGCAGTTGCATAGTCCCACGTTTAACTGGAGTACTGGGAATCTTACCAAATGGGGTAATGAATGCATGACGTCATGTTTTTCTGTTAATTCTATTTCTCTCCCTGAGGAGGTGAACACTCTACCTGAATTTGTTCAGGACTTCGCTGATGCTTTCTCTAAAGAGGCCTCCGAAGTGTTACCTCCTCATAGAGAATACGATTGCGCAATCGATTTGGTACCAGGAGCTAAGCTCCCTAAGGGTAGGATATTCAATCTCTCTTGTCCCGAACGTGAAGCCATGAGAGAGTATATCCAGGAATGCCTGGCCAAGGGTTACATTCGCCCCTCTACTTCTGAGGTAGGTGCTGGCTTCTACTTCGTAGGAAAGAAGGATGGTGGTCTTAGGCCGTGCATCGACCACCGGAGCTTGAATAAGGTCACTGTAAGGAACAAGTACCTCCTTCCTTTGATTCCTGATCTCTTTAATCAGGTTCAGGGGGCCCAATGGTTCTCTAAGTTTGATCTACGGGGGTCTTATAACCTTATCCGCATCAAAGAGGGGGATGAGTGGAAGACTGCGTTTAACATGCCCGAAGGTCATTTTGAATACCTCGTCATGCCCTTTGGGTTGTGTAATGCTCCCGCAGTCTTCTAGAATTTCATAAATGAGATTTTAAGAGACTATCTGGGGGTATTTCTTGTAGTGTACCTTGATGAATTACTTGTGTTTTCCAAGGACTGGTCCTCCCACATTGAGCATGTCAGGAAGGTGCTCCAGGTCCTTCGGGAAAACAAACAGTTTGCTAAGACCGAAAAATGTGTGTTTGGGGTGCAAGAGATACCATTTTTGGGTCAAATCCTCACTCCTCATGAATTCCGCATGGACCCCGCCAAGGTCCAGGCTGTGGCGGAATGGGTCCAACCTGCCTCCCTGAAGGCGTTACAGTGCTTCCTGGGATTCGCTAATTATTACAGGAGATTTATTGCTAACTTCTCGGTCATCACTAAGCCTCTAACGGATCTCACTCGCAAAGGGTGCTGATCTCCTCCACTGGCCTCCTGAGGCTGTCCAGGCTTTTGAGGTCCTTAAGAAGTGCTTTATCTCGGCCACAGTGCTGGTTCAGCCCAACCAAATGGAGCCATTCATCGTGGATGTTGACACCTCCGAGGTGGGAGTGGGTACTGTCTTGTCCCAGGGTACCAGGTCCCTCACCCATCTCCGTCCCTGTGCCTACTTCTCCAGGAAGTTTTCGCCCACTGAGAGTAACTATGATATTGGCAACCGCAAACTCTTAGCCATTAAATGGGCATTTGAAGAGTGGCACCACTTCCTGGAGGGGGCTAGGCACCAGGTAACGGTCCTTACCGACTACAAGAATCTGGTTTTCTTAGAATCTGCCCGGAGGCTAAACCCGAGACAAGCTCGATGGGCGTTATTTTTTTACCAGATTCAACTTTTTGGTCACCTATAGGGCTGGGTCTAAAAATATTAAGGCTGACGCACTGTCGCGTAGCTTCATGGCCAGCCCTCCTTCGGAGAAGGATCCTGCTTGTGTTTTGCCTCCAGGTATAATCATTTCCTCTATTGATTCTGATTTAGTCTCCGAAATTGCGGCTGATCAAGGTTCAGCTCCCGGGAACCTTCCTGAGAACAAGCGGTTTGTTTCCCTGCAACTCCGGCTAAGGGCACTTTGGGAAAATCATGACTCTGCACTATCTGGCCATCCAGGTATCCTGGGTACCAAGCACCTCATTGCCAGAAACTACTGGTGGCCTGGGTTGCTTAAAGACGTTAAGGCCTACGTCGCCGCTTGTGAGGTTTGTGCTAGGTCCAAGACTCCCAGGTCCCGACCAGCGGGCTTACTATGTTCTTTGCCCATTCCCCAGAGACCTTGGACCCATATCTCCATGGATTTTATCACCGATTTGCCTCCATCTCAAGGCAAGTCGGTGGTGTGGGTTGTAGTAGACCGCTTCAGTAAGATGTGCCAATTTGTGCCCTTCAAGAAACTACCCAATGCTAAGACGTTAGCTACCTTGTTTATCAAACACATCCTGCGTCTCCATGGGGTTCCTGTCAATATTGTTTCTGACAGAGGGGTACAAATCGTTTCATTGTTTTGGAGAGCCTTCTGTAAAAAGTTGGAGATTGATCTGTCCTTCTCCTCGGCTTTCCATGCTGAAACTAATGGCCAAACGGAGAGGACTAATCAGTCTCTAGAACAATATTTAAGGTGTTTTATCTCTGACTGTCAACATGATTGGGTCTCATTCATTCCCCTTGCCGAATTTTCCCTTACTAACCGGGTCAGTAACTCGTCAGGGGTCTCCCCATTTTTCTGTAATTTTGGGTTTAATCCACGGTTCTCCTTCGTTTCACCTGGTGGTTCCAACAATCCCGAGGTAGATGTCGTTCATCAGGAACTGTGCACAGTCTGGGCCCGGGTTCAGAAGAACCTAGAGGCATCCCAGAGCATACAAAAGACTCAGGTAGATAGAAGACGTTCTGCTATCCCCTTGTTTGTGATCGGGGATCTGGTGTGGCTATCTTCTAAAAATTTGCGCCTTAAAGTCTCGTCTAAGAAATTTGCTCCCCGGTTTATAGGGCCGTACAAGGTCATTGAAGTCCTTAACCCTGTCTGTTTCCGACTGGAGTTGCCCCCGTCTTTTCGAGTGCACGACGTCTTTCATGCCTCCCTCCTTAAACGCTGCTCCCAGTCCTTGGCTCCCTCGAGGAAACCTCTGGTCCCTGTTCTCACCTATGAGGGGGTAGAATTCGAGGTGGCCAAGATTGTGGGGGGCAGGATGGTCCAAGGCTCCCTCCAGTACCTGGTCCATTGGAGAGGATACGGGCCTGAGGAGAGGACTTGGGTACCTGCCCGGGATGTTCACGCTGGGGTATTGCTCAGGAGGTTCCACCTTTGTTTCCCCAATAAACCAGGTCCACCTAGAAAGGGTCCGGTGGCCCCTCATAAAAGTGGGGGTACTGTAAAGGATTTGCCAGACACAGCTTCTGTGTCGACGCTCGTGGGCAATCAGTCAGAACCTGCTCCTATGTCTGTGAGACTGACTCCATCTTTCACCACTCAGGATGGCAGGCTTAGGAGTGGGAGAGCCTATCACAGCCTGGCCAGACGGAGCTAGTTCCCGCCCACTGTCTATTTATACCTGCCTTTCCTCTTCCTCCTTTGCCTGTGATTCTTCTATGCTTGTTTCCTGGCTTGCTGCTGCTGCTGCTTGTACTACTGATCCTCTGCTTGTTATTGACCTCGGCTTTCTTACCACTCTCCTGCTCAGCGTTTTGTACCTCGCTCTCTCCTGGTTTGACTCGGCTCGTTCACCACTCTTGTTGCTCACGGTGTCTCTGTGGGCAGCTGCCCCGTTTCCCTAGCTTCTGTGTACCCCTGTCTGTTTTGTCTGTCTTGCACTTACTGAGCGTAGGGATCGTCGCCCAGTTGTACCCCGTCGCTTAGGACGGGTCGTTGCAAGTAGGCAGGGACTGAGTGGCGAATAGATTAGGGCTCACCTGTCTGTCTCCCTACCCTGTCATTACAAAGTATTTAAATTTCGTATCGCCGTAATCGTATTGACTCACGGAATAAAATAATCATGTTATTTTTACCGTACAGAGAATGCCGTAAAAACCAAACCCAAACGACGATGGCGGAATTGTGTTTGTTTTTATTTCCACTCAACAATTTTTTTTTTAGAAGTTTTTCACTCCACCATATGGTACATTAGATGGAGTCATTAAAAATATAACTTCTACCACAGAAAAAAAACCGACTCACAAGGCTATGTCAACAGAATAATTAAAAATGTATGGCTCGGGCGGAGTTTGCCACGCTCAGTGATGGATGTGTAATCCCGGCGCTCCGCACTACACTAACTGATTCTTCAGGACATCGCCTTAATTTCTCGCTACCATGGCGGCGGAAACTGGAAGGGATAAGCCTAAAGATCATCAGGGTACTTCCAGACCACATAAGCAGACATCCGAAATGGATAAATTCTTTGTAAAGAAGCTGCCTTCTTTGGAGGGTAGATCCACGATGGCGCAGACGCCCTCACATTGTGAACAGGCAGAAGAATCTGATAGCTCCTATGCTCCTTCTGATTCGGCTGGCGATGCTTATTCTGTATCAATATCCAGGGCTTACTTAAAGGAGACGTTGCTGCAAGCCCTTATGCCAGTCATGAAAGACTTATCGGATATCAAAACTGATATGCATCATATTGGTCATAGAGAAATGACACTTGAAGAAGCCCAAATCTCGTCTTCCAAATATGGCGCTTCTATGCATAAAGAGTTTTCTGCTCATCAAACGCACAAACAATTTATACCTGCATCTGGAAGATCAGGAAAAATCGCAGTAGAAGGAGAAACATCCGGTTACGGGGAATCCCGGAGTCGGTCGACCATGATGTCTTACCGGTTGCTGTGGCTGTTATCTTCAGCTCGTTATTGGGGGCCGATGCATCTATCCCCGTGGAAAGGGTGCATCGAGCCCTTCGACCTAGACCTGCTGCAGGTGAGCCGCCAAGAGATATAATTTGCGGGATTCTTAGCTATGTACACACGGTGGCCATTTTACGAGCAGCAAGAGATGCTCAGGAGGTTCTATATGAAGGGACTAAGATCTTGCTCTTTCAAGACCTAGCGGCGAGCACTTTGGCCAAACGCCGTATTCTGAAACCAGTCACAGATGCTTTAAGGGCACGTAAGTTGCCTGTTCGATGGCTTTATCCCTTCGGACTTGTTACTATGAAAGACGGCCGACAAATCACCAATCGTACACCTGGGGATCTGGGTAATGCCTGGAGCAAGCTAGGGATAGACCCTATGGATATTCCTTCTTGGATGCCGGTTTAGTTGGATTTATTATCACCACCTCTACAAGACCCTTGGCCTTCTACATCTAAGACCGAGTCTCCGAGAGGCAAAAAATTGCATAGTTGATTACATCTTGAGCTTTAATATCACACTACATGTCTAAAGGCCCTTTGCAAACGCCTCTCCCTTTCAGTTTGCATATCACTGTGGTGATTCGTGTACAGTTTAATTCTCAAGAGTTATGAAGTTTCAGTGTGGTGTTTTGTAAAACATGGCAATTTTCTTCTCTCCCCCCGCTGGCAGGGGATTTTTTTGGATGCTTTTCAGCATCTCAGAAGCACCTCCTGATTTCGAGATGTTATGGAGGTTTAACTTTGATTTAATTTATTGTGCTTTTGTTATTGTTTGTTTTATTGTATATTATGTTTTGTCTCTCAGGTGGTGTTTTTTGATAGCTTCCTTGCTGTTACGATGCCCTTATCTATGAACTCCCATGGGTATATTGAAAATTTGCTCCTTCAATGTGAAGGGGTTAAATTCCTCCCAAAAGAGGTCTTGAATATTTAACTCTCTAAAGCTTAATACTCCTGACATATTACTGTTGCAAGAAACTCATTTCCGTCTTACACATCTTCCCACTCTTTCTAAACAGCAATATTCCCAATCGTTCCACAGTACTTATTCCTCTAAGTTGTGGGGAGTCTCTATTGCCATCCATAAAGACCTACCTTTTAAGGTAGATGCCTCTTTGTTAGACCCCATGGGACGTTATGTATTCCTGAAAGGCCACATCTCCAATATGAAGTTTCTGATAGCGGCCGTATATGCGCCTAATGTTGAACAAGTAACGTGGTTGCGTAAAATTCTCAATTCCCTTAAGAAATTTAGCGAAGGCCACCTTGTTTTCGCAGGGGACCCTAATGTTTAGATGGATCTCCCTTTAGACTCCACTTCTATTGCTAACTCTGTGTCTACCTCTGCTATGCATGAACTTAAGATCCTTCTGTCGCAACTGTGGATTCTATACACATGGCGAGTTAAGAATCCCTCAATAAAAGATTATACTTACTATTTCCCTCCTCATGGAACCTACCATAGGATTGACTGCCTATTTATCCCCATGTTCCTCATTCAATCACTAATTCATGCTGACATAGGAAATATCACGGTCTCGAACCATGCCCCAACCTCTCTTACCCTAGAGTTGTATAATTTGCCACGAAGAGAATGGACCTGGAGATTGAATGATACAATTATTGCACATAAATAGCACAGTCATGCACTTGCACTGAAATGGGAGGAATTATTTTGATTTAATGATACTCCACAAATCTCTACGCCCATTCTCTGGGAGACGCAAAAAGCTTACATAAGGGGGAAACTTATTGCCTTGTCTTCTCGCGTTAAAAAATAAAGGAACGCCCAAATTATTGACTTGCTTCAGAGAATATCTACAGGGGTGAACCTAGCCCCTCTGCTGCCTGAGGCGAACTATAAAAAGGCGCCCCCCCCCAATCTATCGGAGTTTTCTCATTACTGGCTTTACACATCAAACACGCAGTATATAAAAAAAAATGTAATAGGAAAACATTTGTTGTTTATTTGTAAAGTGCTGTTTAATGTATAGAAAAGATTTAAAGAACTCTTTTTACTATATTACTTTAGTATCATGGATCAGCAACGCAGCATTAACACTGAAAATGGTTTAACATCTTCTATGCCCCCTTTTTATTACCTAATTGACTTATGATTTTTAACCGAGTTCAGTGGCCCGTCGTGGTCAGCATGATGCAGTGACGGGCAGTTGACGTCATCAGCGTGCTCCCGATCTCTTGTAGGCCTCAGGCCTAAACCAGGCTGTGGCCTACAAGAGCAAACGGCGGAGCAGGGGTTTCTATTGTGCCAATTTTTTTTTTTTTTTACATTTTTACATTTTATACTGCTAACTTTTTTTTGGTGGGTTCCGCTGGACCGTTTGGACTATGTCGTAGATTCATTGGCCTACTTCAATGATCTACTTTAAAGAAAAAAAAAATTGTGAAAGAGGGTTGCATGGGGGAGTTTTGATTTCAATAAAAAAAAAATCTTATGTCTGTTTTTTTTTAATACTTTATTATGGCCTTAGTAATGGCAGCTGTCTGATCGACAGCGTTCAATTACTAAGGCTGGGGCTTAGCATTAGCCAGTAAAAAGGCTATCACTAACCCCTATTATTACCCCGATTCCCACTGCCGCCAGGGATACCGGGAAGAGTCGAGTACGATTCAGTACCTGGCCATCTGAAACGACGGTTAGGCCGCAGGCTGGTATTATCAGGCTGGGAAGGGCCAAAAAAGTGGCCCTTCCCACCCTGGGGATGCTAGGCTGCAGCTGCTTTATTGTATCTGGCTGGTTATGAAAAATTGGGGAAACCCCTCGTCATTTTGTTAAAAAAAATTGAAAAAAAAAATTACGTGAGATCCCCTCCATTTTTCATAACCAGCTAGATACAATAAAGCAGCAGCAGTAGCCTAGCATCACCAGGGTGGGAAGGGCCATGGTTTTTGTCCCTTCCTAGCCTGATAGTACCAGCCTGCAGCCACCCAAGTACCCTTCACTTCAGATGGTCGGGTGCTGGATCGTACCCAGCTCTTCCCGGTACTCACTCCTGGTGGCAGTGGGTACCGGGGTAATAATAGGGGTTAGTGATGGCCTTATTACTGGCTAACACTAAGCCCCTTCTTAGTAATGGACGCTCTCAATCAGACAGCAGCCATTACTAAGGCGGTAATGAATTAATAAAAAACAGAGACATAAAGAAATTTATTTTATTGAAATGACAACTCTTCCACACAATCCACTTTAACCATTTTATAAAAAAAAAAAAGCTTACATCAGCGAAGTAGTCCAATGAATCTACGACGTAGTCAAAATGGTCCAGCGGAACCTGCAAAACAAAAATTAGCAGTATGAAAAATAAAAATAAAGATGGCTGCCCCTACAGACATATGAATAAATAGCTACCTTCGGGAACATATTAAAATAATTAGAAAAATTAGGCCCATAAAATAAAACATATCAAATAAAAAAAAAATAATTATAACACCTTTCTTTTAAAGAGAACCTTTCACCTCCCCATACATATGCAGCTGAGTGCAGCATGTAATGGGGAGGGCCGCACAAACTCTAGGGCACTTTACATTTTTTCCTAGCCTCCTTCGTTATTTAGATATCGGTGCTGTAATATTTGGCGCCTGATATTTAAATAACCCCCTGAACTGTCAATGGGGAGGTAATTGGCAAGGGGGCGTGTAACATCGCTGTGACACTGTGCAATCACTACAGACAGTTTCAGAGCAAGAGCTGGACAGAGAGCGCGTGCGCGCAGCTCCGCCACCACTGAGGAGCAGAAGAAGAGTGTGAATTCTTCTTCTTCTGTTCCATGGCATCAGAGCTGTACGTGCACGCACGCTCTCACTCTTTAGCTCTCGGCAGACAAGGACGACAAGACTGATCTCTCACCTGAGATCACAGTCTTGTACTTGCCTGCCGAGAGCTGAAGAGTGAGAGCGTGCGTGCGCACATGATCTCCTCTCTCCAGCTCTTGCTGTTGACATTGTCCGTAGCTGATTGGACAGTGTCACAGCGATGTTACACGTCCCCTTGCCAATTACCGCCCCATTGGCAGTTCATGGGGTTACTTAAATATTGGCGCCAAACATTACGGCACCGATATCTAAGTAAGGAAAGAGGGTAGGAAAATAATATATAAAGTTCCCCAGAGTTTGTGCAGCCCTCTCCATTACATGCTGCACTCAAATGCAAATCTGTGGGCAGGTGAAAGATTCTCTTTAAAGTGTAACAACTTTTTAAAAAACTTTTGACATGTCAGAAGTTTTGATCAGTGGGGTCCGAACACTGAGACCCCCGACTAGTCGCTAAAACGAAGCAGCAGAAGTGCTCGGGTGAGCGGTGTGCCACTTCAATTCTGTTTGGCTTTCCTTGGAGCAGTGTATGGGCTCAATAGAAAGTCTAGGAGTCCGTACACCGCTCACTCGGCTGAAAGTCGATCATAAATGAAGCGGCACAGCGCTCACCCGAGCACTTCTGCTGCTTAGTTTTAGCGATCGGTGGGGGCCTCAGTGCTCGGTCCCCCACTGATGAAAACTTCGGACATGTCACTATGATATATAAAGATATCTATTAATGCGATTGGTGCAAGTTTTAATTACTTTTTATTGAAAATGATTTGTACTTTTTGAGATACAGCTGCTTTGTATCCTGGATACAGAGCAGCTGTATATAGCGCTGGGACCTGAATCCATTAGGTCGCCTATTACCGATCACATCTAGGTTATGAACTTAGATGTGATTGGTAACAGGTCGATCCTGCAGGACCCGCTGACCTGACGGATACAGGATACAGCGCTATATACATTATATAATATATTTATTTTAATTAGCGGGGGCAGGTTTATGGGGAAGGATTAGGGCCTGTTCACATCAGCGTTGGCTTTCCGTTCCGGGGTTCCGTGGGAGGTTTCCGTCGGGTGAACCCCGCAACGGAAAGTCAAACTGAAAGTAAATTCCGTTTCAGTCACCATTGAAATCATTGCTAATGGTTTCCGTTCGTCACCATTCCGGCAGGTTTCCGTTTTTGTGACGGAATCAATAGCGCAGTCGACTGCGCTAATGGTGACGGAAACGGAAGCTAAGGCTTCTTTCACACTAGCATTAATATACGTTTACCGCTCTTCCGTCAGAGGAAGAGAGGATCAATACGTTAAACGGAAAGCAACGGCTCCATTAGAATTACCATTGCTTTCAATGGTAATTCTTTTGTATCAGTTGCTCTCCGTTTGTCTCCGTTCGCTAAGTTTCCGTTTTTTTTTAAAAGAAACAAAAGTGAAGTCTGCAGAACTTTTATTTCCGTTCAAAAGAACGGAAACCTAGCGAACGGAGACAAACGGAAAGCAACTGATACAAAATAATTACCATTGAAAGCAATGGTAATTCTAATGGAGCCGTTGCTTTCCGTTTAACGTATTGATCCTCTCTTCCTCTGACGGAAGAGAGGTAAACGTATATTAATGCTAGTGTGAACAAAGCCCAATACAAGTAAGATATTAATATAAAAAAAAAAAACCTAGCTGGGATTTGAACCAGCAACCTCCATATGTAACGCAGACAAGCTAACCACTACACTATAGAAAGCTTCACAGTCAATGCCTGTGAAACTGTAGTAATTGAGGGTTTATGACAGGCACTATTAGTCTCTCCTGTCTGCTGCGTGTGGGTGGTGACTGGTCAGAGACTCACAGTCAGACTGGCTGCCGCAGCTGCCGCATTCAGTGTGCACTGGGAGTGACTGTGAGACTCACCAGTCGCAGCCCTGATTGTAGCTTTCCCACGCTAATTAAGCACAGCAAAGCTACAAAGCCAGGAGTATACTGCAGGGGGGGGGGGTCTGGGTGTTTTACTGACAGCAGATGGCTCTATAGGGGGGTCTGAGCATCTGACTGACTGCTCTAAAGGGGGGCAGAATCCCCCCCCCATAGAGCTCTCTACAGTAAGTCAGACAGACGCTCAGACCCTCCCCCACCCACACTATTCCTTCCATTATAGTGATGTGAGGGCTCTATGGGGTGGATTATTCCAGCCCCATAGAGCCCTCTGCTGTCGGTAAAATGCCCAGACCCCCCCTTGCAGTATACTCACGTCACGGGTCCCGGTCCCAGCAACGCAGGAACTTACCTCGTGATGCTCGTCGCTCCTACTGCAGACTTGCTCCTCTCTCGCTGCATACAGCGTCAGAGAGGAGGAGGAGTGTTTCAGACGTTCAGCACGTCTGCTATCTATGTGCGTCTGCATGGCCCCTCCCCCCGGTCCAGTCCGTCCCGGGCTGAAAATGCCCCCCCCCCGTTTGGGTAGGTTGTGCCGCCTGAGGCCGTCGGCTCACCTGGCCTCATGGCAGGTGCAGCACTGAATATCTAGATAGGAAATTTTGCATAAACATGCAAGCTCAGTTGAGGACTATATTGTAGAGGAATAATCGAGGCACTCACCGGAGCTGGCAAAACAATTTCTTTATTACAAAAAGATCTCGGTCAGGATGTGGAATTGCCTACGGCCGTTTCACGTGCGTACACGCTTTCTCAAGGCCCTGGCGTCACTTCCTTCACCTGCCCTTTTATTTACAAATTAGTGCACATTGTTACATAACAAATAAAGGTTAAAAAAGGACAGGAAAATGCACAGTATACTTTAGTGATTCATGCATCTGATACATTTTAATCTTAAAATGTCAATACTTCAGTATTGAATTATCTAAAAACAATAAGGTTCATGTTAAGAACGAACTAAGATCGTTCCGGTCATTGAGACCGAGCGGTCCTAGCGCACCTGTCTGAGAAATTATCTCTGCCTCTCTTTGCAATAGAGATTTGTGTCTGTCTCCTCCTAACGCCGATGGCTTAATGTGAACTATGCCCACAAATCGCATACATCGAGCATTATTTTCATGTTTCTCCTGCATGTGTTGTATCAACCTAGGGCATCCCTCGCATGTAATTAGTGATCGTATATGTTCACGAAATCTTACATACATAGGTCGTATAGTTTTTCCTATATAAAATCTACCACAATTACAGATCACTGCATATACAACATATTGGGTCCTACAGGTTATTAATCCATTAATTTCAAACGTAATGCCCCCTAAATTCAGGTTCCTTGTACGTATTATGGAATTGCAATAATTGCATTGTCCACATTTATGGTTACCCTTTGGACTATTAGCTGTCAGCCAATTCTCATTGCCCCTTTCTTTTTGGGAAAAACGGCCCCTGACCAATATATCTTTTAAATTTTTACATCTACGAAAGGATACTATTGGTTTCCTAATTGCGACCTCCATAAGTAATGGGTCATTCTCAACTAGGTGCCAATTGTGCTACACTTTCGATGAGCAACTCCGTGGCAATTTACCTGCAATTATCCAAATAGAAAGAAAGCCATACTTCTATACTCCCATTCCAATTGAGCGGTTTTGGCAGTGCCAGCCTCTTTCCTTCTTCCCATTCATCAGTTGAGGACTATGGTGCGCTCTGTTCGTTAGGACGGGAACTTAACGATCATTTGAATGTTAAAGCGGCTAAGGCTTTTTTAGCAGCCCATAGCCAAATATACCTTCATGAAGATAAAGGATCTAAATTGATGACCCGGTTGATTAAACAAAAACAATATAAAACGTTTATAGAGGCTATTAAGAATGAACGAGGGGTCCGAGTGACCTCTACACCACTTATAGCGAAAGCTTTTCAATCCTTTTATTCCACTCTATACAATTTGGGTGGCTCAGTGGGAGGACCTGTGTTGTTTCCTCATGGGAAGCGTGAGAAAATTTATAGATTCTTAGCATCTATTTTGGTACCTGGTCTCTCCGTGTCGGACTGTGCAGTGCTCTTGGCACCTATCACTATAGAGGAGGTGGAGAAGGTATTGAATTAGATTCCATCGGGGAAGAGCCCGGGTCCTGATGGCCTTCCTATTTAGTTTTACAAAAAATGTAGTCCGCCATTGATACCGAAGTTTACGGAGGTCTGTAATTCCTTACTTGAGGGATCTCCTCTCCCTAAACAATCATTGGAACATAACTATTCTTCCTAAGGAGGGGAAAGATCCGGAATGTTGTGGGAGTTATAGACCTATCCCATTCTTGAATTGTGATTTGAAGTGGTGGGCAAAAATTTTGTCTCTTCGCATTCAACCCTTGTTGCCTCAAATAGTGAATGATGAACAAGTAGGATTTGTAAAAGAACGGGAGGGTAGGCACAATGTTAGTAGTGTCTTGCATGCTATTTGTCAAGTGCGGCGTTGGCGGCACTCTATGGTCCTTCTCGGCACAGATGCGGAGAAAGCTTTTGATAGGGTCTGTTGGGAGTACATGAGAGCTGCCTTACTTAAATTGAATTTTCCTCCTATGTTTATCACTGCTATATTTTCTTTATATGCTTCGCCATCCGCTAGAATTCAAGTAAACTGCTCTTTGTCAGGATCCTTTTCTATAACAAATGGGACTCGCCAGGGTTGCCCTCTATCTCCATCCTTGTTTTGTATGGTGATGGAGACGCTTCTTGCGAAACTTCGACAGACTGAAGACATTGAAGGTCTGTGAATGGGGAGTCATACTCACAAATTGGCAGCCTTTGCTGATGATTTGTTGTTGATGGTCACGAATCCTCTAGCAGCCTTTTCGTTGATACTAGATGTCTTCAATACTTCTGGAGAAATTTCTAATTTTAAAATAAACTATGACAAGTCGGAGGCTCTAGGGGTTAATTTTCTAGCTGCTCAACTGTCAGCTCTGAACGCTATTTCTCCTTTTAGGTGGCCTCCAACTGCTATTAAATAAATGGGGGTTATGAGTTCAGCTGATACGACCCAACTTTTTTCACTTAATTTTAAGCCCCTTCTTTCAAAAACCCATAAATTCCTCTCCCAACTAAAAATCCCTTATGTCTCCTGGATAGGACGAAAGAATTGACTTGCTACCTATGTGCTCCCACAGATCCTATACACAATGCAGAGCCTTCCCATTGAGCTTCCCTCCATTTTTTTTTTTAATAGCTTTAAATGTCTCTTCATTAACTTCTTATGGAATGGGAAACATTCCAGATTGGCTTATAGGCTCCTTAAATGAAAAAGATGCAAGGAGGTGTGGCGTTACCTGACTTGAGACATATTATGAAGTGATCCAATTACTCCGCTGTGCACAACTAGCCAATACATCTTTAGAGGCTTTTCATTTGGACATGGAAAGAGCACTCCTCTCAGAATATTTATCTCACTTGCTGTGGGTGAAATTACTGTTACCTCCGAAGAAGGTCTTAATTAGTGATCTGACTCGAGGGATGCTTAAGATATGTCAGAAGACGAGTGCTTTGGCTATGTCACAGGGAGGTCTCTCATCATTGGCTCCACTGGATGCTTTACCATATTTTATTAGTAAAACGTAAATTGCTCGTTCTTCGATATGGACATTTCTTAAGACTTTAGTCAGTGTGTTGTAAATTCCTAACTATCAAGCCGTCTGCTTCCCCAGATCCCACGTGGCTAGAAAATTATACTCTTTTACCCATTGCCCCGTCTAGATCCCTGTCTAAGATATATTCGGGTTTTCTTCTACAACAAGCTCCATCTAAACCCTACTTCATGATAGAATGGGAAAGAGAGCTAGGTATTACTTTGTCGCAAAAAGAGATTGATTTTGTGTTATCTCATTCACACGGGTTCTCTAGGTATGTGAGGTACCAGGAAAATTCCTATAAACTACTTACGAGGAGGTATCGCACACCAGCTTATCTTTATAAATACATCTTTCTTGTTCTGTAGGTATCTGTTGGAGATGTGGCCTAGATGTTATCCCACATATGGTGGTTTTGTCCTAAAATTAGAGAATTTTAGACACAAGTGGAAAGGGCTATTGGAAATATTACAGGGAATAATCTTCTTTTACCTCCTGAGTTGATATTATTATGGCTCCCATTGTAGGATTTCATACCCTCGACTAAAGATTTAATTACTTTCATGATATCCACTGCAAAACTCCTGATTCCTTTGCATTGGAGGAAGGGGGACCCACCTACGATAGAGTTATGGTGGTCTAAAATGCACCAACTCCATAGATAGGAGGAGTTGTTTGGTTGGAACACCTTCACAAGGGATAACTTTCTTCAGACATGGCGACCTTGGATAGACTACCTGGATAAATAAGTGCAGTGGGATCACTCTTCATCTTCTTTTTTGGCTTTTCCTTTTTATAATACACTAACCCCTCCCTCTCCAAAATCCTTTTCTCTCATATTAAAGGTATTAACATTTAATAAGGACCTCCGTATATATTTTCTAGTATTCAAGGGATAACTAGCAATTTTTTTATCTCTTGGAAAAGTTATGAGACGCTGCAAAATGCTTCTGCTGAATATGACCTCACCACCTGAGAGGATGTGTACATTATTATTTGCTTTATAATTTTATTTTCATTTTATTATTACTTGATCTCATTTTATTGTATTATAATATCTGGACAACCCTGTTTAGTTAAGGTAACTTAGAGGGGGACCTTGTACCGAAGTCGCATTCTATACTTCACACGTCTTTGTGTTAGATTATTTCCATGTTCTTATGCTGATGTGTTAAGGATTTTTCCCATAAGACTTCAGAAGATGTGTCTAATTTCATTTATATTGATTTTATGACAGGTTACTTCAATTTTCAATTTGGGATCTTGATTTTGCTTTCTTTCTGTTTTCTTTTTGTTTTCTTCTTTGCTATTTGATTATTGTATGTTCACTTTATTGTGAGTTCTCACAATAGCTGTATTCTTATGTCATTTTTTCTATGTATCAAGAATTTAATAAAAAGAGAATTCATTAAAAAAAAAAAAGTTATGGCTCTCATGGATCATATAAGCAGCGTGACATTGGACGCCGTGCTCTCATCTACTCCCGCGTTGTCCAGCTCCACTCCATCACCTTGCAAGGGGGAACACTGTCTCTCGTGTGAGCGGTAAGCTTGGCAAAGCTCCACCGCATCTTGGACTTGACTGAGCATTCTGCTCCCACTGCTTCACCAACAAGCTCTCCTCTTCTCCCATGTTCTTCAGCTTCATGCCCTGCACCTCAACCCTGCAAGCGGAGATCTTGGACTCCTTTAAGCAGTAAGCTCAGATGGACTCCTCCATGCTCTGGGCTCGTATATGGGAGCTATGCTTCTCTGTCGCCCTATTGCCATATGCCTCACCGCACTATAAGAGCCTTGCTCCATGCCTGTATTGCAGCCACAGCGATGCAGGCTGCAGGCTTGCACCTTCTAGGAGATCCTGATTAGCCCCCCCATCCTATGAAACTCTGAGGTAAGTATATCATCATCCTGTTTGTCCTAAATACATACTTTCAATACTTTAATGTGTTCTGGGTTATGCTATATCGCTGAGCAGTAGGCTGAAGATAACGGGTATTGCACAAATGAACGTACCTCCAGATAATATCCCACTGTAGATTCAAAATGACAACTATATGGGGATACTGGTAATGGCGCATTAATACCATGTCATGGGGCACTAATAACCCTCAATGGGGGTACAGAAGGTTGAATATATCCCACTAAAGTATATATATGTAATAGTTCAGTGACTTGAAAGCCACAATTACATTTGTGACCACAGGTGATGGCATATCAGTTACGTGTGAGGCCCCATGCACACGACCATAAAAAAACTCTGTAATTGCGTACCGCAATACGATCCGCAATTACGGACCCACCTGGTTCTATTGGCCGCGGACACCTTTCCGTATCGCTACAGAAGGGTGTGCGTGCCGTAGAACCATGCTGGGAATTATGGAGCATGTCCTACTTTTCAATTTTTACAGGCCATGCTCCAATAGTTTGTATGGGGGGCCGTGATTACGGGCACTGCCGTGTGCATGAGGCCTGAGGAAGAATCAGTAATTTCTTGGTGGCACGGAGATCTGAATATACAATGTAGAAATAAAAGGGGTAGTCAGGTTAGAGATGGGTCAGACTTTATTGGTGGGAGGAGAAACAGACTGTGGGGAGAGGCCTAGACAGCAGGATAAGGAGATCCTTTTGTTACAAAACAGCAGTGTAAATAAAAATGCCCAAATAATGTCAAATCACATTTCTGATAATTAAAGTGAAAAACTGAAAGGCAAGTTAAAGTGTATGTTCACAAATGCCAGAAGTCTAGCAAGCAAAATGGGGGAGCTGGAGGCCTTGATACTGGAAGAAAATATAGATATAGTTGGTGTTGCTGAAACATGGCTGGACTCTTCACATGACTGGGCTGTAAATCTACAGGGTTTTACACTGTTTCGGAAAGACAGGACAAATAGGAAAGGTGGTGGTGTATGTCTGTATGTGAGAAGTGATATGAAGGCGAGCGTGAAAGAGACAATAGTGGGTGAAGACTGTGAGGAGGTTGAAACCTTGTGGGTGGAACTAGAAAGGGAGGTAATCACTGAAAAAAATTACTTTTGGTGTAATCTATAGAGCCCCCAATATAACTGAGGAGATGGAAGGTCAGCTATACAAACAGATGGAGCGGGCTGCACAGGCGGGTACTGTAGTGATAATAGGAGATTTTAATTTCCGGGATATTAATTGGTGTCATGGTTCGGCTTCAACTGCAAAGGGGAGACATTTCCTCAACCTCCGTCTGGAAAAAAAAAGGTTCAACCTGCAGAGGCGACAAGCCTTCTTTACTGTGAGAACTGTGAATCTATGGAATAGTCTACCGCAGGAGCTGGTCACAGCAGGGACAGTGGATGGCTTTAAAAAAAGCTTAGATAATTTCCTAGAACAAAAAAGTATTAGCACCTATGTGTAGAAATTTTTCCCTTCCCTTTTCCCGTCCCTTGGTTGAACTTGATGGACATGTGTCTTTTTTCAGCCGTACTAACTATGTAACTATGTAATATATCTCAGGAAACTATACATAAGTATTTGTTCAGGGACCTCTCATAGTCCCTCATTGTGCCATGACTAAGGACAGGTGATCTGTCTGAAATGCGTAGGATTATTGCTGAGGTGACCACCCTTTCTCCAAATTAATTTTACTTCTGTCTGAAATAAAGTTGGAATGTTACTTCCTTTTAACAAAATAGCGCTGGATTGAATTCTTCCTTTTCTTCTGTATTTGTACCGTGTGCCGCCACTTGGATCCCTGCACAGTCCAAATCTGGACATACATATCGGTGTCCCAACTATTACTGTGCGTTCTTGGAATGGCGACCCAAACAGGTGATTGTGACAGGTGAAATAAAAGTCATTATTATTACCCAGAGGAGATTGCACCAGGGGCATACATACCATTGAGACCGACCATGCAACTGCTAAGGGGCCCTTGGAGAGAGGGATCCAGTTCTGGTTGGTCCTATATCATTTGATACTGGGTGGAAATAACTTGTGCATGAAAAGGGTCATGAAAAGGGCTCAGAGACCCTTCTGTCCTGGATGGAAAAACGTGGCACCTAAATAGCGGGAGCATTTTAATCTTTGCTATTGGGCCACCTCTTTTCTATGTACGCCACTGCTTGGCACCCAAGTTGAACATGTGGAAATCAGGAGGTCTAAAGATCGGGAAGTGGATTATACTCCCTAAATGCCTGTACATGCTGGAACATGCAGCAGTGCCTGTACCAATGTCTTTTTTTAAAAGTGTCCATGCTCTGTTTCCGTCTTTTATATGGGGAAACAGTAGATCGAAGCTTAAACTCAGTACACTACAGAGACCCAAGTCTATGGGTGTAGCTTCTCTCCCTGATATTTATTTGTATTACCTGTCGGTACAGCTTCGCTATCTTACGTCTTGGACAGAGCTAGAAGTTCTCCCTAATCGCGATCACTATCTAGCATCTTATTTGGATGTGCCACATCTGTGGCCTCTGTTAGAGGGTTCAACGTCAATCTTCAGGAGCTTACTTCCCCTACATAGAGTGGCAGCGCAGGTGTGGTTGGCTGCCAATAAACTGCTCAATTTTGTGGATATTATAGCTGAAACTCCCTTATGGCATAACCCGTCTTTGCCTCATGTCTCAGATGCTCTAGACCCTCAGTTTTGGACGCTACGGGGGGGTTGAGCGGGTTGGTGATATGTATGTGGATGGGAATATGAAGTCTTTTGTGCAACTGCAGTCTGATTTTAATATACCCAGAAAGTCCTTTTTTAAATTCCTTGAGCTACGCCACACCTTGCAGACTCAATATTCGCCTGGAACTAAGAATATCTCAGATTTTCCTCTCATTGGAATTTTTAGGTCCCAGGGACCTAGGGGCCTGATCTCTACTCTTTCCTCATCCAGGCTAGATTAAAAGCTGCATCGTTGGTTGTAGAGACGAGATGGAGGGAGTTAATTCCGGAGATATCCTCCGAAATATGGATGGACATGTTAAACTCACATACACTAGTTTCACCAGCCGCCAACAATAAGATGACACAACTATTCATTACTCATCAGAGCTATCTGACTCCTGTACGACTACACAAGATGGGTAGGTGTCCGACCGCTGAGTGTCATAGATGTAGAGTCTGCAGAGCGGACTTTTGGCATATGTCCTGGGCATGCCCTAGGATCTCCTCTTTCTGGGTGGATGTGATAGCATTGATATCTGATATACTGCAGATGCCGATACCCTTTACGCCATTGGTATGTTTATTTGGAATTGTATCCGAAGAGCATTGGACACATCACACTAGAATATTCTTGAGGGAGGTATTATTCCTAGCACGTAAAGCAATAGCTCTTAGATGGATGGATCCGAGACCACCTTCCATTTCACAATGGAAGGCTTTGGTAAACTCCATGTTACCATATGCAAAAATCGTATACAAAAATAGAGGGTGTGAGAATAAGTTCTCTAAGGTTTGGGGTCTCTGGTGTGATTCTCCAAATACAATATATGATTCACAACGGTTTATAGACATTAGAAATATAATGTTAACACATGATACTGTTTAAATTGTATTGGATTTAATTGAATATCTGTATGACCAACATTGTATGCTGTATTGTGATATGTAACCCAAGTCTTATGATATGTATTCTCTTATGCATATGTATTTGAATTGTGCATGGTTTGTATATTGTTCAATAAAACGAGTTTAAAAAAAAAAAGATCGGGAAGTGGCCAAGTCAGATATGACAAGCAAAATCACTACATTTCTTAAATCATCCTCTCAAACAGGAAAAACCAGACAGGTGCAAGAAAATAGGAATATGTAGTTAGGCCCAGATAAAGCAACATATGAACAATCTGGGTTAAGATATTCGGTCTTAGAGGTGGAGAAGGTCGAAGCTGAAGCTGAGGATAGCAGATGCAATCCCTCTAATATGCTAGGAGAAATCCTAGCGGTACAGAACTGTAATAAGTATCTTTCCAATCTCTCCAGATATCTCAATAACTAGAGATAATCTAAACAAAATGCAGAAAAGAGTTATTGGGATGAAGTCGGAAAGAACGAAGATTGAATTAGACATATCTACTATTAGTGATAAAGTACAAAAAAATGGATTCATGAAGAATAGGATCGCAGACATAGAGGACACGTCTCGACGTTGTAATATTCGCATGACTGGCCTTCCGGAAGATGGAGAACCTGTAACAGTCTCACATCAAAATGATTGACACTTTTCTCTTTTTGGAGTTGAAAGGCCATATAGGGTCCAGTGAAAAAAAAAAAAAAACATTAGATGGTGTTCCCCGAGTATTGCTGATAAAAATCTTATGTTCGAAAGACAGAGAAGATATCCTTGAAAAAGTAAGAGAAACCACCAATTTGTCCTACCAAAGCGCAAATATTGCCTTATATCCAAATTTTTATTAATAAAAGCTCAACGGAATAGAAGTTTTAATGAAGTTCAAAAACATTGATTCATGTAAAAATCTCTTACTCATTGATATTGTAGCAAATTTCACACGCAAAAAAAAAATGCCACAAAAAATCTCTGTGAATACGCCCTGTAAGTTGTGCCCGGAATAGACTGACATGCATACCCGCCATATTTGTTTGACAAGTTGAGATGTTGTGTGTAACCAATGGGTCAAATATGCTGTGCTATGTACTAAAATGTTGAAGGAAAGAAGAGGAGACTTTATGGAACGTCGTGAATGTTGTTTTGTACTGTGTTCTCTACAGTTGGTTTCCAGGGTTGTTGTTAACATGACGGCAAGGAAGTTACCACTGTCGTGGAAATAAATGGCTCAAAATATATTAGACTGAAATTTAGACGAGTCCAACAGACTCTCAGGCCAGGCCCTTTACTCAGCATCCTAATCAGGATATTTCATACCGATATATATCGAGAAAGGAGAAGAAAACACACAGATGCTGCTGATATGCTCAAAATACTCCTCTGAAGGTTTATTTCCAAACTCAAACTATAATACTATCATTCAGAAGGGGTGTAGGCTTGAGGTTAACCAATCAGAGACAATGTGACAATATTTGTTATTCAGTAAAAAGCAGACCATAATATACATCCCAGATACATCATTAT
Source organism: Rhinoderma darwinii (assembly GCF_050947455.1). NCBI lineage: Eukaryota > Metazoa > Chordata > Amphibia > Anura > Rhinodermatidae > Rhinoderma > Rhinoderma darwinii. Next base: position 619,359,432 of record NC_134687.1, read on the forward strand.
AATTCTTCACACATCAGGTTTGCAGGTGGCCTTATCTCTCTTGGACAGAATGTTCCCGTAAGAAGGGGGAGGCATTCCCACACACATATTTGCCACCCTCCCTTCTCACCCCCTGTTCCTTCTCTGCAAGCTTTGTATGGGAGCCAAGGTCAAAGATAAAACATATGAAATCAACATTACTTGTGTTAAAGGAACAATGACTTTCTTATTCACTACAAAAGAACCAAGATGGGAACTCCAGACAAGATGGCTGCTGCACGAAACTAAATCATTTAAACATTATTCTAATCACTTTCACATAATACATATCTTAGTAATTCGGCATCCTGCTTGATAATTCATAATGTAATTTCATACAGAGAATATAAGCAAATAAACCATCCTTCACACCACCCTCGTGCGTCATGTTACTCTGAAGTAGGGGGCAAGACTAGGACTGTATGCATATAGCAAAAAACGTAACCCACTGGTAGTCTACTTAAATGAATAACCCTTAAATAAATTAACCACCAACGACGTGAGTGACCCTATATACCACTCCCCATTAGCCTAAACCCGTCCCCTTCCCTATCCCAACGCCCTCCTCTCCTAACTCCTGACTCACTAAATAGGGGGGGGGACTACCCACCAACATTAACCCCTTACACCGCATCAGTCCCTGGCTCAGCGGTTATACACCTGTGAGCCTCCAAGAAAGCCTTTGGATCTCCAGGCAGGTGGTGGACGGTTTGTGCTGTCACGTAGGAGGCAGGAGCTTGTGAGTCAATAAAACCGGGTGAGTTTTTCCGCCAGTTGTTGCTGAGCTCGAGACTGCTATCGGAGGTAGACTAGTTAACTCTACTGGTTGGGACTCTAGTTGGGCCACGACTGCAAGAAAGGCGCCGCAACCGCCAGCCTGATTTAACCATGGAACTAAGTGATGCCGGTTGTATTAGGGTGTATTTATACGTTGCGATTGAGGTGCGGTCAAAATCACTTTAGAAGAGGGGCATGGCTTAGGCATGGCGGTGTGAGGACGCGTGTGTCTGTAGCTCCGGACTCACCCTGCCGAAAATCGCCCGACAGGGCTTACTCACCAGTCTCCTGACTCAGCATGACCAGGGAGAAACACCGCAGGAATCTCCCGGATGTCTCTGGCACCCCTTCCATCGGCCGGTTCCTCCGGTCCACTCTGGATGGCACTCCACAGCGGTCCTCATCGTCTCCTCCTGTAGGCCGCATCCAGACTCCGTCGTCGCCGCGTGGGCACACCCCGCCTTCCACCCCCTCCGGCCGGCTGCAGACTGTCGACCGCTCCCGAGCCCCTGGAGGGGAGATGTCGTCTGCAGAACAAGGTCAGTGACAGAATTCTCAGGGCCAACCCCACCGGCCCCGACAGAGGCCATTCCCCATCTTCAGCCCCAGCCAGCACTCGGACGTGGGGTCTCTAACTCGACGCTGATGGGCAGGGTGCATGAGGCACCATTTCTACTACCCATGCAGTGGCAGGCCACAGCACCAGACAGCCAGCAGAGTCAGGGAATGCCGGACATTTTCCGGGGGACCCCCTCCCCCACCCCACCAGTGCACACAGGGGACCACCATGCAGGCCTGTCCTCGGGCCCTCCGCTCTCAATAGAATGGACCCTGGCAGAACTTTGGGAGATGGTCAGAGTACTGCCCACAAAAACTGACTTGGACCTCCGCCTCGACTAGGAGAAACACGACAGGGCCATTGGTGAAGTCACACAAGATGTACGAGCCCTGGCCACACGGGTGGAAACATTAGAGCGCCAGCACTCCGTCTCTTCCCTGGACATATCGGTCCTCTCCCAGTCCTTGGCTACCCAAGCCACGCAACTCCGGGACCTCTCCTTACATTTGGATGATGTCGAGAATAGGGGGCGGCATAATAACTTGAACCTGAGGGGTTTGTCCAAGTCTGTACCCCCCGATGGACTTTACGATGCTGTAACTCACATTTTTAACAAACTCCTGGAGAGCCCGCGGGATATGCCCATAGAGATGGACAGAGTTCACAGACTGGCGGGCCCCCGGAATAGAGATGGAAACCGACCCAGGGATGTTATATGTAGAGTCCACTTCTACAAGCAGAAAGAGGAGATTGCCCGGAGAGCCTGGGAGAAGGGGGCTGTCACTTTCAACGGTACCGACATCATAGTCCTGCCAGATGTCTCAAGACTGACACTCTCCATGCCCAGACTTGTCCGTCCGCTACTGGAAGCGACAAAAGCAAGCAGCAGGCGCAATCTACAGGTGGGGACACCCCTTCCACATTATCCTTCGCAAGCAGGGAATGTCATTTGCAGTCCGCTCCCCGGATGACTTAGAGGAGGTCTTCCGATTCTTGGAGATCCCACCAGTGCGGTTACCAGACTGGACTGACCCTTCGGCACCATTCGCTCCCAGAGGAGGCCCATATCCGGATTATGTGTCCCATCTTCCGACCCGACCAGGAGCGGAGCCGCCCGAACTCCGACCCTCGGAGCGCCGACCTCCACGCCAAGACCATGGATCCGGGCCCGTTGACCCTCCTCCTCTAGGACGACGTTCACCGCGGAGGGATTGACTGATCTGCGGCACTCCTATGTAGACATTTACTTGTACTCAATTCCCACCTTTTCTTCCAGGTTCTTGGAGGACGGTGAAGAACGCATTGCTGGTATTGCTCTACAGCCAGCTGAACTGCTGTGGACCTGGGGGGAGGGAAGGTTTTCACCTGTTGGGGGATGTTTCAACTGTCTCACCTGTTTCATCAAGTAGGGGAAGGTGGGTTCTGGAATTGTTAATTGTTGATTTGGTGAGTCCGGGGCTTCAATGCACTTCAGTTTAATTGAAATACCTAGTTGATAATTGAATTGCTGACACGTTGTTATTGCACTACTGTCTTTCCTCGTTCCCTATTAGGGTTCCGTGCAGCTGTGTCGTGTTCGAAGGCTTTCTGCGGGCGACATAGCTCACGTTGAGTAGTGGAGAGATATTGTACTTCGACTTTAGAAAACTTGTTTTCTTTGGCACCTTCGGTACTGCTGCTCCTGTGTAGGAGCTCATACTTCTTCTTTTTCTCCTTCTCTTTCTTTTCTCCTTCCCCTTTCCCCTCTGTCCATCCCTAAATCCACTACCATGTCTGACATTACCGTTGTCTACCTAAATGCACAGAGTCTGAATGTTCCGGAAAAGAGGTCCTCCATTCTCCGTCTCTTGTGGAAAAGAAAAGCACACGTGGCATTTCTGCAGGAAACCCACTTCCGGGCAGACTGCATCCCGAAGCTCACAGATTCAAACTACCCTGATGGGTATCATAGTGTATCCCCTGACTCCAAGACTAAGGGAGTCTCCATCCTGATCTCACGTTCCCTCCACTGGGAACATGTAGAGACCTGCACAGATGAAGCGGGCCAGTACCTTTTCGTGAAGGGTAAGTTGGATAACGCATTGTACACATTGGCCTCATACTATCTCCCTAACTATGGTCAGGTGGCCTACTTGGACAGAGTTTTAAGGGCACTGGATGGCTTTATGGAAGGCACCCTAATACTGGGGGGGGGGATTTAAATGTCACACTTGACCCCGTATTAGACACCTCGCGAGGGCACTCCTCTCTACCTAGGGCAGCTCATCGTCGTATACGACGATTGCTGCATGAGCACCAACTTGTAGACGCGTGGTGGGTGTTGCATCCCTCAACCAAAGACTACACGTATTATTCGGCACCACACAATTCCTACTCTAGGTTGGATTACTTTTTCCTGCGTCATAAACATCTCCCTAGCCTCACATCGTCCTCAATAGATGACATAACGATATCTGATCATGCCCTTATCATTCTCACCCTAGCTCGCCCAACGGCCCACCCTCGTTCATGGCAGTGGCGACTGAACGAATCGCTTCTACAAGACCCGACAGTGGTCTCCGATGTTCGCAGGGACCTGGTGGAGTACTTCGACACAAACAACACACCGGGGATGGACCCTTTTTGTATTTGGGAGGCGCACAAATGCATGGTGCGCGGTTCCCTTATAAGAATCTGAGCCAAACTTAAGAAGGAACGGACGGCTCACCTTCAGGACCTACTGTCCCGAATACATAGACTGGAGCAGTCTCATAAGCTATCTCAGGATCGGGTATTAGGGGCAGAACTGGGACAGTTAAGGGAGCAGGTACGTTCACTTTGTCTCGCAAAGGCGAAGGCCACCCTAGTTAAATGTAGATGGCACTTCTACGAATTCAGTAATAAACCCAGTAGGACCCTCGCCCGTGCTCTTCGGAAAACCCGCTCGCGTACCTTCGTCCCGCACGTCCTAGGCCCACATAATGAACAGCTGCAGCTCCCACACGACATTTCAGAGGCCTTCCGTGCTTATTACCACTCTCTCTATAACCTCCCTAAGGCTGGGTTCACACAACCTATTTTCAGTCGTATACGAGGCGTTTTTTGCCTCGTTTTACGTCTGAAAATACGTCTCAAATACGTTGTCAAACATCTGCCCATTACTTTCTATGGGTATAACGCTGTATTGTTCCCACGACGCGTAATTTTACGCGTCGTACGGCAATTACGCCTCTTAAAAAGAAGTGCAGGACACTTCTTTGGACATTTTTGGAGCTGTTTTCAGATAGACTCCAATGAAAACAGCTCCAAAAACGGACGTAAAAAACGGCGCGAAAAATGCAGCGAAAAACGCGAGTTGCTCAAAAAACGTCTGAAAGCAGGGGCTGTTTTCCCTTGAAAACAGCTCTGGATTTTCAGACGTTTTTGGTCACTACGTGTGCACATACCCTGAGGCTGGGTTCACACGACCTATTTTCAGACGTAAACGAGGCGTATTATGCCTCGTTTTACGTTTGAAAATAGGGCTACAATACGTCGGCAAACATCTGCCCATTCATTTGAATTGGTTTGCCGACGTACTGTGCAGACGACCTGTCATTTACGCGTCGTCGTTTGACAGCTGTCTAACGACGTCGCGTAAAAATACAGCCTCGTCAAAAGAAGTGCAGGGCACTTCTTTGGACGTTTTTGGAGCTGTTTTCTCATAGACTCCAATGAAAACAGCTCCAAAAACGGACGTAAAAAACGCCGCAAAAACGCAGCAAAAAACGCGAGTTGCTCAAAAAACGTCTGAAAATCAGGGGCTGTTTTCCCTTGAAAACAGCTCTGTATTTTCAGACGTTTTTGGTCACTACGTGTGCACATACCCTAAGGCATCCTCCTCTCCGGATGGCAGCAGTCAGCTGGAGAAGATCGAGCAGTATCTTCGGTCCTCAGGGATGAAATCTATCCCACTAGACGATATTGCGGCCTTGGAGGCCCCCATCTCCCCGGAGTTGTCATGGGCACTGAAGGACTCACCCACGGGGAAGGCCCCGGGCCCAGACGGCTTGTCCCTGCCATACTACAAGACCTACTCAGACGTGCTCACGCCCCACTTCATCCGGGCCTTCAATTCGCTCACAGAGGGGGGCTCCATCCCTGGAGACACGTTGAGGGCACACATTACGGTCATACCCAAAGAGGGGAAGGACCCATCCCTATGCCAGAGTTATCGTCCTATTTCTCTACTGGATGTAGATCTGAAACTATTCGCGAAGATTCTGGCATATCGGTTGTCTCCGCTCCTACACAATGTGATACATACCGACCAAGTGGGTTTTATGCCCTTACGGGAAGCGAGAGACAACACCACACGGGCGATTAACTTAATGTACCAGGTGGCAGCTTCGTCACTCCCCACTTGTTTTTTGTCAACAGACGCAGAAAAGGCCTTCGACAGGGTCAGCTGGGACTTTATGTTGGCAAATTTAAGACATATAGGAATAGGGACTCATATGATGTCCTGGATCTCGGGCCTCTACTCCTCCCCATCAGCCCAGGTTAAGGTCAACGAGCACTTCTCATCCTCATTTACGATCGCTAATGGTACACGACAAGGCTGCCCCCTATCTCCACTCATTTTCATTTTATGCCTGGAACCCTTGTTGTGCCATATTCGCTCCAACCCGGATATTACGGGCTTGGACTTGGGAGGCAGATCCCATAAGGTTGCTGCCTATGCGGACAATCTACTCTTCTTCCTCACAGCCCCTAGAATTTATTTGCCAAACCTGATGGCGGAGTTGAGTAGATACTCGAGATTATCCAACTTCAAAATAAACTACCAGAAGTCAGAGGCTCTTAACATCTCGTTACCACAGACTCTGGTTACTGACCTGTCGGAGTCCTTCTCTTTTAAGTGGGCAAGGGACTCGCTTAAATACCTGGGAACCCGACTTCCCAGTGATCTATCTCGCCTTTATGCGGTGAACTTTCCCTCACTTCTTCAACGTATAAAGGCCGACCTGGATTCTCGGACGTCGGGCACCTTTACCTGGTATGGTAGGTGTGCGATTTTTAAAATGAACATTTTACAGAGGATTCTGTATCTTCTACAGGCCCTACCGATACATATCCCACGCCCGTTCTTTCAATCCCTGCTATCCCTTGTGCACAAATTCATATGGGCAGGGAAACCGGCGCGTATTGCCCTATCCTTGCTTTTTCGTGTAAAGGGGGAGGGGGGCATTGGTCTACCGGACTTTGTCTCCTACCATCACGCCTCCCACTTGACATGAATTTTAGATTGGTTCCGACATGGCGGGATTAAAGAATGGGTATCTATGGAACAGGCTTTTATGACAGTCCCCTTACAGGCACTACCGTGGTTGGGTGGACATGTTCCCCTGGTAGCGCGGACACACACGACAATCGGCCCCACCCTTGCAGTTGCGGCACGGGTATTTCCTCGGCCAGAGTTCTCGCCGTCCCCCTCCCCGATGTTCCCGATTTTGGGCAATCCTGCTTTTCCACCGGGACTGGACAGTGGCCCATTTCAGCTATGGTTGAGGGCTGGTAAGGGACAGGCCGCACACTTTTTGCAGGATGGGAGGTGGATGTCGAGCGCTCAACTACGGTCTTTGTCTGACCCAGTCCCTTTCTCGGCGTGGCAGGTTAACCAGTTGCAACATTTTCTGGTGTCATTAGAATATCCTGCGGCGCAACCGCGAGATTGCTCCCCATTTGAACTCCTATGCACAGGCACGATCCGTCACTCGTTGTCCAGACTTTACACTCTCTTGATCTCACCCTCCAATTTGCCTCCACCCCCTTACCTGCTTAGCTGGGAGAGGGACTTGGGCGAGACATTCACCCCTGAACAAAAGGAACGCCTGTTCACCATGACACATAAGTCCTCCTTGGCCAGCAGATTTCAGGAGGCAGGGTTCAAGATTCTGTCCCGTTGGTATGGGGTGCCTTCCAGATTGCATGCAATTATCCCGGCGGCCTCGCCCTTATGCTGGAGATGTGGTGACCAAGTGGGTACAATCATGCATATTTTTTGGGACTGCCCACTCCTGACTGGGTTCTGGTCCGAGGTGTGGCGCATTTCCTGGAAATTTACAGATTTCCCCCTCCCACGATCCCCGGGCCTCTTCCTGCTCCATCTGTGTGAGGTCCCTCTGCCTACGTACAGACCCTCGGTAGTTTGCCATTTGGTGAATGCGGCTAGGGCGTGTGTTCCTGCTCTGTGGAGACAATCCTGTCCCCCGTCAGTGGGCATGTGGTTCGGCAAGATTCAGGAGATCATGAGAATGGAGGACCTCACGGCATCAATGAAAGGGTCCCATCCCATGCTTCCTTCCTTAGAACATGGCGTGAATGGATCAGATTTCAATCAACTGCGGAATATAAGACCATCATGGCCTCTTGAATTCACACTTAGATCCGGTGTGTCAGGTCAGCCCTCTTTTTCTCCCCTTTTTCCCCTCCTTCCTACTGCCTCTGCTTTTCTTTTCCTCTTCCTCTTACTGTTCTCATGTTCGCTTCTGGAATATTATGCACGGCTGCGGGTTCAGGGTGCATATCGGAGATTCTTTCATATTTGATTCAAGCGATGTAGTAATTTCATGTGACCCTATGCACTTATGTCATGCTGATAGCCGACCTGCGGCCTGTTGACTGTTTTGCACTGGCATTTCCCAATTGTGTTGTGTACCCTTTGTATACTTTGTGTTACAAAATAACAAAATGAAAATAAAAGAATTTATAAGAAAAAAAATCACTTTAGAAAACTGCATGCGTTTTTACCGCAATTGAATGCGGTTTTTTATGCATTTGCAAAAAAATGCATCAAATCGAAGTAAAAATGCATGCATTTTTCAATGCAGTTTTAACCGCACCTCAATCGCAACGTATGAATACACCCTAATACAACCGGCATCAGCATAGGAAAACATTGCATAAGGCTCAGCTGGGGAGATGAAATGCAGGCGGAGAAATGAAAGGATCTTCTCAGCAGATTGTTGTTGGATGTGACTAGATGAGAACAGATGATGTCTACAGAACAAAGACGCTGATAATGTGGGAGTAAGTGCAACGCAGGAGACGCGGAATGAGCAGGAAACTATTATACAAAAATATCTGGAGTGTGATAAAATTCTCACATTATATGCTTAGTGTGGAAATAATAACACTGAGAACTTTAATAAATTAACCATTTGTGAAGTGCACAGCAGCACAAATCCCCCTGATAGTTTGCTACAATGTATCAGTGCAGGTAGAATGTATCAGTCTGAAGTCCACATAGGTTTGTCTGGACTAGATACAACTATAGCAAACCCTCAGCTGTTTGAAGTATTATGTCAAAAGAGGTTTTCAGCCTCTGGATGTAAATAAGAATGTTCCCATTCATTGACAGCAAGCAGAAATGTTTAAAATGATAAGAAATTAAGACACCAATGAAGTAGAAAGTTAGAGAACTTCTTATTGTAAAAAGATTAAGCTTTATTTACATATACTGGAAAAAACCCTTAGGGTATGTTCACACAGAGAAATTTTGCAGCGGAATCCGCATAATTCCGCCTCCCATTCATTTCAAAGGGAGTCAGACGCTCCATTATCCTGCTGGCTGATTGTTTCAGCTAGCGGAAAAAAGAAGCATCCTGCTCGATCTTTGTGCGGATTCCACCCGAACCTTCCCCTGATGTCAATAGGAGGGAGGAATTGTTCCACGGCGGATATTGCAGCGGGACCCACCATGCAAAATCCACCATGTGAACTAGCCCTTAGGCTGGATTCACAAAGTGTTTTTGTTGTGTGACCTGCTTGGGATACTCCTATATGAAGCGGGCCGTCCATTCATCTAAGCGGCCACCATGTAAGACTACATTTCACCTGCAGTGGGAGGCAGAGTCATTTTTTCCAGCGCAGACTTTGGCCAGAAAAAAGCGGCCAAGCAGTTTCTGCCTATCATCTCCCATTGAAATGAATGTGATGCAGAGAAATTGGTTGTTTGATCAGTGGGAGTTTTATTCCTCTAGATGTATGGAGCCAGAGGTGGAGAATTTTACCTTTTAAGGTATGTTCACACAGGGCAGATAAACTGCGGAAAAGTCTGCACCGTCTTCTACCTAGAACCTGCAGGGAATTCCAAAGTCTGCACTAAATTTGGTGTACATTTCGGCTGGATTCACCGCTGTGGAAAATAGCTCTGATAAGGCCCATACTTCCCTCCCAGCGTTGCCATAGCGACACATCCATGCTCCCCACGTCTGGTCTCTGTTCAGCCGGCCTCCTGTGATGACGCTGCATCCAATGTGATCCTGCAGCCTGTGATTGGCTGCAGCAGTCACAAGGGATGATACGTCATCCCTGGAGGCAAGTAGCACGGAGAAAGGCCGGGGGAACAAGGATCCATCGCTAGAGCAACACCGGGGAAGTAAGTATGGACTTTTTTTATATTATTTTAAACATTACTTTTTTTTTCTAGTTGCAATTTTTGATGCAGATTTGAAGCTTTTCCGCAGCAAAAATCGCAACATTTCCAAATTGTTGGAAATATTTACTTCCCCGTTGAGCTTAAAAATCTACACCGCAGGTAAATTTATGCATGTTTTCCTGGCTGATTTTTCCTGCAGCATGTGGATGAAATTTCATATCCGGACGGAAAATATGCAGCATATCTGTCCTGTGTGAACATACCCTAAATGCAATTAACGTCTGTTGTGTGTATCCCAGGTAGCAGTCGCCGTGTAGCCCCCAGAGAATACATTGGGCTATGAGCGGTACTTATTGTCTAGAATCAGATGTCGCATCAATATTTATTTGTGTCTGCAAGGAAAGGTCTTGAAAAAAAACTTAGGCCCCATGCACACGAACGTGCTTTTGCGGCCGCAATTCCCCCGAAAATCCACGGGAGAATGGCGGCCCCATTAATTTCTATGGGACCATGCACACGACCGTAGTTTTTACGGTCCGTGCATGGCCCGGGAGCCTGCACCGCAGAAACAACGGACCTGTCTTATTAAGGCCGTCTTCTGCGGTCCGGGCTCATTGAAAATATTGGCCGCGGCCATGCGCATGGCCCGCGGTTTGCGGGTGGCTTGCGGCTGACAGTCCGCTGCCGGCCGACCTGGAAATCACGGCCGTGCACATGACTACGGTCGTGTGCATGAGGCCTTAATCTGTGGCGTCTTGCCGTGGGGTGATTGCTGACATTCTCTTGTGCAATTTTATAAATCATCCTGGGAGATTATTGAATTGTGAGGTTACTCTCTTGATGTCTTCACTTGGATTAACAGACATTGATTCACCTGAATGCATCATATAGCAGAATATGACACTTAATATGATCCTGCTGAACAGGGCCGGCTCCAGGCTTATGTGGGCCCTTGGGCGACAGAACCTTAGTGGGCCTCTTTGTGTTGCAACTCGAGCCAGTATAAAGGCTGAAACATAATGCCAGAAGGACTTAACCATGGATCACTTACCATTTACATGTAAGTCATGGGCCAATGAATCCAGATGGTGCCGTTTCTGCGATGTGTGAATCTTGACGTACCTGTTACATGGAGGTTGTGATTTCTGGAAGACCTGGTATCTGTAGGCTTGAGTATTTCAGTACCTGGTGGAATTAGAGGTAAACGTGATGTTGATAAACTGTCCCTACCAATACCACCTATACTGTCCCTTACAGGACACCAACCCCCCCAAAAAAGGTGACCTTTAAGAAAATAGTTATGGTTCAGTTTTAGTGCCACCTTTCTACTCCCTACAGTAATACCTCCCTATGTGCTCCCACACAGTAGTAATGTCCCATTTTTGCCCCTAAAGAATAGTAGTTCTCTTTCGTGCCCCCATATATTAGATGTGTCCCTATATATTAGTAAGGCGCCCTTTGTGTCCCTATATATTTTTTAGGTCTTCTTTGTGCCCCCATATATTAGTTAGGCCCAGGGGCGCTGCTAGGGTCTTCAAAGATCAGGGGCACAAGCCCTGAGACATATATTTACCCCCCGAAAAAAAAATAAACTTTTACATAGATATCGGAGATAGCATATCTATAAGACTAAGGCACCTATAGCTACACTGCTGGATATAATTGGATGCATTGTCTCAGCAGACAGTATCATACATGATAGGCTTAGATACATGGCCCCAGCAGACAGTATCACACATTATAGACTTATATACAGGGCCCCAGGAGTAGGTATCCTTGTACTAACATATGTCCACCCCCCAAAAAAATGTGTATGTATGTATATATATATATATATATATATATACACCTGTATATATATATATATATATATATATATATATGAGACAGCATATCTATAGCACTCTGACCCTATAGCTCTGAATAGGATTAGATACAGCGGCTCAGCAGTAGGTATCACACATGACAGGCTTATATATAGGGCTCAGCTCGCTGACATTGCGTCTCCTGTTCTGGACCCAGGAAAGGTAAGTATAAGAATTGTTTTGCTTTTTTTATGCATTACTAATTTTTTTGGTGTTTGTGTTTTTTTAGAGGTTCAGATGAGAGGACTACTTCGATGACGAAGTTTTTTTTATTCTCAATAAAAGGGTTAACGACTGTTGTGTGGGGGTTTTTATTTCAATAAAATATTTCTTCCATGTCCTTGTATTATTTTTTATTTTATTACTACTGCCTTAGCAATGGCCGCTGGCTGATTGACAGCGTCCATTACTAAGGCGGGCTTAGCATTAGCCGGTGCAGAGGCTAACACTAACTCCAAATATTACCCTGGTACCCACTAGGGTTGCCGGGAAGAGCCGAGTACGATCCAGTACCCGGCCAGCTGTAGCGATGGGTGGGAACTGGGCCACCCGCAGGCTGGTGTTATTAGACTGGGAAAAGCCAAAAACAGTGGGCCCTTCCCACCCTGGTAATGCTAGCCTGCTGCTGCAGTGTTGTATCTGGCTGGTTATGAAAAATTGGGGGGGACCCCACGTCGTTTTTTCCAATTATTTTAATAAAAAAATAATAGAAAAAAAATGACGTGGGGTCCCCCCATTTTTCATAACCAGCCAGATACAACACAGCAGCAGCCTAGCGTTACCAGGGTTGGAAGGACCACTGTTTTTGGGCTTCCCTAGCCTAATAATACCAGCCTGCGGCCGCCCCAGTGCCCGACCATTGCTGCAGATGGTCGGATACTGGATCGTACCTGACTCTTCCCGACAGTGGTGGGTACAGGGGTAATAATGGGGGTTAGTGTTAGCCTTTTTACTGGCTAACATTAAGCCCCGACTTAGTAAGGGATGCTGTCAATCAGCCAGCGGCCATTACTAAGGCGGTGGTAATAAAAGTTTAAAAGAAAATACAAAGACATAGAAAAGATATGTTATTGAAATAAACCTCCCCACACACACACAACCCTCATTAACCATTTTATTGAAAATAAAAAAAGCCGTCATCGAAGTAGTCCTCGAACTCGGCGAAACCACCGTACCTGTAAAAAAACAAAAACAAAAAAAATTTGTAACACATGTGGTAGGCTTATATACAGGGCCCATGTGTGATGCTGTCTGTTAGACCATGTATCTAAGCCTACCACAAGGTAGGCTTAGATACAGGGCCCCAGCAGCCAGTAATCTTATACTGTATGAGATTACTGTCTGCTGGGGCCCTGTATCTAAGCCTAACATGTGGTAGGCTTAGATACAGGACCCATCAGACAGTATCATACATGGCCATACATACATACATACATACATACATACATACATACAAGCCCCCATATAGAAGTTAGTCTGTTGCATGTGCTCCCATATAAAAGATAATAACCCTAATCCCCCAGTTTGGTGCCTTTGCTCCAATAAAAATAATTTAAAAAACCTCACTTAACACGTTCCCACGCCGAGCTGAACGGTCCCGTCACTGCCTTCTTACTGGTACTTGGCGCCGCTCGCATCCACAATAACAAAGCGGTGGGCGCAGATAACGTAATCACGTCAGCGTGACATGATTACCTCATCTGCGCCGCAATGAATTGTTATTGTGGATGCGAGCAGTGCCAGTTAGGCTGGATTCACACAAGCATGTTTGGTCCGTAAAGGACGGAACGTATTTCGGCCGCAAGTCCCGGACCGAGAACGCTGCAGGAAGCCGGGCTCCTAGCATCATAGTTAAAAAATATGATTACAGTACGGGATAGTAGTTCCACGGAGAGGCAGGCACTCCTAGCGTCGTACATAACTATGATGCTAGGAGCCCGGCTCCCTGCAGTGTGTTCGGTCCGGGACTTGCGGCCGAAATACGTTCCATCCTTTACGAACCGAACATGCTCGTGTGAATCCAGCCTAAGAAGGCAGTGATGGGACTGTTCAGCTCGTCGTGGGAACGTGTTAGGTGAGGTTTTTTAAATTATTTTTATCTGCTCATCTCTGCAATCTGCTGCCGTGCACCACGGGCGGCTATATTTAATTTAAGCAGATGGGCGGCGTAAAGCACCCGGTGGCCAAGTGGGCCCCTACAAGAGCAGTGGGCCCCGGCACTTGCCCGGATTTGCCGGGTGCTGAAGCCGGCCCTGTTGCTGAATGCTGTGATGACAGCTTCGATCGACAAGTGTGAATATCTTGCCCCATCACCCGGTAGCTGTCATATCATAATACAGATCAGGCCGAGCTCCCTCCGTCAGGTGTGTCTAATTCTCCTGTACATGGTTTTATTATATCTCACTTAGTGGTAGATGATTTCTGATTGACCATTGGGGTTGCTTACTTTTACTCCATTTGTATGTATTTATTTATGGGTCTTGTGCTTTCCACACGAAATGCACTGTACCGGCAGCTGGAACTTAAAAGGATATTCCCATCTCAGAGATTTATGGCATATCTACAGGAAAAGCCATAAATGTCTGTTAGGTGCAGGTCGCCTCTCTGGGATCCACACATATCTGGAGAATTGTGTCCAGGTAGAGAATTAATGGAGAGGGTGCCGTGCCTGTGCGCAGCTTTCTCCATTCACTTCTATGGGAGTTACGGAAACAACCGAACAAGCTTGCACGGACTCCCAGAAGAACAGGCAAATCTCGGGTGCCCCATATCTCCTAAAATATACTCAGTGGTGGATTAAGTAGACCATAGACCCTGGGCTGTTCCCCAAATTTGGGCCCCCCTTCCCCACCGCCGCTATGCCATGTCTATAGTGAACACCACCTTTCTGTCTTTTCATTGACAAATGAGTGTTACGATTCTCCTTGTCAAAGGGATGTGTTCCTACATACTGACTGACAGTCTCCAACCACCGCTGACAGTATCGCACTGTGTAGGGACACATCCTCTCGACAATGCGAATGGTAACACCCATTTGTCTATTAGTCGTGTGTACACATAGACTTTATGTGGAATACAAGGATTTCCTACAACAGACATGTCAGTAGAGGGGACAGATCCTCTATAAATCCAGTGACTCACTGTAAAGGATCTGCCAGACACAACTTCTGTGTCGACGCCCATAGGTAATCAGTCTGCACCTGCTTCTATATCTGTGAGACTGACTCCATCTTCCACCACCCAGGATGGCAGGCTTAGGAGTGGGAGAGCCTATCACAGCCTGGCCGAAAATCACGCAGATACACGGATGACACACGGAGCTGTCAAGTGCCTTTTGCGCACGCAAAACGCTGCGTTTTTTGCGTGCGCAAAACGCACACGCTCGTGTAAATGAGGCCTAAGAATACATATGGACCCCAGACCTTCTAAACTATTTCAGTCCCCAGACCAGACCCCCCTAAACACATACAGATGTGTGCCTTACTTTAACAATCCCTAACAATAGGTGTTTCACAAGGGATTATTCCTGTACCAAAAAGTATCCTTTGCGACAGGACCACCTGATCACCTGCCGCATCTTTCGTCACCACATTTAAACACGAATGGTGACATCACTGGAGGCACAATTTAAGGCAGAAGTTAAAGGCATAGGTGCTCAATCTATTATCTATATAGTATGCTCAGGGGCGTAGCTATAGTGGGTGTAGAGGTAGCAGTCACCCCTGACCCTGGTGTTTTAGGGGCACAAATGCCCTTTGCCACATAAGAAGACACCAGTATTATAAAATGCATATGGTAGATGCAGGGGGGACCCGGTTAAAGATTTTGTTTTATGGCACAGGAGCTTAAGGTTACGCCCCTGAGTATACTGTCATGTGGAACACCCTTATTGAATGACATGTTATAAGCCTTTAGAATTTGTAGGTTAAGATTAGCTTTAAATACAGATCACTCTGCCTTGGGATAAAGACTAAATTGCTTCTTAGGTGACACATGCTGACATAATGATGAAGATGATGGGAATGTTCCTACCTAATTGATTTTATTTATTTTGTTTCAAATATATTTTTAGTTTATTTAAATTTATGCCCACTAAATCATTTTGATATTGAGCAAATAAACGGTGCTGCTGCTCATTGCCTATTACTATACATTGTGGGTAATGTAAAACAGGGGTGGCCATATAGTTCATTGTGATCCGCCGGTACGCCACCTGATGCGCATTTACCCCTTAAATTATTTGTTTGGGCCTATGTGAGAGCGTGGCATGGAGTCAATACATCACAATATCATACTCCTATGTAGGCTCCTGAGTCAGGCTGGCATTGGCAGCCCCTACGGCACTATTTTGATGGAGTAGCAGTAGAGGGTTGGGGGACATCTGTGGCTAGCACATGCTAATATGGTGGCAACTGTGGCACGATACCGAACTCTAAGCACCTAACTTGAAGCCGCTGCGCCCCAAAATGTGTAACAGGCCCCCACCCCCGATCTACAGTACCATATGCCCTTTAGAATACTGGCGACTTTTTGTGTGGCAAAGGGGCTTCTAGGACAACTTTAGGCACAAGGGCCCATTTGTAAGTGCTGCACCCCCTATACCTACGCCAGTGCTGAGGCAGATGTCTACAAAAAGTAAAGTTTTGAGCCAAACACTGGAAATACCCATTAAGCATCTGGTTAATAACATTTTTTATAAAAAAATATTATCCCCCATAGTGGGCTATTAGCAAGCTCCAGTCCAACATTTTCTTCCATGAATTGTAGGTACTGTGAATAATGCAGGACCATTGTCCATCTCAACCCTCGGAGCCGCAATGAATTTCTAGTTTTGCTACGTGATGGAAATAAGCATGCGCTATGTGTACAAATATACAGACATGTCACAAGTCAGAGAACATTCATCTAATTTTCTTGCCTGTTCGCTTGTGGAGAAAGATATAAAAAATGAGTCATTTGTCACGAATCGACAGCCGTACACGTTATCCTGTCAGCAGGGACTGTTTTCCATCTCCGCCTTGTCAGTTCCTTGATTTTTTCTACCAATATTGTAATAAAAAATAGTAGACGATACATAGGGAGTAGTTTGTTGGATGCATTAATTAGATATACCACTACAACCTGATTTCAATCTACTTGCCACAATAGGACAAAATGTTACATCCTAGAGATGGCACAGAATTTGATCAGAAGAGCGCTCAAAAGTATGAAAAATCCTCCTGAGTTACATCCAGTATTATACTCCAGAGCTGGACTCAGTATTCTGCTGGTGGAGTCACTGTTTACATACATTACATTACTTATCCTGTACTGATCCTGAGTTACATTCTGTATTATACTGCAGAGCTGTACTCAGTATTCTGCTTGTGGAGTCACTGTTTACATACATTACATTACTTATCCTGTACTGATCCTGAGTTACATCCTGTATTATACTCCAGAGCTTCACTCACTATTCTGCTGGTGGAGTCACTGTGTACATACATTACATTATTTATCCTGTACTGATCCTGAGTTACATCCTGTATTATACTCCAGAGCTGCACTCACTATTCTGCTGGTGGAGTCACTGTTTACATACATTACATTACTTATCCTGTACTGATCCTGAGTTACATTCTGTATTATACTCCAGTGCTGCACTCACTATTCTGCTGGTGGAATCACTGTGCATATACATTACATTACTTATCCTGTACTGATCCTGAGTCCCATCCTGTATTATACTCCAGAGCTGCACTCACTATTCTGCTGGTGGAGTCACTTTGTACATACATTACATTACTTATCCTGTACTGATCCTGAGTTGTATCCTGTAGTAGACTTAAAAGCTGCACTCACTACTCTGCTGGTGCAGTCACTGTATACATACATTATATTCCTTATCCTGCACTGATCCTGAGTTACAGCATTTATTATACTCCAGAGCTGCACTCACTGTTCTGCTGGTGGAGTTAGGCCCCATGCACACGACAGCAAAAAACCTCCGTTTTTGCGGACCGCAATTGCGGTCCGCAAAAACGGAGCCATTGACTTTCATTGAACACTGACACCTTTCCGTAGCACTACGGAAGGGTGTCAGTGCCGTGGAAATGTTCCGGGAATTATGGAACATGTCCGTTCTTTCGCATTTTGCGGACCGTGCTTCCATACTTTGTATGGGAGCACGGCCCGAAAATGCGGCTGTCAGTCAGCGGCCGGCCGTGCCCGCAATCGCGGGCCGTGATTGCGGGCACGGTCGTGTGCATGGGGCCTTACTGTGTACATTACATTATATTACTTATCATGTGCAACCTGTATTAAAGAGACTTGTCAAAATGTTTTCAGTTATAATCAATTATTCATTACAATTTATTCTCATGGGAGGGTTTAGATTAAGAGCATTTGGGTGAAAGATACCCTTTTAAATGGTATCCCCTTACCATTACAGTAATTTTGATATAGTGGATGTATAGTTTGGATGCATCTGTAGTTTGAGTTAGCAGTAGCATTCATAATTTAAAAAAAAAAAAATGTACACAGTGTTTCCCACACAAGGTCATAAGAGACATTCTATTCATTTTTTACGTTGCTTATTTCCCCTGTAACTGCGGTTGACATATTTGCCAAAAGCCCCTCTGCCACATAAGAAGACACCAGTAAATGGCATATGGTATGTGGGGTGCGGTAACAGATTTTAATATAGGGGCATGTAGCTTCCAGTTAAATGATTTTGAAACTATTTTCTAAAAATTATGCCAAAACAACGTAAGAGACCCGTGATGTGTGGCCTCGCCCTAAGGGAATAGAGATTATTTCCATTCTTGTATGAACTTTCTTCATTTCATGAAAACAAAATATCTTCTTTGATGTCCTAATGAAGTGCAAAGTCATCAGCCAAATATACATGTACCAACAGCCTTTGGGTCTAAGCAAGTGGTAGCGTATTGACAAACACTGGTACAGAACACCGGGCACATTAATCTCACTAATTACTAATTAACCACCTGAGGTACTAAACCGCTCCTGTGTAACATGTACAAACCCAGATCAGAGCACTTGAGAAATACATTGCCCATATGCCGTGTATTATACTGTATACAGAAATAACTTGTTGATGCCCCTCATTATGTGGGTATACCTGAGCTGAAAACGGGTAGACCCTGATTGTAGAATAGTAGAGCTAGTTAAAATAGAGGCAGTTTGTACGTGCTATTGGCGTCAACAGCTCATACATACTCTTGGTGTCCACTAGTTTATCTCTTTAGAGACAGCTTGTACATTTTCATTGTGCCCACTAGTTAAACTCCTTAGTGGCAGCTCATACATACTCTTGGTGCCCATTAATGAAACTCCTTAGAGGCAGATCATACATACTCTTGGTGCCCATTAATGAAACTCCTTAGAGGCAGATCATACATACTCTTGGTGCCCATTAATGAAACTCCTTTGTAATGGCAGGAAGGGGGTGAAGGGAAAGTGAGCCCTAATCTACCCACCGCCCTGTCCCTGCCTACTTGCAACGACCCGCCCTAGGTGACGGGGTACAACTGGGCGGCGGTCCCTACGCTGTCTAAGTGCACGGGAGAACAAACAGGGAACACGCAAGGGAAGAGGCAGTAGCCCACGGAACGCCGCGAGGAAACGGAGCGGTGAACGAATAGTCAGGACCAGGATGAAGTGGAGTATACCAACGTGAGACGGAGAAGGAAGCAAGCCAGGGGCAAAGCGAAGCAGGTAAAGCGGAACTGCAGCAAGGCAGAAGCACGGCAGAAGCAGGCTGGAGCAAGCAGCAGAGAGGCCAGGAATCCAGAAGAATTACAAGCACTGAGGAAGAGAACACGGCAGGTAATAAAGGACAGGGGGCGGAGCTAACTCCGACTGACCAGGCCGCGATAGGCTCTCCCACTCCTGAGCCTGCCACCCTGGTTGGTGGGAGACGGTGTCAGTCTAACAGGTCTGGCCTCAGGTGTGGATTGATTAATCCCAGGAGTATACCTAGACGTAGTACCTGGCAGATCCCTAACATCCTTAGAGGCAGATCATACATTCTTTTGGTGCCCATTAATGAAACTCCTTAGAGGCAGATCATACATTCTTTTGGTGCCCATTAATGAAACTCCTTAGAGGCAGATCATACATACTCTTGGTGCCCATTAATGAAACTCCTTAGAGGCAGATCATACATTCTTTTGGTGCCCATTAATGAAACTCCTTAGGGGCAGATCATACAGACTCTTGGTGCCCATTAATGAAATGACTTAGATGCAGCTTATACATACTCTTGGTGTCTACTAGTTAAACTCCTTAGAGGCAGCTCATACATTCTTTTGGTACCCATTAATCAAACTCTTTAGAGGCAGCTCATACATACTCTTGGTGGCCATTAATTAAACTCCTTAGAGGCAGCTCATATGTACTCTTAGTGCTCACTAGCAAACTACTTAGAACCAACTCATACATCCTCTTAGTGCCCACTACTTAAACTCCTCAAATGCAGTTTGTACAAACTTTTTGTACCCATTACTTAAACTTCTTAGAGGCAGCTCATACATATTCTTAGTGCCCACTTGTTAAACTCTTTAGAGGCAGCTCAGACATACTTTTGGTGCTTGTCAGGGGGGTATCATGTAAATACCATTGCACCAGCGAGTTAGGAGGCATCTTGCACCTTATTCATGACAGATCCTTTACGAAAGAGTTGGGGCTTATACCTTTTAAACCGTAATCCAGGGCCCAGTGCAATAAATGAGTCCTATAGTCAAATAATATGTAGAATTCATTAATCACTGCTAAAACAAAATCTTTACTTGTGGTCTTTTTAAACATTAAAAGTCATTGGGCAGTCATACCGAGTAGATGTAATCTTCTGGGTCACAATACTGAGGTCCCATCTATCCCTACACATATTAAACCATGGGACACGTGATGATTTCACACATTCTGTAGAAACAGCTCTTGAAATGAGCGCCATTTATTATCCATATATTTGTGTTAAACAGTATAAAATGTATGCAAACAAACACATCACACCCTGCACACGCAGCAGGAGCAGACATGCAGATTAACACATGATGTACAGACGGCAGTAAAATCTGCTCATATCTGAAAAACCAACTCCCTGAACGAAGATGCTTAACTCATGGTTTCTCTACAGGCCCACAATGAAGCCTCACATGTGGATACCCCTGAAAATTATTGAATTGACTTTTTTCAGCCATACCCATTGCAAACAGGTGCATTAAAATAAAGCACACAGCTATGTAATCTTCATGACCTTCCTAAGTAGAGTCGTGTGTTAATGAACCTTCCCTTACCCATCTTATCCCTCCACCCCCACCTTTAGGAAAGACACGTGACACCGAGGTTGGATGTGAAATGGCCACAGCAGCCGTTTATTAATTTCACAGTTTTATCAAAACAATTTAAATCCGAAACATTCGGATAACTAGTTAGGAATCCACCAGAGAATTCCTCCTAATAATTCACTTGACCCAACATGGGTCAGAATCGTACATAACAATTTAACGTTAACATTAACCCGAGCAGAGGAAGTCCTTGAAGCCCCTTCAGATGTTCCTTTTTAAGAACACACCGAATTAGCCATCTGCAAACCACCAATTACCTCCAGCCGTAAACCAGCTCGGAAGCACCGTTCACCTCTGCAGATGGCTCCAACCACTAGAAGTCCACTTCAAGGGGATAACACCCGATGAAGCCCTCAAGTGATATACCGACCACTAGAAGTCCACTTCAAGGGGATAACACCCGATGAAGCCCTCAAGTGATATACCGACCACTAGAAGTCCACTTCAAAGGGATAACACCCGATGAAGCCTTCAAGTGATATACCTTCTACCAGAAGACCACTTCAAAGGGATAACACCCGATGAAGTCTTCAACCATGTACCTTTTTTGGGGGACGCATACCCCCGATGCGACCCCCCCACCATTTTGTACTGACTGGCCTCAAGGACTCCCCCCGCCAGCTGCCATGACAACAGAACCTACTCCGGGAAAAAAGGAAAAACATGTTAAATAAGCACACAAAACAAAGACAACACTCATAAACGGACGTACATAAAGCCCCACAGGGGTAACAAACAAAGGGCGGGAGGGTGGGAGCTTGTCTCTCCCTGTGTTACTCCTCCCGCTGCTTCCGGCTCAATGCCGCAAACAGCGGGAAGCTCAGCAACGGCCCCCTGACTCCTCCTTGTCCCTCCTCCACCTCCTCCTAACTCTCCCTCCAACTCTCCCTTACCTATTAACCCTTTCCCTACCAGTGAGGTCATGGAGGCTTCCCCTTAAGCCCTGCAGGCTGCGTCCAGCCTCTTCTTGACCTTCCTAAGTAGAGTCGTGTGTTAATGAACCTTCCCTTACCCATCTTATCCCTCCACCCCCACCTTTAGGAAAGACACGTGACACCGAGGTTGGATGTGAAATGGCCACAGCAGCCGTTTATTAATTTCACAGTTTTATCAAAACAATTTAAATCCGAAACATTCGGATAACTAGTTAGGAATCCACCAGAGAATTCCTCCTAATAATTCACTTGACCCAACATGGGTCAGAATCGTACATAACAATTTAACGTTAACATTAACCCGAGCAGAGGAAGTCCTTGAAGCCCCTTCAGATGTTCCTTTTTAAGAACACACCGAATTAGCCATCTGCAAACCACCAATTACCTCCAGCCGTAAACCAGCTCGGAAGCACCGTTCACCTCTGCAGATGGCTCCAACCACTAGAAGTCCACTTCAAGGGGATAACACCCGATGAAGCCCTCAAGTGATATACCGACCACTAGAAGTCCACTTCAAGGGGATAACACCCGATGAAGCCCTCAAGTGATATACCGACCACTAGAAGTCCACTTCAAAGGGATAACACCCGATGAAGCCTTCAAGTGATATACCTTCTACCAGAAGACCACTTCAAAGGGATAACACCCGATGAAGTCTTCAACCATGTACCTTTTTTGGGGGACGCATACCCCCGATGCGACCCCCCCACCATTTTGTACTGACTGGCCTCAAGGACTCCCCCCGCCACAGCGAAACAGGCCTTGACCACCTTAAGCCTGTGAGTTCCGCCACACCACCACCGCCCTTTCTATTCCTTCTGCTATCGCCAAGCTCCAAAGATCAATGCCAACCTCGGTCAGATGAACCCCATCACCCCTCCAGAAGTTCCCCACTCCTGACTCCAAATCCCTGTGCCGCACACAAATGCCCCCGATTTTTGCTACGAAACGGGACACCGCCCGATTAACTTTTAATGCGAGCCTTATTGACTCTTTCACTGACCTAGCCAACCGCCAATGTTTCCTCGGGACTATGTCCGACCACACTATCACCAACTTGGGATAAGAAACCCACAAACCCAACATATCGTGTTTGATATCCCGCACCAACTCACGCAAGGGGCAGACTCCCAAGTCATCCCCACCCACGTGCAACACTAAGACCTCCGGAACCCTATCAAGCCGGGCCTATGTCTGGAATTCTGCCAACCCCCTGCTCCATGACATACCTCTAAATCCCAGCCAATGCACAACCGCATCCTGTCGCGGAATGCGCAACTGGCGACCGTCCGGGCACGTACGAATGACCCAGTGCACGTACGAATGACCCAGCAACCACACCAAACACGGAGGCGAATCTGAAATGGAAAACAATTAGACACTGCCATACAAAACATTTTTTAAGCGTTAACCACAACCTCATAACAAATGGAGCGGACATAGGACTTAACTCAGTTGGACTCCCAACGACCAATGCGCCGCACCCCTTCATCATCCAACCCCCAGCGCCCCGCTGCAGTTGCTGCGCCAATCCTGAAGGAATGAGATGAATATGAGCCCGCCGCGACACCAACCGCCGTCAGACATTCCTTAAATACATCTCCAAACTGAAACCTGGACAAAACGACCCGTCCACATGGCGTAACAAAGGCAAATCTGGAGACCCCGCTTGCGGCTTAAAAAACCCCGCATGCACTCTACTGGGCACATAACCGACCCCGGGAGGGCGAACAAAACTATCAGCTTACCCTTCCCTACTTGGCTAAGCAAAGCAAACGACACAGGCCTTCTACTATCCGCCTCCCCTCTACCTCGGCCCAACCCCTTCAAAGCCTGTAGCACCAAAAATTCCTTAGATACATCTTGAAAGCCTCGTAACTTGAAACCAAACGCCACCGCAGATATGAACCGGTTCACCTTTGCCACTGAAAACCCCGCCTCCCAGGCGTCCCCTAACCAGTACAAAAGTGCCACCAACCTGTCTCTATCCGTATTGACGTCACCCAACTCTCTTACCCACTCCTCCCACTGCCTCCAACAAGCAGAATAAGCACTCCACGTCGTGCGCGCCAAAGACCTTTGTATCAGTTGTTCTACGGGACCGAGACCAGATCCCAAAGATGTTCCGGACAAGCCAAACCGAGACGTTCCGCTCCCAGTGCCAATTGCCGAAACCGGTCCCACTGCGAGCGAGAAAGAGCATCAGCGATGCAATTCCGTACCCCCGGCACATGCACCGCCACCACCCACGCGTTCAACGACAAACATACCAACACTAAATGTCGCAACAATTGAACTACAGGAGGAGAGGACGCCGTGATGTTATTAATGGCCAGCACCACCCCCATGTTGTCGCAGTAAAAAAAAAACGAACCTTCTTATCCCTGACCCTGTCCCCCCAAATGGTTGCCGCCACCACGATGGGGAACAGCTCGAGCAGGGCCAGATTCCGCGTGAGTCCGCTGGACACCCAACTAGCCGGCAATTGACCTGCGCACCACGGACCTCCCCCGTAAGCTCCAAAACCGCCCGCCCCAGCCGCATCCGTAAAATTATTCAAATCACTCGCACTCCCGCCGTTGCCGCTGCCAACCGTCTACCAAACACCCTCCCCATTGGCATAATCCGGCAGGCGAAATTCAAC
This sequence comes from Rhinoderma darwinii, assembly GCF_050947455.1. Lineage (NCBI taxonomy): Eukaryota > Metazoa > Chordata > Amphibia > Anura > Rhinodermatidae > Rhinoderma > Rhinoderma darwinii. The sequence continues at coordinate 619,383,978 of NC_134687.1, forward strand.
TTCCCCAGCAGCGACTGAAGCTCCCGCAGCGTCATTTTCTTCAGTCTACAAGCCCGCCGTACCTCCAGCCTCAAAGCACCCAGCTTATCCGCAGGGAGACGACACTCCATTGCCACCGAATCTATTTCAATTCCCAAAAAACAAATCGTCGCTACTGGGCCCTCCGTTTTTTCTGGCGCCAAAGGGATCCCAAAATCCCTCGCAACCTTCTGTAGTGCATAAAGCAAATTACCGCAAACCGGCGAACCCCCCGGGCCAACGCACAAGAAATCATCTAAGTAATGGATCAACGAGTCGACCCCGGATACTCCCCTCGCTACCCACTCCACGAAGCTACTAAACGCCTCGAAGTACGCACAAGAAAGGGAACGCCCCATCGGAAGGCACCGATCCACATAAAAGGCCCCATTCCAAAGACAGCCCCAACAGCCGTTGGCTTTCTGGATGAACTGGCAACAACCTGAACGCCGCCTCGATTTCGGTTTTTGCTAGCAGCGCGCCCGGGCCCGCAGCCCGCACTAACCCCACCGCCTCATCGAATGAGGTATAGGCTACGGAGCACAACTCGTGATCTATCCCGTCGTTTACCGACGAACCCTTGGGATACGATAAGTGTTGAATTAAACGAAATTTTACGGGCTCACGCTTAGGAACAATACCCAACGGGGACACAACTAAATCTTTTACTGGCGACTCAACAAAAGGCCCTGACATGCGACCCAACGAAACTTCTTTTAACAATTTGTCCGACACGACCTTGGCATGCGAGTAAGCCGATTTTAAATTCCTCCGCGTAACCGGAACCTCATAAGGAGGCGGGGAATAACGAAACCAACACGAAAACCCTCGTAAAGCGACTTAGCCGCCGCCCTGTCCGGATACTCATTTAGATAAGGGGCCATCTTTTCCACCCTCACCGGTGACACCCCCTTGACCAGCCGCGGAGGACTGGTTCCCTGACCTCCTTTTCCGCATACATTTCGCCGCCCCGTGTGATGCACCATTACACTCCGAACACACGTGCTTGAACTTGCACGTGGCCCCGAACTTGCACTGGCCTTCATTAAATTGCCAGCAAAACCCTGCCTTTCCCCCGCCGCCTTGTCCAACCTGACTAGACTGGCCTCCTTGGCCGGCGCTCCCGGGGAAGGACTGCCTAACCGGAGCCGTAACCCGTAACCAGAGAGCAATATCCTTCTGGTCCCACCGAATCGCCGGCCGAACCGCTTTTCGCTGACGGAATTGCTCGTCGTATCGCAGCCACGCCTGACCCCCATACGCCCTATGAGCCTCCCCAATAGCATCAAAATAACAAAACAACGCCGAACAATTTTCCGGCGCCTTTTCCCCTATCACACTGGCTAATATGGCGAACGCCTGCGACCAATTAACGAACGTCTGCGGGATAAGCCTATACCGCCGCCGTTCCTCCTCGTCCTTTTTACTCTCGTCCCGCTTGCTCTTATCCAAATTAAATTTAGCGAGCGGCAAGAGAGAAAAAATCTCTACATATTCGTCCTTCCAGATCCGCTCACGCACCTCCTGCTTTAAATGCGCCCCCAACGGACCTTCGAAACACACATACACCTCCCCACGGGCGCGATCATCAATACGCACCCGATCGCCATCTTTTTGCGCCTCGGTCTGTACCGACACCGCGACCGCCTCTCTAACCGCCGTTACGGGCCGCGCTTGTAACAATCCCCCTTCCCTGGGACCCTCCCAAACTACCGCCGGGGACACTTCCGTGACTACCGGCGCCACCGCCCTATCTAGGCGCCCGACCAGCTCTCTCAAGCAACCCACTAAGTCTGCCAAACCCGCGCCATCGCGCCCGCCCGCGCCACTACCGGCCACCGATGCGACGCTAGCAGCCCCCCCGCCGATACCCGACATAAAAATCGCTGGATATGACAATGATGGAGTTATACACTCACCGGGCTGCACAGGCGCTGTGTTCCCGTCAGCCGGACCATCCTGACCTCGACGATACACGTCCAGTTCACCTTCCTCCAGCTCTTCTCTCGCCGACGACTGTCCATCCAAACGACATCTTCGGAACGGGGATGAGGACGCGCTGACCGATGGGCCGGCAACCTGCCGCCCGACCGCCGGGACCCAGACTTCCGACCGGACCTGTTGCCTCGACGTCGCTGCAGATCTAGACGTCCGTCTCGCTGATCCTGAAGAAGCCTGCCCCCTGGCCGGAACATCACCAGGCGGGGCGGCCGTACCTTGTCCTCCGAATCTTCCATCCGATGGGGGAGGGGTGACAGGGAGCCCGGCCTGCGACTCCCTGCTTACCGCCGGACCCCGTCGCGGCTTGGGATTCCTGCCAGGACGCAGGGCCTGGGAAGGGGCGGTCCTCCCAGCTGCCTGGCCTGCAGCGTCCGAGATCGGGCTCCCTCTGCGACGCCGTGTCCGCGGGACTGCCTCAGGACTGAGGCGCTCTGGAGGTCGGGACCGCCGGGAGGGACGGGTCGACCCGGCCTGAGTCGCCGTCACCCCCGGCAACGCTCTCAGCCTGCTCCGAGCAGGAGCGGTTGTTGCCGACTCCCCCCCCGCCGCCATAGTAATGCTAGTAAGGGGGCCGGGGGAGGGGAGCCTGTCCCCTGCAACAGACCCCGAACGCCGGGCCTGGCGTGGCGAAACGGCGTCCGGGATCCTAGTTAATGCAGCCACGGTCTCCTCAAGCCATCCGGGACCGTGGTGCACATCAGCGGCACGCAGCCGCTCTAATAATACGGCCTCCGACATTGTTATAAGCGCGGGCAACGGGGAGCTTGTCTCTCCCTGTGTTACTCCTCCCGCTGCTTCCGGCTCAATGCCGCAAACAGCGGGAAGCTCAGCAACGGCCCCCTGACTCCTCCTTGTCCCTCCTCCACCTCCTCCTAACTCTCCCTCCAACTCTCCCTTACCTATTAACCCTTTCCCTACCAGTGAGGTCATGGAGGCTTCCCCTTAAGCCCTGCAGGCTGCGTCCAGCCTCTTCTTTACTTGTAGTATTGGTCGTACTGAGGAGCTCATTGACTTTACACGTGGCACTGTCAAATGATCCACCTCTCCCTCAAGTCAGGATGTGAATTTTTAATCTGCTAGATCTGCCCGGTTACCGGCATTATAGACTGATAGAACTGCCCAATCACCTGTAAGTGTTATTATTATCTGCTAGATCTGCCCTGGTCACCAGTAAGTGCTATCATTATCTGCTAGATCTGCCCCGTTCACCTATAAGTGCTTTTATTATCTACTGGATCTGCCCCAATTACCAGTAAGTACAAGTATTATCTGCTAGATCTGTCCCGGTCACCAGTAAATGCTATTGTTATTATCCGCTAGATCTGCCCCAGTGACCAGTAAGTACAAGTACTGTTTGCTAGATCTGCCACGGTCACCTGCAAGTGCTTTTATCTGATAGATCTGCCCTGTCACCTGGAAGTGTTATTATTATCTACTAGATGTGCATTGGTCACCTGTAAGTGTTATTATTATCTACTAGAACTGCATTGGTCACCTGTAAGTGTTATTATTACCTACTAGATCTGCATTGGTCACCTGTGGGTATTATTTATATCTGATAGATCTGTTCTGGTCACCTGTAAGTGCTATTATTGTCTTCTAAATTTGCCCCAGTCACCTGTAAGTGTTGTTATTATTATCTGCTAGATCTGCATCGGCCACCTGTAAAGATTATTATTAGCTCCTAGATCTGCAATGGTTAACTGTAAGTGTCATTGTTATCTGCTAGATCGGCCCTAATCACCTTTAACTGTTGTTGTTGTTGTTGTTGTTATTATTATTATTATTATTATCTGCTAGATCTGCCTGGTCATCTGTAAGTGCTATTATTATCTGCTAGATCTGCAATAGTCACCTGTAAGTGTTATTATTATCTGCTAGATCTGCATCGGCCACCTGTAAATATTATTATCTCCTAGATCTGCAATGGTTAACTGTAAGTGCCATTATTATCTGCTAGATCTGCCCTAGTCACCTGTAACTGTTGGTATTATCATCTGCTAGATCTGCCCGTTCACCTGTAAGTGCTATTATTATCTGCTAGATCTTCAATTGTCACCTGTTTATTTTTATTATTATCTGCTAGATCTGCCCTGGTCACCTGTAAGTGCTATAATTATCTTCTAGATTTGCCACAGTCACCTGTAGGTGTTATTATTATCTGCTAGATCTGCATTGGCCACCTGTAAATATTATTATTATCTCCTAGATCTGCAATGGTTAATTGTAAGTGCCATTATTATATGCTAGATCTGCCCTAGTCACCTGTAAGAGTTGTCATTATTTTTATCATTATCTTCTAGATCTACCCAGTTACCTGTAAGTGCTATTATTATACACTAGATCTGCAATGGTCACCTGTAAATGTTATTATTATCTGCTAGAACTGCCCTGGTCATCTGTAAGTGCTATTATTATCTGCTAGATCTACCCCAGTCACCTGTAAGTGTTATTATTATCTGCTAGATGTGCCCCGGTCACCTGTAAGTGTTAATATTAGCTGCTAGACCTGTAGCTACTATTATTGTGAATTGAAAGCTTCTAGGAGTAACAACAGCTCAGCCACAAAGGTGTAGACCACACAAACTCAGAGACTGGGGCCATTAAGTGCTGAAAGAAATGGAGCGTAATAATCACCTATCCTAATATACACTTACTACAGAGATCCACACTGACTCTGGAAGTGACATTAGCACCAGAGCTCTGCATCCAGAGCTTTATGAAGTGGATGTCCATGGGCCTGGGGCTTGTTTTCCCCCCACGCCCTTTCCATGACCTTTTGAGCAAATTCCCCAATCGGGGGGTTCAGTTCACCTCGAAATTCTGGAGAGCCCTCTGTAAACTCCTAGACGTGAAGTTGGACTTTTATTCAGCCTACTATCCCCAGTCCAATGGCCAAGTCGAGATGATTAACCAAATCATGGAGAATTATCTTCGCCACTTCATCTCCATGCAGCCTGATGACTGGGTATTGCTTCTTCCATGGGCCGAGTTCTCATACAACAACCACACAAGTAAGTCCACTCCTTCTACACCATTCTACATTGTGTACGGCCAACATCCACAAATTCCTCTTCCTGTTCCGGCTACATCCCAGGTACCCGCAGCTCAATCTGCATTTGGAGACTTTCTACAGGTCTGGCAGCAAACCCGGTCCTCTATTCTGCAGGTAGTCGATCACATGAAGTGAAAGGCGGATACTAGGAGAAGAGAGCTGCCTCAGTATCTGCCGGGTACTAAAGTTTAGCTGTCCTCTTGGAATATCCGTCTAAAGGTGCCTTCCTACAAGTTTGCTCCCAGGTTTCTCGGACCCTTTGAGATACCACAACAAATAAGCCCTGTCTCCTATAAGCTTTGGCTGCCTCCATCCCTCAGAATCCCCAACTCCTTTCATGTGTCCCTCCTCATGCCTGTGGTCCTGAAGGCTCTTGGTCCCGCAGTGGCTCTCAGCGGTTCATCTGACATGTTGGAAGGGGTTTTCTCCAGAGGAGAGGTCCTGGGAGCCTGTAGCATCCACGGCCGCGGACCGTCAGGATTACTCACCCCCTGATGTCCGCAGCCATGGATCTGTGAGCGCTGGCCCGCATCTCCTCCCTAGGAGATGCCAGCGCTCACTTCTGCTCCGTTCTGCTGTGTCCCATAGGGTGCACACGCACGCACATGCCCGGACTTAAAGGGCCAGCACGCGTACATGAAAATAATCATCTATTAGCCCATGATGACCCTGGACTATAAGAAGGGCCCTGCCCTTTACTCTTTGCCTGAGTGTTGTTGTTTTTACCCATGTTAGTCTTGCAAATGGTTCCTTAGGGTTATCCTGTTCCCAGTGTTCCCGTACCAGCTAACTGTATCCTGTATCCCGTGCTACCTTTGTTCCTCTGCCTTAGAAAGTTGGAGTCGTGTTGTACCACCGGTCACGCCTGCTGTGTTACACCATGCCTGGTGTCTGCTGCCAAGGTCCCATCTGAGCCAAGCCGTTGCTACTGTCTGAGAACTACTACAGGTACTCTTGTGCTAGGACTATATATACATTGACTTGGTACACTGTTTGGCCATCTGCTATCCCGCTACGGCGGTACGACCCAGTGGGTCCACATACACACAGATCGTGACACTCATGAATTATGTGTGTAAGTGTCGAGGGGCGAATACGTTACCCTATTTTGTTTTTATTTATGTAGACCCACTTGCCCGTAAATATGTATTGAATGTTTTTCACACATTTTTATGCCATTAATATCCACCACTGGCATTATTTTAATAATGTAATATAGGCTCTGATCAACCACTTACAAGCCAGGCCTTAATGGGTTGTTATTACGTGGTTATATCTGGCTGTGTTTTGCTGACTCATCATCACTTTGCTTATAAAAGTGCTGAGTGTAGAATAGAAACAGTACAAAGAGTTCACAGCATCCAATCCCTTCATATAATTACATGTCTATCTAGAGTGCTCACATGGACAAAAGAACTTATAACCTAATAGCTTTGTCATTAGGGGGACCAAGCTGTGCAGGGGATTACTAAGCAAACAACAACTCCCACCGGCCGTCACAAAAGGAAATAATCAATAATGTAGGGAAAATATAAGGAGCAGGTAAAAGGAGTATAAGGGTGTATTTACATCAGCAGGTGTTTTTTGCTGTTGTTGCCATTATTGCAAAATGTTAGGGTAACCACGACATTCTTTACCGCGATACATATAGCAGGTGTATGCAGGGGCGTAACTAGGAAAGACAGGGCCCCATACCAAACTTTTGACTGGGGCCCCCCTGCCCTGGGTGTCACACAACCCTCCCTTGTAGATAGTGCCTTTTTTACAGCCCCCCCCACTGTAGATAACGCCTTACAGCCCCCTCTGTAGATAACGCCATACAGCCCCCCTGTAGATAACGCCATACAGCCCCCCTGTAGATAACGCCATACAGCCCCCTCTGTAGAGAGCGCCATACAGCCCCCCCTGTAGAGAACGCCATACAGCCCCCTATGTAGATAACGCCATACAGCCCCCCTGTAGGGAACGCTATACAGCCCCCCCCGTAGAGAACGCCATACAGCCCCCCTGTAGAGAACGCCATACAGCCCCCCCCCTGTAGGGAACGCCATACAGCGTCCCCCCTCCCAAAAAAATGCGACCTACAGTGTGTCCTACAAAAGACATGTATCCCCTATCCACAGGATAGGGGATACATGTGTGATCGCTGGCAGCGATAGGGAGAACGGGGGACCGAAAATCCCCCATTGTTCTCCATGACTAACCTCTGATTTCCGGCGTCTGCGCAGCTCAATAAAAATGAAAGGAGCGCTGGTCACGCATGCGCAGAAGCACGACCTGCGCTCCATTCATTTCTACGGAGCTGCCGACACAGACCCCGGAAGTCCGAGGTTTGTGATGGAGAACTTCAGGGGACTTTCGGTCCCCCGTTCTCCCTATCAATGCCAGCGATCACACATGTATCCCCTATCCTGTAGATAGGGGATACATGTCTTTTGTTTAATGGCAGAGCGGGGAGATAACTCCCTGCTCTGCCGTAGTCGTGTTCAGTGGCGTCGCGCTGTAGCAGCCATAGCGGCTGCTAGTGGAGCCTCTGGCCATGGTGGGGGCCCGTGCCGGCAGGCGACACGGGCCCCCTCATGCCGCAGGCCCCGTAGCAGCCACTATGGCTGCTACGGCGGTAGTTACGCCACTGGGTGTATGCTGTGAGCTCAACAACCGTACCTGGTTTTGTCACTAATTGCTGCGGTTCTGCGATGCAGTTTTTGGCTACTGGGCTTGTACAGGTGATATACATGGTTTTAATGTGTATTACCTGTAGAAGTTGCACAACCAAAAATTGCAATGCAGAACTGCGCCAATTTGTGGTAAAGCAGCACACGTACACTACGTGTAAAGGATCTGCCAGGCACAGCTTCGGGGTTAACTCCCTTAATTAATCAGTCAGCACCTGAATCTACATCCCTGAGACTGACTCCAGCTTCCACCACTCAGGCTGGCAGGCTTAGGAGTGGGAGAGCCTATCGCAGCCTGGCCAGACTCAGCTAGCTCCCGCCCTCTGTCTATTTATACCTGCATTTCCTGTTCCTCCTTGCTTGTTATTCTTTTTCGTGTGGTTTCCTGGCCCAGCTACAGCTCATTCTATTTTGTTCCTGCTCCATACAGACCCTGGCTTACTGACTACTCTTCTGCTCTTCGTTTGGTACCTCGCACACTCCTGGCTTGACTCGGCTCGTTCACCACTCTGGTTGCTCACGGTGTTGCCGTGGGCAACTGCCCCTTTCCCTTGCTTGTATTCCCTTGTATGTTTGTCGTGTTTGTCGTGCACTTACTGAGTGCAGGGACCGCCGCCCAGTTGTACCCCGTCGCCTAGGGCGGGTCGTTGCAAGTAGGCAGGGACAGAGTGGCGGGTAGATTAGGGCTCACTTGTCCGTTTCCCTACCCCCCGGTCATTACATAATAACAAGCCCATACCTAGTCTACCCTGGTCCCTGACACCACTATGGACCCCCGTGAGACCCTGGCTCAGCAAATGCAGGGTCTCTCCCTACAGGTCCAGGCCCTGGCTCAGAGGGTCAACCAGCCTGATGCTACCTTGGTAGTTCCCCTCACCGCACCTCTTGAACCCCACCTCAAGTTGCCCGACCGGTTCTCAGGGGACCGGAGGGCTTTTCTCTCCTTTCGGGAGAGTTGTAGGCTTTACTTTCGTTTAAAGCCTCATTCCTCAGGTTCTGAGAGCCAGCGGGTGGGTATAATTATGTCCCGGCTCCAGGAAGGGCCCCAAGAGTGGGCCTTCTCCTTGGCTCCTGACGCCCCTGAACTTTCCTCCGTTGATTGTTTCTTTTCTGCTCTCTGACTTATTTATGACGAGACTGACAGGACTGCCTTTGCCGAGAGTCAGCTGGTGACCTTACGTCAGGGTAAGAGACCTGTTGAGGAGTATTGCTCTGACTTTAGGAAGTGGTGCGTAGCTTCTCGGTGGAATGACCCTGCCTTAAGGTGCCAGTTTAGGTTGGGTCTGTCGAATGCCCTGAAAGACCTGCTAGTTAGCTATCCCTCTTCTGACTCCCTAGACAAGGCTATGGCTTTAGCGGTACGACTTGACCGACGTCTCAGGGAACGACAACATGAACGTTTATGTGTTTTCTCCTCCGACTCCCCCATGATGCCTCCCGAAGTTCCGTTGCTTCATTCCTCCAGGAAAGACTCAGAGATACCTATGCAACTCGGGGCCTCCGTGTCCTCCCAACAATGTAGAGAATTCCGCAGGAAGAATGGTCTCTGCTTCTACTGTGGGGATAACAAGCATCAAGTGAACAACTGTCCTAATCGTAAGAATGCAGACAGAGAACTTCCGCGCCTAAGTGATCATCGGGGAGGTCACTTGGGCGCACAGGTATTTCCAGTAAATAGGAAACGTACTAAGATCTTGCTTCCCTTTCAGGTCTCTTTTGGTGGTAGGTCTGCTACCGGCAGTGCCTTCGTGGATTCAGGGTCCTCTACTAATATTATGTCTGTGGAATTTGCTATGTCTCTTGCTATGCCTCTGATTGATTTGCCTAAACTTGTCCCGGTAGTGGGTATCGACTCCACTCCTCTTGCTAATGGTTATTTTACACAGCATACCCCTGTTTTTGAACTCCTTGTTGGCTCCATGCATTTGGAGCAATGCTCTGTACTGTTGATGCAGGGATTATCGTACGATTTGGTTCTAGGCCTTCCCTGGTTGCAGTTGCATAATCCCACGTTTGACTGGAATACTGGGGAGCTAACCAAATGGGGGAATGAATGTTGTACGTCATGTTTTTCTGTTAATTCTATTTCTCCCCCTGAGGAGGCGAATACGCTACCCGAGTTTGTTCAGGACTTCGCTGATGTTTTCTCTAGAGAGGCCTCCGAAGTGTTACCTCCTCATAGAGAATACGATTGCGCTATCGAATTGGTACCAGGAGCTAAGCTTCCTAAGGGTAGGATATTTAATATTTTTTGTCCCGAACGTGAAGCCATGAGAGAGTATATCCAGGAATCCCTGGCCAAGGGTTACATTCGTCCCTCTTCTTCTCCGGTAGGTGCTGGCTTCTTCTTCGTGGGGAAGAAGGATGGTGGTCTTAGGCCATGCATTGACTACCGCAGCCTGAATAAGGTCACGGTAAGGAACCAGTATCCCCTTCCTTTGATACCTGATCTCTTTAATCAGGTTCAGGGTGCCCAATGGTTCTCTAAATTGGATCTACGGGGGGCGTATAACCTTATTCGCATCAAAGAGGGGGATGAGTGGAAGACTGCGTTTAACACGCCCGAAGGCCATTTCGAATACCTCGTCATGCCCTTTGGGTTGTGTAATGCCCCTGCGGTCTTCCAGAATTTCATAAATGAGATTTTGAGAAATTACCTGGGGATATTTCTTGTAGTGTACCTTGATGACATACTGGTGTTTTCCAAGGACTGGTCCTCCCACATTGAGCATGTCAGGAAGGTGCTCCAGGTCCTTCGGGAAAACAAACTGTTTGCCAAAACCGAAAAATGTGTGTTTGGGGTACAGGAGATACCATTTTTGGGTCAAATCCTCACTCCTCATGAATTCCGCATGGACCCCGCCAAGGTTCAGGCTGTGGCGGAATGGGTCCAACCTGCCTCCCTGAAGGCGTTACAGTGTTTTTTGGGGTTCGCTAATTATTACAGGAGATTTATTGCTAACTTCTCGGTCATCGCTAAGCCTCTTACGGACCTCACTCGCAAAGGTGTTGATCTCTTCCACTGGCCTCCTGAGGCTGTCCAGGCTTTTGAGGTCCTTAAGAAGTGATTTATCTCGGCCCCGGTGCTGGTTCAGCCCAACCAAATGGAGCCATTTATCGTGGAATTTGACGCATCTGAGGTGGGAGTGGGGGCTGTCTTGTCCCGGGGTACCAGGTCCCTCACCCATCTCCGCCCCTGTGCCTACTTCTCCAAGAAGTTTTCGCCATCTGAGAGTAACTATGATATTGGCAACCGCAAACTCTTAGCCATTAAATGGGCATTTGAAGAGTGGCGCCACTTCCTGGAGGGGGCTAGACACCAGGTAACGGTCCTTACCGACCACAAGAATCTGGTTTTCCTAGAATCTGCCCGGAGGCTAAACCCGAGACAAGCTCGATGGGCGTTATTTTTTACTAGATTCAATTTTTTGGTTACCTATAGGGCTGGGTCTAAAAATATTAAGGCTGATGCACTGTCACGTAGCTTCATGGCCAGCCCTCCTTCGGAGGAAGATCCTGCTTGTATTTTGCCTCCAGGTATAATCATTTCCTCGATCGATTCTGATTTAGTCTTTGAAATTGCTGCTGATCAAGGTTCAGCTCCCGGGAACCTTCCTGAGAACAAGCTGTTTGTTCCCCTGCAATTCCGGCTAAGGGTACTTAGGGAAAATCATGACTCCGCACTATCTGGTCATCCAGGCATCCTGGGTACCAAACACCTCATTACCAGAAATTATTGGTGGCCTGGGTTGCCTAAAGACGTTAAGGCCTACGTCGCCGCTTGTGAGGTTTGTGCTAGGTCCAAGACTCCCAGGTCCCGACAAGCGGGCTTACTGCGTTCGTTGCCCATTCCCCAGAGACCTTGGACACATATCTCCATGGATTTTATCACCGATTTGCCTCCATCCCAAGGCAAGTCGGTGGTGTGGGTGGTGGTGGACCGCTTCAGTAAGATGTGCCACTTTGTGCCCCTCAAGAAACTACCCAATGCCAAGACATTGGCTACCTTGTTTGTCAAACACATCCTGCGTCTCCATGGGGTCCCTGTCAATATTGTTTCGGACAGAGGGGTACAATTTGTTTCATTGTTTTGGAGAGCCTTCTGTATGAAGTTGGGGATTGATCTGTCCTTCTCCTCTGCCTTCCATCCTGAAACCAATGGTCAAACGGAGAGGACTAATCAATCTCTAGAACAATACTTAAGGTGTTTTGTCTCTGACTGTCAATATGATTGGGTCTCATTCATTCCCCTCGCCGAATTTTCCCTTAATAACCGGGTCAGTAACTCGTCAGGGGTCTCCCCCTTTTTCTGTAATTTTGGGTTTAATCCACGGTTCTCCTCCGTTTCACCTGGTAGTTCCAACAATCCCGAGGTAGAGGTCGTTCATCGGGAACTGTGCACAGTCTGGGCCCAGGTTCAGAAGAACCTAGAGGCGTCCCAGAGCGTACAAAAAACTCAGGCTGATAGAAAACGTTCTGCTAACCCCCTGTTTATGGTCGGGGATCTGGTGTGGTTGTCGTCTAGGAACTTGTGTCTCAAGGTTCCGTCCAAGAAGTTTGCTCCCCGGTTTATTGAGCCATATAAGGTCATTGAGGTCCTCAATCCTGTCTCCTTCCGGCTGGAGTTACCCCCGTCTTTTCGTATACACGACGTGTTTCATGCCTCCCTCCTTAAATGCTGCTCCCCGTCCTTGGCTCCCTCGAGGAGACCTCCTGTTCCCGTCCTCAACCCTGAGGGGGTGGAATTCGAGGTGGCCAGGATTGTGGACAGAAGGATGGTCCAAGGCTCCCTCCAGTACCTGGTCCATTGGAGAGGTTACGGGCCCGAGGAGAGGACTTGGGTACCCGCCCGGGATGTTCACGCTGGGGTATTGCTCAGGAGGTTCCACCTGCGTTTCCCCAGTAAGCCAGGTCCACTTAGAAAGGGTCCGGTGGCCCCTCATAAAAGGGGGGGTACTGTAAAGGATCTGCCAGGCACAGCTTCGGGGTTAACTCCCTTAATTAATCATTCAGCACCTGAATCTACATCCCTGAGACTGACTCCAGCTTCCACCACTCAGGCTGGCAGGCTTAGGAGTGGGAGAGCCTATCGCAGCCTGGCCAGACTCAGCTAGCTCCCGCCCTCTGTCTATTTATACCTGCATTTCCTGTTCCTCCTTGCTTGTTATTCTTTTTCGTGTGGTTTCCTGGCCCAGCTACAGCTCCTTCTATTTTTTTCCTGCTCCATACAGACCCTGGCTTACTGACTACTCTTCTGCTCTTCGTTTGGTACCTCGCACACTCCTGGCTTGACTCGGCTCGTTCACCACTCTGGTTGCTCACGGTGTTGCCGTGGGCAACTGCCCCTTTCCCTTGCTTGTATTCCCTTGTATGTTTGTCGTGTTTGTCGTGCACTTACTGAGTGCAGGGACCGCCGCCCAGTTGTACCCCGTCGCCTAGGGCGGGTCGTTGCAAGTAGGCAGGGACAAAGTGGCGGGTAGATTAGGGCTCACTTGTCCGTTTCCCTACCCCCCGGTCATTACACTACGACTACATGTTGTGTCATTACACTACGACTACAGTTTTGTTTCAGACAATTTTACTAAATCTTGAAAAATATAGCAATTTGCTGAAAATTGCCAAGAAAAAAAGTGATGTGGCTATAACATGTGAGTAGAGCCTTATGATAATCTGGGAAATTATATGTCATTTATTGTTTTTATGTAACGCCACCCTATTGACCACCTTTCATGTTTGCTTGATCCTTAGTTCTATCTTCACAGTAAAATTCAAAAAAATTGGCTAAATTTAAATATACATTTTTGAATTCCCATGCACATATTACACATTGGCTGCTGTAGTTTTAAGGCAATTTGAGCATTTGCAAATATATAGTTTTCAAAGGGAAGACCTGAATTCCCACAGGGCAACTGAGGCCTCATGCAGCCTTGAACCTCCCCACGGTTCAAGAAAACTGAACTGAGATCACCATAGAGTTGGGGGTCTGGGTCTTTGCAGAAATATTAAGTCTGCTAAAATGTGACTACATTAAGGCCATCTAAATGAGGGCTTAGGGGCAAGTGAAATATGGAAGAATCGTGATCACCACCATCCACTGTACTGAGTCCGATTATACACAATGATAATTATAAGAGCTATATTACACTAGCTAAGGCACTGTGCCGTGTTATGCCTAGTGCAGGGCCTCAGGGGATGGAGAATGACACAGGGCTTCAAAGAACACCAAATAGTCACTGTGCCATTCTCCGTCCCCTCAGGCACTGCACTATGCATAACCAGTTTTATCTGGTGTAGTACTTGGTTCAGCAAGTATGGCTACATATAACATGGGGTTATTGGTGGTTCCCCTTTAACAAAACACAATCGAAGACCAAATGAATGCTGAAACAGTTGTCCTCAAGTAACACAACTGTGGTAACAGAGGCACACAAGCATATGCTTACTTCCGCTTTATGTAGCACAACAGGCTTAATGGTTACTACACTTAAAGTGGCAGAGTCTCTTAATCGTTACTAAAATCCCTAACCAGATAAACACTTACTCAACTAAAACGATCTCCTGGTACAGGTCTTTACTTGTCTCATAGAGACCACACAACACTGTGTTACTTCATGCAGCCTCACACCTCCTTCACAGACTTCGCCCCCTTTTCGTCAGACATTTGTCTCTCTTCCCTCTTCCATCTTCTAAGTGCTCTGTGTTCACCTTCTGGCCGTAACCTCTAGCGCCCTGTGTCTCCCAATTGCACTGTACCTATGTTTCTCGGATTAGTCCTCCCAGTAGGTCTTCCTACTTCCAAAGGCTCAAGTAAGGAACTGCCGTTCAATGTTCTATCACAGTCAAGCCAGACAGGCACTTCCACCAGGGGGCCTCCGGACCCTATAACAACTCTACTACCACACTTCCAGTCAACACAGGATCAAGGAAGTCTTTCCACTAGAGCCCTGACTCTCAAAGGTGTACCCACTACTAACTTTGCAAATGACTACTCCAGTAGCCCAGCCGTTCACAGGACTGCAATCACTAGACCACGTGAAACTAGTCCCCAATATAGCATTTCTCACAGACCCACCATTCCCGGACTCTCTCTATTTCCCTACTGGGCTTAACTACTTACCCCGGGTTTCAGCACAGTATCGCTCACCCACACACTGTTTCCCACTCCCGGGCTGACTATCTCCACAGCCCCAGCAGTATTCCCAGAGTTGTCCAACCGGATGACAATATTCAGCTTCAGTGATGGCCCACAGCACTCCGTTGAGCCACCCTCCTTCACGGCCTGCCTCAGTCCACGACAGACTCTAAAAGTCTCCCAATAGCTACTCCCTACTTCTTGGCTTCACTTGGCAAAGCAACCTCACTGATTTACTCTTTGAGGGGACCCACTCATTGCAACCAACAGTCTCTGCTTCCAGCTCCATGTAAGATATGAGCTGTAGAATATCGATTGTGGGGGATTACGGGGAAGTGAGCTTCTAACCATTTCTGTGGCTGCGGTGAACCGGACTAGAGTAATGCTGAGTCTGAGAGAAGAGACAACTGCAACTAGGGCGTCACAAGAAGACTGGTTACAAACGGGATAGGCTTTATCTGTGCTAGAGCCTGAGCTGCAGCAGTGTTGATTGAGGTGGTAGCCCACACTCTGTAGAAAGCTAGCAAGGCGGTTAGAAGAGAAATATAAAGGAGACGTATATGAATAGTGAAAAGTGAGTCCGCAGTGTCCAGCCACACGTAAACAATTTAGAAATAGCCAGTTCTCATACAATAGGTCTAAAGGGCATTTTTAGTCAGTAGCCACCAAATTATTTAAGGGGCGAATCACGCAGAAGTAGTTAAGATGTTGTGGCCTACGCAGACTCCTCCTTGTATCAAGAGAGGGGTGCCCTTCGTCCTTGCTCTGCTCTTCACACAGAACAACAAACCAGCTACCTTGCCAGCTTGCTCCACCTGTATATAGTTGTAACGAAGAGCTTCACCTCTCCAAGAATGTAGATAATATTTGTGGCCAGATGCACAACCAGCAATGGCGAATGAACTGTACATATTTTAAAGCTGAAAATATAGGTTAAAATGGTTACACTTTTTAATGGCATTACTGAGTTCCACAAACATACTATACCTCCCCCACCTTACATGCTGCTCCCGAGTCGCGGCCTACGCTCCTCCAGGGACCTGGAAGACAAAAACAACTCATCCACAAGACATCATCACATTAGGTGTCCTGACAGTCTCTCAGCAGCTTTGGCGCTGATTTTGACACAGAAATGGCATCTGAATTAGTGAAAAAAAAAGGCCCAAATCGCCCCCATTGAGTTCACTGGGAAGCAGAGGCATATTTTTTCCGGGCGGCTTTTGGCCGCTCTAGGGGAAAAAAATTGGCATGTCCTTTCTTAGAGCGTTTTCCGCCTCTGACCTTCAATTTAAATCAATAAGAGACAGAAAAAAACCTGTGTCGCTCATTTCTCAGCTTTTATTTCAGCAATTTTTGCATTGGATTCAACAGCCAAGGGCAAAGAAACCCACAAAAAAGCTGGGGAAAAAAAGCGTTTAAGCAATGATTGCAGTTTTGCCTGTAAAAACCTTTGTGTGAACTAGCGCCAGGTAACTATAAACAAACAAAGGACCCATAGACAGCCCATAGACTGCAAATGGTGGGGTACTTAACTCGCTCTCCTTTCATATACGTTTGGTAAGCAATGATCGTCTCTGAACTTCGACATCTTATTTTTCTTTTTAATAGGAATGCCAGAAAGATACAAGAAAGATAAAACCTAAAATGAATCCCACAAAGGACAAGCTGATCAAAGTCCCCTAGGGATACAAAAGTACAGTACGAACATAAAAAGTGACTCACTCATGTTCTTGGGCTGGTAACAAATAAAACACATTTTACAAAAACAAATCAAAGGAATCAATAAAACAAAAATAGTCCCTAGTTACATGGAAAGAACAAAAAAGAGGGATTGTACTAAAAATATCACAACTCCTGCCACAGTAGAGTAAATCTTGTGATGTATTCGCAGTACTAGAGCTAGAACACTGCAGAAACACAAGTAGCAAATCATGTGAAACATCCATTCTATCAGATAGGTCTACATCAAAGACTTAAAGGGTATACAAACTTTAGCACACATTACTGCAGAAAATCTCAAATAGAAAAAAATGTAGCAACTTTTCAAATATGATTATAAATCTCCTACCATTTTGTGTACACAGCTCCTATGCATATGTGTGTGTCTCCATGGGTATCAAATCCTGTCCATTTATTTTACTCTACTCCCCCTGCCTCCTCTTAATATTCTACAGAAAACTCACTGCAGGATCAGACCACACACGAGGTTTGTTGTCTGTTACCATGGAGATACATAGGTCTGCATAGGAGCTGTAGACATAGAGCTGTTGGAAAATATCAACCAGGGTTATTTGCAGCATGGCTTTATTCTTTTTCTATTTAACCCCTTAATGACCGGGCATGTTTGTACCTTAATGACCAAGCCAGATTTGTCAAATCTGGTATGTCTGACTTTATCAGAGAATAACTTTGTGAAAGTTTTGAATATCCAAGTAATTCTGACATTGTTTTTTCATCACATGTTGTACTTTATTTTAGTGGTAAAAGTAGACTGATACAATTTGCGGAAATTAATAAAAAAATAGAAAAATGGAAGAAATTTTGTAAAAATTAAAAATTTTCCCTATTTTTAACTGCAATATGTCACATATGTACACACATACTGTACCATTTTTTAAATTAAATATATATTTCTATCTCTTTACTCTATTTTGGCAGCACTCTTGAAAAAATACAATTTTCAGCAATTTAGAGGACTTACAAATTGAATAATAATTTTATACATTTTGAAGTACATTTTGTTTTCCTGCACCAAGCCAGGTTTTCAGAGGCTCATAGGTCTCAGAGTGATGGAAACCCCCACAAATGACCCCATTTAGAAAACTAGACCCCTTGAGGTATTTACCTAGGGGTATAGTAAGTATTTTGACCCCACAGTTTTTTGCTAAATTTAATACATAGCAGGTGAAAAAAAAAAATCACTTTTTTTCATAAAAGTATCAGTTTAAAGACCAATTTCTTTGTAAGGCGACCATGAGAATGAAGAAACACACCACAAAATCTATCACCCTGTTTCTCCTGTTTTCAAAAATACCCACATTGTGGCCCTAATGCGCTGCCTGGACACACGGCAGGACCCAAAAGGAAGGGAGCACCCGGAGGCTTTCAGGACTCATATTTTGCTTGAAAATGTTTTAGGCCCCAGTGTACATTTGGAGAGGCTTTGAGCTGCCAGAACGATAGAAACTCCCCATAAACGACCCCATTTAGAAAACTAGACCCCATAAGGTATTTATTTAGGGGTATAGTAAGTATTTTGACCCCACAGTTTTTTGCTAAATTGAATGCATAATAGGTGAAAAAAAAATTATTTCACTTTTTTCATAAAAGTATCAGTTTGAAGACCGATTTCACTGTAAAGCTAACATGATAATGAAGAAACACACCACAAAATCTATCACCCTGTTTCTCCTGTTTTCAAAAATACCCACATTGTGGCCCTAATGCGCTGCCTGGACACACGGCAGGGCCCAAAAGGAAGGGAGCACCTGGAGGCTTTCAGGACTCATATTTTGCTTGAAAATGTTTTAGGCCCCACTGTACATTTGGAGAGGCTTTGAGCTGCCAGAATGATAGAAACTCCCCATAAACGACCCCATTTAGAAAACTAGACCCCATAACGTAATTATTTAGGTGTATAGTAAGTATTTTGACCCTACAATTCTTTGCTAAATTTAATGCATATCAGGTGAAAAAAAAAAAAATTCACTTTTTTCATAAAAGTATTAGTTTGAAGACCGATTTCTTTGTAAAGCGAACATGAAAATGAAGAAACACACCCCAAAATCTATCACCCTCTTTCTCCTGTTTTCAAAAATACCCACAATGTGGCCCTAATTCGTTGTTTGGACAGACGGCAGGGCCGCAAAGGAAGGGAGCACCCAGAGGCTTTCAGGACTCATATTTTGCTTGAAAATGTTTTAGGCCCCACTGTACATTTGGAGAAGCTTTGAGCTGCCAGAACGATAGAAACTCCACATAAACGACCACATTTCGAAAACCAGACCCCTTAGGGTATTTATCTAGGGGTATAGTTAGCATTTTGACCACAGGTTTTTCGCTAAATATATTGGAATTAGTCTGTAAAAATTAAAATGTACTTTTTTTCTGAAATAACATAGAAATTTGTATTATTTACGAGGAATAACGAAGAAAATGCACCCCAACATTTGTAAAGCAATGTCTCCTGATTACGACAATACCCCATATGTGGTAATAAACTGTTGTTTGGACCCACAGCAGGGCTCAGAAGGGAAGGAGCACCATTTGGATTTATGATTTTGTTGGAATGGTTTTCTGTGCCATGTCGCATTTGCAATGCACTGGAGAGACCAAAACAGTGGAAACACCCCAAAAGTGACCCCATTTTGGAAAAACCTTCAAGGAATTTTTCTAGGGTTATAGTGAGCATTTACACCCCACGGGTCTTTTGCAGAGTTTATTAGAATTAGGGCACGAAAATTTATATCAAAATTTTCTCACTTTCACAAGGGATAAAGGAGGAAAAAAACAACCATTTTTTATAAAGCAATTTCTCCCGAGTACGGAAATACCCCACATGGGGTCATACGTTTTTTCATTAGAAATGAATTAACCCTTTCAGGACTGATCCATTTTTTGCTTTCTTATTTTAGATTTTCACTCCCCGCTTTCCAAGAGCCATAACTTTTTTATTTTTCCATCAATAGAGCGGTGTGAGGGCTTATTTCTTGCGGGAGGAGCTGCAGTTTTTATTGGTACCATTTTTTGGTACATAAAAAGTGATTCAAAAGTTGTATTACATTTTTTTTTTTAGAGCGAAGGTGACAAAAAAAAAACTGCGATTTTGGCGGTTTCAATTATTAATTTTTTTTAAGGTGTGCACTGTGCAAATTAAATAATGGTATATTGTAATAGTTCGGATTTTTACGGACGTAGCGATACCAATTTTGTTCATTTTTTTACATTACTTTAGAAGAAAAATGCGAAAAGGTCCCCCTTAGGGGACTTGAGCAAGCGATCATTGGATCACTGGTACAATGTATTGCAGTATATTGTTATTCTTACAGGCTTCTGTAACAGAGCCATCGCTGTTCCTGTCCGTTAGTCCCGGGTGTCAGCTGTAATACACAGCCGACACCCGCAGCGTATGGAGCGGGCTCAGCACGTGAGCCGGCTCCATACATCAACCGCCGCACCATGACAGGCAATTAAGTCATAGTGTGCAAAGGGGTTAATGCGCAGCGGATGGTTCAAAGTGAAAATTACAATTTTCCACTCATATGCCATTTTAGTGCATAATATGTTGTGCCCAGTTTGTGCCACAGAAGACAAATACCTCATAAAACGTTAAGCGGGTGCAAACTGCTGCTTGGGCACGCTGCAGGGCTCAGAAGGGAGGGAACGCCATTTTGCTTTTGGAGCGCAGATTTTGCTTGGCAGTAGTTTTGTTTGGGGTTTTGCTGGTATTTCAGTTTATAATTTGGGGGGCATATGTAATCTGTGCGGAGAACATCAGGGCATAATAAGAGGGTATAATAATGGGGTAAATAAATAATATTTCATAGATGTGTGGCCGGTGTCGCACTGATAAATGGCGTCCGATCTTATCCACTTTTGGACACTCTGCACATTTTGCATCGCCATATTCTGAAAGGCAGAACTTTTTTATTTTTTCACCACCAGAGCTGTGTGAGGGCTTATTTGTTGCGGGACAATCTGTACTTTTCATTGGTACAATTTTGGGGTACATGCGATTTTTTTTGATCACTTTTTATTCAATTTTTTTGCAATCCTGAGCAAAAAACAGGAATTCTGACACAGTTTTTTAGGTTTTCTTTTTGTGGAGCTCACCGTGTGCTATAAATGACATTTTTACTTTATTCTGCGGGTTGGTACAATTACGGCAATACCAGATGTATATAGGTTTGGTCCTTTTTTTAGCGTTTGCACAATAAAATGACTTATTTATAAAAAAAAAATAATATTCTGTCACCATATTCTGAGAGACATCATTTTTTTATTTTTTAGTCCAAAAAGCTGTGTAAGGGCTTGTTTTTTGCGGGACGGATAGAAGTTTTTATTGGTACTATTTTCGGGTACATGCGACTTTTTGATCACTTTTTATTCTCTATTTAGGGAGCAGTGGTGACCAAAAAAATTGCGATTCTGTCGTAGTTTTTTATTGTTTTTTTTTGGGGTGTTCATCGTGCGGGAAAAATAACATTACAGTTTTATAGTTGGGGTCGTTACGAACGCGGTGATACCAAATATGTGTACTTTTTTAACGTGTTCATTTTTTTTCTATAATAAAAGTCTTATTATAGGAAAAAAAAGCATTTTGTGTTTATAGAACTTATAACTTTTATTTTTACACTTTTTTTAATCCATTTTTATTACTTTTTTTTACTTTTTTCACTTGTCCCACTAGGGGACACTTAGACTTGCAGCTTTGATCGCTGCTAGAGTACATTACACTACACTCGTAGTGTAATGTACTCCAACTGTCATTGTGACGTGACAGTCACACTGACAGGAAGCCTCGAAGGACCGGCCGGAGGCTGCTCCTCCGAGGCTTCCGTACATGGCAACACGGAGGTCATTATCTGACCTCCGATTGCCACGACAAGCATCGGTAGCCCCCACGATCACTTCGTGGGGGCTGCCGATGTGCTTCAAACCACTTAAATGCGGCGACGGCAATCCGTCGCCGCACTTAAGGGGTTAATTGCCGAAAGCAGCGGCGATGGTCCGCTGTCCGGCGAGACTGATATGTCAGCTATCTAGGACAGCTGTCAGCACGCGCCTGTCACTCTGTGTTTACACAGAGTGACAGTTTTAAATACTGACGAAAATGAACGTCCTGGGGCAGGAACTTGCAGCCGACCAGGACGTTCATTTTCGTCATTGGTCGTGAAAGGGTTAAATGCATTGGAGCAATAAAAAATGGTTGCAAAAGTTGTCATACCCTTTAAGGGTTTGTTACTGCTATAAAAATACTATATAAAATAGTTCAAAAAATGCACTTGCCTTTTATAGACTTATGCTATGTTCACACTGAGTTTTTTGGCGCGTTTTTTGACGCGGAAACCACGCCGTAAAACTCGTCAAAAACGGCCGAAAATGGCTCCCATTGATTTCAATGGGAGGCGGAGGCGTCTTTTTCCCGCGGGAGAAAGAAGGGACATGCCCTATCTTCGAGTGTTTATGCCTCTGACCTCCCATTGACATCAATGGGAGGCAGAGAAAGCGTATTTTGCGGCGTTTTATGCCTGTGGCGCACAATGGCGCTCAATTGGCGTGCAAGGAGAGGAAAATCTGCCTCAAACTTCCAAACGGAATTTTGAGGCAGAATTTCCACCTGCAAAGAACTCCGTGTGAACATAGCCTAACTCCAATGAATTGGTTGCAGGCACATAATTCAATTACTATTAAAAAATGCCTCCAAACTGTCTTGTTTTGTGGGATTATCCTATGAAATTAACCTCAAGGGGGTTCTGCAAATGAACCCTTAAAATACAATTTCTGGGTGGATTGTGGCAGGGCTAAAAAAAGTCCTGTGAATGGGGGTTCAAATATTGGGAGATATGCATAACCTTTGAAGGATCTATATATATTTTTTTCTTGCTATACTCCTTAGTGTGTTCTGGAGACTGAAGATTTTATTCTACTTTGCCAGGCAACCACTTTTTGGGTGACCACTATTTCATTACATGTACTGAAGTGATCAGAGAAGGTTGCTCAAGAAATCATGCACCTTCAGAATAAAATCAGAAAAAAAAGAAAGTATCTAGTGGAATTCTTCATGTGACTTAAGACAAATCTGATAGATCAGAAAAAACTACAATGGGAAAGCCCTTTTTTAGAGGTGGGCCAATTAGGAAAACCCCAGTCCATATGCCCTATCATAGCATATTGACTAATAGAGGGGGTCTATTAGTGCCCACAGCTTCCAGACAATTTTTTTTTAAATGAAAACCTGCTGGCAAGGAGCTTATCCTTAAAAAAGGTGTTGTGCAAATGGGACATGTTATTCTACTGCCATACAGTTAGGTTCAGAATTATTTGGACAGTGACACAAGTTTTGGCATTTTAGCTGTTTGCCAAAACATATTGAATATAAAGTTATATAATCAATATGGGCTTAAGGTGCATAATTTGAGGGTATTCACATCCTAATTGGAGGAAGGGTTTAGGAATTACAGCTCTTTAATATGTAGCTGCCTCTTTTTCAAGGGACCAAAGGTAATTGGACAATTATCTGAAAAGCTATTTAATGGGCTGCATGGGCTTTTCCCTCGTTAATCCAGCAACAATTAAGCAGATAAAAGGTCTGGAGTTGATTCCAGGTGTGGCATTTGCATTTGGAAGCTGTTGCTGTGAACCCACAACATGAGGTCAAAAGAGCGCTCAATGCAAGTGAAACAGACCATCGTTAGGCTGAACAAAATGAACCAATCCATCAGAGAGATAGCACAAATGTTGTGAGTGGCCAAATCAACAGTTTGGTACATTCTTGAAAAAACAAGAGCACACTGGTAATCTCTTGAACTCCAAAAGGCCTGGACGTCCACGGAAGACAACAGTGGTGGATGATCGCCGAATCCTTTCCATGGTGAAGAAAAACCCCTTCACAACATCTACCCAAGTGAAGAACACTCTCCTGGAAGTAGGTGTATCAGTATCTAAGTCTACCATAAAGAGAAGACTTCATGAGAGCAAACACAGAGGGTTCACCACAAGGTGCAAACCATTAATCAGCCTTAAAAATAGAAAGGCCAGATTAGACTTTGCCAAACAACATGTAAAGAAGCCAGCCCAGGTCTGGAACAGCATGAAACTAAGATCAACCTGTACCAGAATGATGGGTGGAAGAAAGCAGAGGCGTAGCTAGGTTCTCCAGCACCCGGGGCAAAGATTCAGTTTGGTGCACCCCCAACCTCTTTCCCGACATCTCCTTCCCCCTCGCCATGTTTCTTTTCTCTACCAATAGACATGTCATTTCTTTTCCACATTTCTTTTTATGTAACTCGAGCATAAAAACATTTGTAAATTTTACAAGCAATATACAGTAGTTCTATACACAACACCAGAATAGTGCTCAGTACATAAATACAGCCCCAGAACCAAGCTCAGTACATATATACAGCATCAGAACCAAGCTCAGTACATATATACAACACCAGCACAAATACAGCTCAATTTAGTGCAACCCCTGATGTATAGATTCACACTAAATTGTTTCCAACTCCCAGCATGGCCCGAACAATGGTAAGGATATACTGGGAGTTGCTGTTTCACAAAAATAAATTATATCATAATCATACCACCCATCGCTGCAGATAATACAGTGACTACAGTACTGATTAGAGGCAGAATAAACATTTACATTAAGTGACTGACCGGTGACGTCTCAGATTCTAGTTCCTTTTCTCCATCCGGTCCAGACATCTATGATGACTTCTCCCGGTCACAGCCCATTTCTACAGTTTGCCGCTCAGATGTCTTCAGCTTCTCACTTTTACAACAATTCTACACCTATAAACAAAGATAATGTTCTCATTATACCACACAATACGCCCCTAAATATAATAGCGCCATACGCTGCACCTCTGGTTATAATAGCACTGTACACTGTCCCACACACACACACACACACACACACACACACACACACACACACCGTGCCCCCTGTAGATAGTGCCCCCCATAGAGCCCCCTGTAGATAGTGCCCCCATGTAGCCCACCCCTGTATAGTGTCCCAAATATAGCTCCCCCTATAGTGCTCCACAGGTAGCCCACCCCTGTATATAGCCCCCCTGTAGATATAGCCCACCCCTGAATATAGTGCTCCACATATAGCCCACCCCAGTATATAGCCTCCCCTGTAGATAGAGCCCCACCGTAGAAAAAGCCCCCCCGGTAGATAAAGCCCCCCGTAGATAAAGCCCCCCCTGTAGATAAAGCCACCCCCGTAGATAATGGCACACACTTTTTTATTACGATAAAATAACAAACTATTCAAACTCACCTTAATCCTGTTCCCACGCCGTCCGGCAGCAATGGAGACCTGCTCTCTTCTGTGTAGGTCTCCTGGGTTTGAACGATTTCCATGTGAATCAGCGCCTTTCCACTACGCAAGCGGCGCAAAGTATCGCGCCGCTTCACTCATAGAAAGGCGCTGAATCACCGGCAGAGGCGGATTAAGTAGACCATAGGCCCTGGGCTGTTCCACAAACTTGGGCCCCCCTTCCCCACCGCCGCTCTGCCGTGTCTATAGTGAACACCACCTTTTTGTGTGAGCATTGACAAATGGTTGTTACAATTCCCCTTGTCAAAGTACTGTGTCCCTACATACTGACAGTCTCCAACCATCGCTGACATAATCACACTGTGCAGGGACACATCCTCCTGACAATGTGAATGGTAACACGTATTTGTCTATTAGCTCTGTGTGAACAGAGATATGTAGAATACAAGGATTACCTGCAACAGACATGTCAGGAGAGGAGATCCCCTATAGATCTAGTGACGTCTTCTCTGATGGGAGCCGTTTTCTTTTCTTCTCCATCTGACGCAGACCGTTATGGCTACTTCTCCTGATGAGACATCTTTGCCCATCACTTCTGCAGCCATTTCTAGCCCCTATAGACACACACAAATTTAGACACCAAGGCCCAGGACCATACAATAAAGGAATGGTGCGGGCACAGACCGTTTTTTATACTGATGACCTATCGATGTACCTGGACAACCCCTTTTACTCAGACTAACAAATTTGGACCCCAGACTAGATCATAGAATACATACAGACCCTAGACATTCTAAACTATTGCAGTCCCTAGACCACACACCCCCCCTAAACAATTCAAGACGACAGAACAAGCACCCTGAATAAATGCAGACCTCAGACCGGACCCCTAAATACAGACCCCAGACCTGACCCCCTACACTAATAATGAACCTAGACCTGACTCCCTTAATACAGACCTCAGACCGGACCCCCTAAACTAATACAGACCCCTAAATAAAGACCCCAAAACTAATAGACCCCTAAATACAGACCCCATAAACTAATAGACCCCCAGACCACACCCCTAAATACAGACACCAGACCTCAAACTAATACAGACCCCAGACCTGACCCCTACACTAATAATGATCAAAAGACCTGACTCCCTTAAGTAATACAGACCCCAGACCAGACCCATAAATACAGACCCCTAACTAACCTAATACAGACTCTAGAACAGGCCCCCTAAATAGACCCTATAAACGAATACAGACCCCAGATCAGACCCCCTAAATATAGACCCTTAAATAAAGACCCCCTAAACTAATACAGACCCTAGAACAGGCCCCCTAAATAGAGCCTATAAACTAATACAGACCAAACCCCCTAAATACAGACCCCCTAAATACCGACCCCAGACCACTTAAACTAACACAGTCCCCTAAATATACAGACCCTAAACCCCTTAAACTGATCCAGACCCCCTAAATACAGACCCCTTAAACTAATAGACACCAAACCTCCTAAATACAGACCCCAAACCAGACCCCCTAAATACAGACTCCACACCAGACCCCTTAAATATAGACCCCCTAAATACAGACCCATTAAACAAATCAATCCCCTTATACTTTCATAGTCAGTCTTCCTTGTGGAGTCTTGTCTTGCTGCTGCTGCTCGTCCTGCGGTCATGTGACCAGCAGGTCTCTAAGCAATAGTAAGAAATTCAGAGATAAGGTCATGTGACCTTATGTCTAAAGGTCCCTTTGCAGGACATATACATTGCAGTTTCGTCGTGTTTTTTTCAGCGATTCGCGGCAAAATCGCAACAAAACTACAATGTACTTTGGGCGGCCATGCTAATATGATAATCCGCCATTGATGGCTGGGCACAGAACGTTCCCGGCCATTCATTGGTTTTAATTGTACCTGTGTCCTATAAACGCAGGTACAATTATAATGCAGGAGAGGGTGGCGCTGGTGCCCCCCTCTAAGTTGCGCCCAGGGCACATGCCCCGCCTGCCGCCCCCTAGCTACGCCCCTGAAGAAAGTATGGAGAAGACTTGCAACGGCTCATGATCTAAAACACACCACATCCTATGTAAAACATGGTGGAGGCATGTGATGGCATGGGCATGCATGGCTGCCAGAGGCACTGGGTCAATAGTGTTTATTGATGATGTGACTGAAGACAGAAGCAGCCGGATGAATTCTGAAGTGTTCAGGGATTTACTTTCTGCTCAGATTCAACCAAATGCAGCAAAGTTGATTGGACGTCGCTTCACAGTACAGATGGACAATGACCCAAAACATACTGCGAATGCAACCCAGGAATTTAAGGCCAAGAAGTGGAATATTCTGCAATGGCCAAGTCACTCACCAGATCTCAACCAGATTAATCATGCATTTCACTTGCTTAAGACAAAACTTAAGGCAGAAAGACCCACAAACAAGCAACAACTGAAGACGCCGCAGTAAAGGTCAGGCAAAGCACCACAAAGGAGGAAACCCAGCGTGTGGTGATGTCCATGGGTTCCAGACTTCAGGCCGTCATTGCCTGCAAAGGATTCTCTACAAAGTATTAAAAAAAACACATTTTATTTCTGGTAATGTTCATTTGTCCAATTACTTTTGAGCCCCTGAAATGAGGAGGCTGTGTAGAAAAATGGTGGCAATTCCTAAACGAATCACAGGATATTTTTATTAAACCCCTTGAATTAAACCGAAAGTCTACACTTCAATTGTATCTCAGTTGTTTCATTTCAAATCCAATGTGGTGCCACGCGGAGCCCAAATCATGAAGATTGTGTCACTGTCCAAATAATTCTGAACCTAACTGTACCTGCATTGCTCCCTTACCCCCGATTCCGATCTTTGTAGATGCCTTTGATGTAGACCTATCTGATAGAATGGATGTTTCACATGATTTGCTGCTTGTGTTTCTGCAGTGTTCTAGCTCTAGTACTGCAAATTCATCACAAGTTGTGATATTTTTAGTACAATCTCTCTTTTTTGTTCTTTCCATGTAACTAGGGACTATTTTTGTTTTATTGATTCCTTTGATTTGTTTTTGTAAAATGTGTTTTATTTGTTACCAGCCCAAGAACATGAGTGAGACACTTTTTATGTTCGTACTGTACTTTTGTATCCCAAGGGGACTATGATCAGCTTGTTCTTTGTGGGATTCATCTTAGGTTTTATCTTTCTTGTATCTTTCTGGCATTCCTATTAAAAAGAAAAATAAGATGTCGAAGTTCAGAGACGATCATTGCTTACCAAACGTATAGGAAAGGAGAGCGAGTTAAATACCCCACCATTTACAGCCTATGGACTGTCTATGTGTCCTTTGTTTGGGTTTTTTTCAGCTTTTTTGTGGGTTTCTTTGCCCTTGGCTGTTGAATCTAATGCAAAAATTGCTGAAATAAACGCTGAGAAATGAGCGCCACAGGTTTTTTTCTGTCTCTTATGGATTTAAATGGCAGGTCAGAGGCGGAAAACGCTCTAAGAAAGGACATGTTGCTTTTTATCCCCGAGAGTGGCCAAAAGCTGCCCGGAAAAAAGATGACTTTGCCTTCCATTGAACTCAGCGGGGGCGATTTTGGCTTTTTGGGCCCGATGAAGCCATGTGGAGGCCCTGTGTATTATGGAAAGTAAAGAAGGGAGCCTAGCTCATAAAAAATAAAAAAAACAAGCTACAGGTGACTGATAAAAAGTATCTTACTCCAACCCAATAAGATATAAAAAAATGAACCTACCAGAGAGTGCACAAATAATTATGCAATACAGTGCCAAAATAATACAGATACTTACTGCCTAACTAATAGTGATAAATAACACTAACGTCGAAGCTTTCCAAGCCAAGAGATTAGTAACTTCTGTAGATTATCCGGAAAAGGGTGGTAGAAGCCCATGGCATTTGCCCCTATTGCCCGCCCTATGACACAGTCAGCAATATTATTAACAGGAATAATTGTAGACATTTACCATAATCCCTCTTTGTGTGTATGTGCATTACCTGTTTCGTACTACACTACTGGTTGATGCCATGTTTGGGGGCATTATGGACAAAATGGGCAACCATTAAAATCCTACATAATGTTTAAATATAATAAAACCATCTGTTATAATTTATATTTACCACAGACTAGCCTTTCCAGGTATCGGTCATTCACAGACGGCTGCTTTGCCATCTAGTAATAGTGAAGAAGGGCAAATAGCAGCAGAATATTAAAATATTGAGTCAGGAACATGAGATCAGTAAGTTCAGTGTAAATTAGAGCTGGGAGCCATGGAGTTCAAGCACCTCTTTACTACTAGCATGCTGTATAATACATTACTGTAAGAGATATTTCCACTCCAGACTGGATTTGTATCTTATCCTCAAGAACAGACACAGTACAAGCTAAGTGAGACTGCACAAGAATTGGGTGCTGAGACCATGTAGCGGTGAAGATCGGCACTTACTGTACATTCATGAGAAAATCGAAACTGTACCAAAAATGTTACAATTATGGAGCACTCTCTTTTCCCTTTTTTATTATGCACTAATTAGAGTCCATTACCACCCAGCAATTTTCTATGTCACCATCTATATAAGGTATTGATTCTCCTTGTGGAGATCCAGCTGTAGAATCAGTACCTTCCAAGTGCTGCTACAAAGGTATCTCACTCAGCCAACCAGAACCCTACTCTTACACAGTGCTGTCTACTGATGGGGGTCTCTGACTTGGCTATTAACTCTAGTCATGTTTCAAGGCTCTATAAAGGGTCAAACATTGACTTACAGGGTAGTCACCGAGGTGGCACTAGAAAGACAGTTTTCTTCCCTCTAAGAACTGTTTTGCATATTTTTTTCCCAGGAAGCATTGCCCTGCCAGCTGGATCTCCACAAGAGGAATTAGTACCTTCCAAGAGCAGCTACAAACTCTTCTCACTCAGTCAATCGGAACTCTACTTAGTACCAATAAGGAACAGCAACTCCAAAACAGTGCTGGCTACTGATAGGTGGCTCTCGTTTGTCTATTGAAGGGGTACTCCCACCAAAACAAGTTATAATCTATCAACAGGATAGGTGATAAGTGTTTTATTGCTAGGGGTCCCACTGCTGTCAATAGGGCGTGAACGTAAGCCGCCATGTCTCAGCAGCTTAGGTTCATAACCTGTTGATGCTGGCCGGTGGACACCACCCATTTGTCAATTTAGTCATAAATAAGCTTATCAGCCGCTAGCATGAATGCAGAGGAATGGAGGCTCTACAAACATCGGAATCGGGGGAAAGAGAGCAATGCAGGTATGGCAGTAGAATAACATTTCTAGGAAGATGACAAGTCTTTATTATACCACCCAGTATTATTTTGCACTGTATGGTGGTATTGTTTGGGAATTTAATTGCAGTACTACATGGCAGTATTATGTGAGTATTAGTTAAACACTGCAAATTATGTGGGCTGTATATTGTGGTATTACATAGGCTGAAATTCAAAAAAAGGTTTAAAAATGTAGAGCTGCAGGGGCATCTTTGGCATATTGTCCATGGATTGGCACTGTATAAAGCATGCTCACGACACTCTGCTACAGAAGTGAATGTGTTGTTTACATCGATTTTTGTAAATTTATTTTATTGTTTGATGAAAATCCACCACCCCGTGGGACTTTAACTTCTTTTTTTCCCAAGATCAATCTCTATTTTTCAATGGAAAATTTTCATGAAATCTTTCATTAAAAAATGTAACATGGGAAATGCATCAATGTTTTTCTCTAACTAAACTTTCTAAATTAAATTTTCTTCTTGTTTTGTGAAACTTGAACAAACATGTTGAGGAATCTCTCGAGAGTTTTTTAAGAACTTTTTGCATGGTCCTCATGTCTAATTTTCCTCCAGTTCTTCCTCTCCCATGAGAAACTGTTTTGTTGCCCTTTACTGATCCCAGGCAATTTGTGTTTTTTTCACTTTGGTGCCAAAAGCTTTAATGCACTTACAAACAGACGTCTTGGGAGTAGCTGTTAACAACAATCTTTATTCTGGCAATTAGTAAGATTGGTAGAATTTTTCCTCTCCGCTGGTTGTATTGATTCATAGTTATGTCTTTGCTAAGATGTGTTTTTTTTAACTTCTTAATGAACATAACATTTTACAAAACAAAAAATCAAATCTTACATATTTTAAACTAAAAAAAAAATTCAACCAGGGTCAACACGGGATAAAGGAGGACTCACCCAGAACTGATGAGGAAAAGCAGTAAGCATTGAATAAATCTTATACATTCATACGGGATATGCCAAAAATTTGTGATAGATCTGGGTCTCATCTCTGGGACCCGTACCAGAATGTATACCAGAATGGTGTATCTCCAATCCGTCATGCCTGGGACCCGAGGCACATATACACGGTTCTATCCATTAATTTCTATGGGCGTTACGGATAAGCACGCTTGATAGGCAATTGCAAGTCAATACCCTTAGAACAAAGCCAACAGAATGGCAGCTATTGGGCCACGCTAGCAATGCCATCCACATATACCCATAAGAGTAAAAGTTATAGTGACCCATATCCGATAACCCCACGATGCCCAGCTGGTCACATGTATTGACCAGTTGAGTTTCCTGACACCTACTGTAGCCGAGAACTGACTGTGAGGGATGAGAAGGAACAGCAGGATTCTGAGTCCCCACACTGCATGGAGCCCAATAATCGGTAAGTAATACAAGAGTTATAAGTACTATAATGTCTGTTGAAGAGCAATATTATAGAAGAGTATACAACGTGGAGAGGAACCTTTAATATTAGCTTTACTTTATTTATAACGCTATGCCTAATGTACAAGGTGGTTTATTGTAATGGGATTATTTTGGTTATTATGTTATACAAACAGTGACGAGAGAGAACAGTAGAAACATCAACACAAAGGATTAAAAAGGCTAAACTTAAAGGTCGAGCTGGCCCCACTGGACACATCCAGTGAAGTCTGGCAAGAACTGTGGAAAATGTTTGTGTTGTCATTATGTTGGGAAATAATCGTTCAGTCTTCTATAATAAGCATACCAAACCAATACAGAGGTGGATAGATAGGAAAGAACATCTGATGTCATGTAAGATTAGTAAAAAGGCTCTCACTAGAACTACACCTGTCCATATCTCCTAATTGGTCATATGGACGTCATAAGGGGTGCCCTGTTTATAGACAGAGTAGAGAGCCATTACAAATAAGTGATGCCGGTCTAGAGGACCCAGTGTCATGATCCGTGGGTATGTGGACCCACGAGGCCGCACCACCGTAGCGGAAATGCAGCTGGCCAAACAACTGAGTACCTAATAAATACAAAGTCCAGCACAAGGGTACCTGAATAGTCCAGACAGTCGCAGTGGCTAGGCACAGATGGAACTTCAGACGGCAGAGTATGCCACATGTGGCGGAGAGTACAAACTATGCTCAGGCAGGGAGTGAAAGTGCATGGCCCCTTTTATAGTCCTGAGTGATTAGGGCTAAATTGTAATATATTTCATGTGCGGGACACAGCCGAGCAAAGCGTAACTGAGTGCTGGAGTTTCTGAGGAAGGAGATGCCGGCCAGCACTCACAAATCCATGTTCCGTGGCCGCTGAGGGGTGAGTAGGAACGGCGTAATTTCTTAATGAGGGTAGGGGCATTAAGATTCTCTTCTGACTGCCAGGACCTCTGCTAAAGATGAAACCCTCTTCAGTCCACCAAATAGAAAGTGCTTCCTCTTACCCTCTTGCAGTCCAGGATCTCCCTCACCTCAAAAACATCAGATGAACCGCTGGGAGCAACTGCGGGGCTAGGAGTCTTACTGTAGTGGTTCAGGACCACCGATTTCAGGAGGGACACATGAAAGGAGTTGGGGATTCTGAGGGTAGGAGGCAGCTGAAGCTTATAGGATACAGGGTTTATCTTTTGCAAAATTTCAAAGGGTCAGAGGAACCTGGGAGCAAACTTGTACGAAGGCACCTTTAAACTGATATTTCGTGAGGACAGCCAGACTTTGGAACCTGGAAGATACTCCTTTCTTTTTATATCTGCTTTTTGCTTCATGCGATCAACTGCTAGCAGAATAGAGGACCGGGTATGTTGCTAGATTTGCAGAAAGTCCCCAAATGCAGACTCAGCAGCGTGTACCTGAGATGTAGCCGACACCGGAAGAGGGATTCTAGGATGTTGACCGTACACAATGTAGAATGGTGTGGAAGTGGTGTACTCGCTTGTGTGATTGTTGTAAGAGATCTCGGCCCATGGAAAATTCTGTACCCAGTCATCATACTGCATGGAGATGAAGTGGCGGAGATAATTATACATCATCTGGTTAACCCTCTTGACCATTGGACTGGGGATGGTAGGCTGAGGAAAACTCCAATTTCACATCCAGGAGTTTACAGAGGTCTCTCCAGAATTTTGAGGTGAACTGAACCCCCCAATCAGACACGATGTGCAAGGGCAAGCCACGCAAGCAGAAGATGTATAAAGAGATGAGTCAGTCGAGGAACAGAAGGTAGGCCAGTCAGCGGAACAAAATAAGCCATCTTGGAGAACCGATCCACCAACACCCAGACCGTATTGAATCCCGCTGAGGGAGGAAGGTCAGTGACAAAGTTTAATGCAATATGCTGCCAGGGGGCCATGGGCACAGGCAGAGGTTGGAGCAGACTGGCAGGCTTGGAGTGAGCAACCTTGTTAGAAGCACACACAGTGCAGGAAAATACAAAGTCCACAACATCCTTGGGCAGCGTGGGCCACCAGAAATGACAAGCTTTCAGGTCTCGAGTCTTACGAACACCTTTCCAGCCAGTTTGGAGCAGTGTCCCCAGTGAAGGATTCTCCTCCTGTCTGCCAACCGCACAAAGGTCCTCCCGGAGGGATGTCTCTAACTTGCAGAGGATTAGTTGTAATAATGTAGGACAGGTCTATGATACATTGCGGGGACTCCACAATGTCCTCTGTTTCAAACTACCTGGACAGGGCATCGGCCCTCACATTTTTGTCAACAGGACGGTGGTGGAGCACAAATTGGACCCGGGTGAAGAACAGCGACCACCTGGCTTGATGGGGGTTTAGCCGTTGAGCCGACTGGAGATAAGTGAGGTTCTTGCAGTCGGTGTATATAAGGATGGGATGAACTGCACCCTCTAGCAGATGTCTCCACTCCTCCAGAGCCAATTTGATGGCCAATAACTCCCGATGCCCAATAGAGTAGTTGCGCCCAGCAGAGGAAAAAGTCTTGTGTAATAGCCATATACCACTGCCTTTCCTTTGAAGCTTCTCTGGAAAAGAAGTGCACCTGCACCAACAGAGGAAGTGTCCACCTCCAAAGAGAAATGTGGAGAGACGTTTGGATGATGGAGGATTGAGGATGAGGTAAAGGCACTCTTGAGGCTATTAAATGCAGATTCTGCCTCTGGAGTCCACACCTTGGCGTTAACTCCCTTCTTGGTAAGGGTAGAGATGGGAGCAGTCAGTGATGAGAAGTTAGGAATAAACTGCAGGTAAATGTTGGCGAATCCCCAAAAAATGCTATATGGACCGCAGGCCCTGAGGACGTGGCCATTCCAGGACAGACCTTATTTTCTCTGGATCCATCTTGAGAACTTGATCCGAGATTATGTAGCCCAGGAAGGGCAGAGAAGATTTTTTCGAAGACGCACTTCTCCAGCTTGGCATATTGACGATTCTCCCTTAATCGTAGTAGAACTTGATGGACATGCCTCTGATGAGTCGTCGGATCTGGAGAGAAAATCAAAATATCATCGAGATAGACCACAACACAGACATAGAGGAAATCTCAGAAGATATCATTGAAAAATTCCTGGAAGACCACGGGAGCATTACATAAACCGAAGGACATCACCAGGTATTCGTAGTACACATCTCGAGTGTTGAATGCCGTCTTCCACTCGTCACCTTGACGAATTTGGATCAGATTCTAAGCCCCGCACAAGTCTAGTTTCGAGAAAATCCTGGCTCCTCGTATACGATCAAACAGTTCGGATATTAGTGGCAACGGGTATTTGTTTTTGACCGTGATCTGGTTGAGGCCACGGTAGTCAATGCAGGGTCAAAGAGATCCGTCTTTCCTCTTAATGAAGAGGAACCCGGCCCTGGCCGGGGAGGAAGACCTTCGTACGAAACCCCTTTCCAGATTCTCCTTGATATAGGTTGACATGAACTGAGTCTCCGGCAAGGAGAGAGGATATACTACAGGGATGAGAAGCATTTGGAACCAGCTAAGTCGGACAGATGAAAGACCACTGTGTAGGAAGCCTCCTTTTTGCTGAAGATGTCTGCAAATTGGGAAAATTTAGTAGGTAATCCCGCTAATGACTGAGGCAGAGGAGGCTGGATGGGATGGGAGGCTGTAACAGGCAGCGGTGGGGACAATTGGGGCCCCATTGGAGAACTTCTCTAGAATTCCAATCCAGAACTGGAGCATGCAACCGGAGCCAAGGCAGGCCCAGTAGAACCGGATTGACGGCTTTAGGCAAAACAAGGAACGTATTCAGTTCAGTATGAAGGACTCCAACTTGGAGCTTCAGTGGCTTGATTTCAGACACGATCGGATCGGGCAGAGGAAGGCCATTCACCGAGGCTACAGCCAAAGACGTCTCCAGAGGAACAGTGGGCAACTGGAGATGGTCCACTAGGTCTTCCTGGATGAAGTTTTCCATGGATCCTGAGTCAAGATAGGCGGAGACCCAATGGGTCTTCTCGCCAGACACTATGGTCACAAGAATGGTCAGTTTGGAAGATAATTTTTTATTTAGTGCCGTTCCACCTAGGGTTGTCTCTCCCACCAATCCTAGGCACAGGCGTCTTTTTGGCCTCTGACAATACAGACAAAGTTCTGAAGTGCATCTGCGTTGTTTCTCCTGACCTCTTGGGATCGCTCCCGGATCTTAATGTCAATCCGGGTGGCTAGTAGAATGAGATCATGCAGGGTAGGTGGCAGATAGCGAACGGCAAGCTCGTCTTTAATCCCAGAAGAGAGTCCTTACCAGAATGTAGCCACCAAGGCCTCGTTGTTCCAGGTTAGTTCTGCAGTCAGGGTACAGAACAGAATGGCATACTCGCCCACGGATATGTCTCCCTGCTGTAGGTTCAGCAGGGATGCATCAGCATAAGAAACTCTCCCAGGTTCCTCAAATATAGAACGGAAAGTCTGTAAAAAACACTGCAAGTCACGAGTATCTGGTCCCTGATGTTCCCAAATGGGGTTTGCCCATGCCAGGGCCTTACCAGTAAGGAGAGAGATTATAAAGGAGATCCTTGCATTATCAGAGGAGAAGGCCTGTGCATGTAGTCTGAAGTGGATCTGGCACTGGTTCAGAAATCACCTGCAGGACCTCGTGTCTCTTTCGTAGCAAGGAGGTAAAAACAGGAAACATAGTGACTGACAGGAGGTGTAGCAGGAGGAACAGTAGGAACAGGTGCGGTGACAACTGCGGCTTGCGCATGTGTAGTGGCTTTCACCATCAGGAGGAGTTGGTCTTGTCGTGACTGAAGGTCTCACACATCTGCCTGCATGGCGTCATCAAGGACTTAGGTTGACCAGCGGGGTCCATGGCCAGAGCGTTCTGTCACGATCTGTGGGTATGTGGTCCCACTGGGCCGCACCCCTGTAGCTGGGAGGCAGCTAGCCAAACAACTGTAGCGGGGAGGCAGCTGGCCAAACAACTGAGTACCCAATAAATACAAAGTCCAGCACAAGGGTACTTGTAAAGTCCAGACAGTCGCAGTAACTAGGCACAGATGGAACTTCAGACGGCAAAGGATGCCACACGTGGCAGAGGGTATAAGGCGTGGCAGATGACACCAGACGTGGTGTACGACAGCAGGCGTAACCGATGACAGAACACGACTCCAGCACTTGATAGGGCTCAGGAACCACCACAGCATGGGATACAGGAACAGGTAGTAGGGCACAGGAACACTTGGAAACAGGAAAACACTGAGGGACTATTTGCTAAGACTAACATGGGAATTACAAACAATGCTCAGGCAGGTAGTAAAAGGGCAGGGCCCCTTTTATAGTCCAGAGGGATTAGGGCTAAATTGTAAAATAATTTTAGGCACCAGAGCGAGTTGCGACTGCTACATCGGTATTCCCTATATCTATGCCCCTGAACCACATTTCTCCTGCAGTGGCGGCATAGCATGATAACTGATCAATGATGTATTAATTTAAATAAGATGCTGTCCAGATCGCCCGATAGATGGATGGATGGATGCATGGATGGATGGATAGATATATATGAGATAGATAGATATATATGAGATAGATAGATATATATGAGATAGATAGATATATATGAGATAGATAGATATATATGAGATAGATAGATAGATAGATAGATAGATAGATAGATAGATAGATAGATAGATAGATAGATAGATAATGAGATGGATATATATAAGATAGATAGATAGATAGATAGATAGATAGATAGATAGATAGATAGACAGACTGACTGCAAAAACTACCAGCATTATTTTATTACCTCAGAACATAATTGGGAGAATAGCAGATGCATCTGGACAGTAACTGGGAGAATAGTAGAGTTATCAGGACAGTAGATGGATCCGAGTAGTGGATATGTGAGATAATGAATGGTTCAGGACAGTAGATAGATCAGTTACAGTAAAGAAGATGGGTCAGAGTAGTTGATGGATCAGGACAGTAGATGGATCAGGACAGGTAAAAAGATCAGGAAAGTAAATGGATCAGGGCAATAAACAAATAAGGACATTAGAAGGTTCAGGATGGTAAATACATCAGGATAGTAGATGGATCAAGAAAGTACATGGGTCAGGATAACACATGGTTCAGGATAGCAGAAAGATCAGATAAGTAGATGGATCAGGATAGTAGATGGATCAGGACAGTAAATAGATAATGACAGTAAACCGATCACGAGAGTAGTCGAATAATGAGAGTAGATAGATAATGAGAGTAAATGGATCAGGACAGTAAATAGATAAAGACAGTAGACGGATCACGAGAGTAGACGGATAATGAGAGTAGATGGATAATAAGAGTAGATGGATCAGGACAGTAGACAGTTCAAGATAGTAAATAGATCAGGATAATAAATAGATAAGGATAGTAGATAAATCATTGCAGTAGAAGATTCAGGATAGTAGATGAATCAGGTCAGTAGATGGATCAGGACAGTAGATGGATCAGGATAGTAAATTAATCAGAACAGTAGATGGATCAGGACAGTGGATAGATAAGAACAGTAGATGAATCAGGATGGATCAGGACAGTGAATGGATCAGGACAGTAGATGAATCAGGATAGTAGAAGGATCAGGATAGTAGATGGATCAGGAGAGTAGATGGATAATAAATAGATAAGGACAGTAGATAAATCAGGGCAGTAGATGGATCAGAATAGTAGATGGATCAGGACAGTAGATGGATCAGGACAGTAGATGAATCAGGGCAGTAGATGGATCAGGACAGTAGATGGATCAGGACAGTAGATGAATTAGGATAGTAGATGAATCAGGACAGTAGATGAATTTGGAAAGCAGATGGATCAGGAGAGTAGATGGGTCTGGAGAGCAGATGGATAATGAGAGTAGATCGATCAGGACAGTAGACAGTTCAAGATAGTAAATATATCAGGATAATAAATAGATAAGGATAGTAGATAAATCATTGCAGTAGATGGATCAGGATAGTAGAGGAATCAGGTCAGTAGATGGATCTGAACAGTAGATGGATCAGGATAGTAGATGAATCAGGACAGTAGATTGGTCAGGACAGTAGATGGATCAGGCGAGTGGATGGATAAGGACAGTAGATGAATCAGGATAGTAGATGAATCAGGACGGATCAGGAGAGTGGATGGATCAGGACAGTAGATGAATCAGGATAGTAGATGAATCAGGACAGTAGATAAATCAGGCCAGTAGACGGATCAGGAGAGTAGATGGATAATGAGAGTAGAAGGATAATGAGAGTAGATGGATCAGGATAGTAGTAGATAAGTTAATATTGTTACTATTATTTAAGATAGTAAATAAATCAGGACAGTAAATATATCAGGACAATAAAAAGATCAGGACAGTAGATGGATCAGGACAGTACATTAATCAGGACAAAAGATGCATCAGGAGAGTAGATTGATCAGGATAGTAGATGGATCAGGAGAGTAGATGGATAATAAATAGATAAGGATAGTAGATAAATCAAGGCAGTAAATGGATCAGGATAGTAGATGAATCAGTACAGCAGATGGATCAGGACAGCGGATGGTTCAGGACATTAGCTGAATCAGGACAGTAAATAGATCAGGATAGTAGATGGATCAGGACAGTAGATGAATTAGGATAGTAGATGAATCAGGACAGAAGATGGATCAGGAGAGTAGATGGGTCAGGAGAGCAGATGGATAATGAGAGTAGATAGATGAGAGTAGATCAGTAGATAACAAATAGATCAGGACAGTAAATAAATCAGGACAGTAGATGGATCAGGATAGTAAATAAAGCAGGACAGTAGATGGATCAGGATAGTAGATGAATCAGGATAGTAGATGAATCAGGATAGTAGATGAATCAGGACAGTAGATGGATCAAGACAGTAGCTGAATTAGGACAGTAGATGAATCAGGACAGTAAATAGATCAGGAAGTAGATGGATCAGGACACTAGATGATTCAGGATAGTAGATGGATCAGAATAGTTGATGAATCAGGACTGTAGATGGATCAGGACAGGAGATGGATCAGGATAGTAGAGGAATCAGGACAGTAGATAGATCAGGACAGTAGACAGATCTGGACAGTAGATGGATCAGGACACTAGTTGGATCAGGACAGTAGATGGATCAGGACACTAGATGGATCAGGACACTAGTTGGATCAGGACAGTAGATGGATCAGGACACTAGATGAATTTAGGATAGCTGATGAATCAGGACATTAGATGGATCAGGACAGTAGATGAATTAGTATAGTAGATAAATCAGGATAGTAGATGGATCAGGATAGTAGAAGAATCAGGATAGTAGATGGATCAGGACAGTAGATGGATAATGAGAGTAGATGGATAATGAGAGTAGATGGGTCAGGACAGTAGACGGTTCAAATAGTAAATAGATCAGGACAGTAAATAGATTAGGATAATAAATAGATCAGGATAGTGGATTAATCAGGACAGTAGACGGATCTGGACAGTAGATGAATCAGGACAGTAGATGAATCAGGACAGTAGATAGATCAGGAAACTAGATGAATCAGGATAGTAGATGAATCAATCAGGACAGTAGATGAATCAGGATAGTAGATGGATAATGACAGTAAATGGATCAGGACAGTACATAAATCAGGACAGCAGATGGATCAGGACAGTAGATGGATCAGGATAGTAGATGCATCAGGAAGTCTAGATAGAGGTTGTGGTTACACCTTCTTTTTCTTTCCTTCGTAGCTTGTAATCCTTTAATGGTAAGTACCAGTGTGAGGATGCTGTTTGCGCCAGAAAGCGAAGAGTACTGTGGGGACGGTGAGAGATGAGTATCTGCAGTATCTGTATTACTTGAATTGGGTCTATATTCATTTTGGGGTCTAGTGGGTCTGTATTTATTAAGGGGGGTCTAGTCTGGGGTCTTTATTTATTTGGGGTTCTGGTGTCTGAATTTATTTAGGGGTCTCTTCCACGGTCTGCATTCATTTTGGGGTGTAATGAAGGGGAGTCACACTCACTATTTATTATTTAAATGCCGTAGGTTGGAATTACGTCCGAGATCAATGAGCGTAGTCTAAGGTAAAAAAAAATGTTGCCAATATAATGTACCGTATATTCACCTATACATTAGAAAGGTACATTGATGTATGTTCGGTAGTATAGAGATCACCTGTATATACTCTGAATGTACACTAATAGTAAGACCATCAATCTCCTGATCGTTCATTTAGTAGTTGGCTATATGAGTGTAAACTGAGAAGGCTTTACATAATCCGGCTGCCTCTCTATAAAGCTGTCAGTAAACATGCCGCCTCCTAACCTCCCCCCATATGATGTATCAGCCCTATGCGGCATGTATGCTGTAACTCAATCCAAAGACCCTGAGTCTAAAAATTCTTTGAATTACAAAGCGGTATTGGAAAAGTGAAGAGGAGACACAGAAGGTTTTCTTCCACTGCAGCGCCAAAATAATCTGGAAATTGTGACTGCAGTTTACAGAAATAAACATAGGGCCATGTGCGGGGCGAGCTCCTCGAAGCTTCATTGCTTCATTTGCTTCATTTGCAAGTATGGCCTTTTTCTGTGTTTTCATATATGTCCCCTTGTTTTTATCGGTTATTGCTTACATAAGCACAACATTGTGGGTGTCTGCTAATAGTCTAGGAGATCTGATAATT
The DNA here is from genome assembly GCF_050947455.1 of Rhinoderma darwinii. Classification (NCBI taxonomy): domain Eukaryota; kingdom Metazoa; phylum Chordata; class Amphibia; order Anura; family Rhinodermatidae; genus Rhinoderma; species Rhinoderma darwinii. The sequence goes on from NC_134687.1 coordinate 619,425,229, forward strand.
ATTTTTTCACTGGGGGCGTATTTAAAGAGAAACTCCAATAAAAATGACTCACAGCTCCCTTGTAGATATGAGTGTATTTCCCGAAATTTCCAAATCCAAATTAATTTACCGTGAATCACAAGTGCCCTCATTTGCCCTGAAAATTCGTGTCTGACTCTGATGTCTTCTAGGACTTTATCCAACCCCTTTCAAGCTTCTTAACGCTAACCAGAATTAGTAATGTGATCCACCTGTACCCCTCATGATTAGCTGTGCTAGAGGGAGGGAAAACCGCATTGCATTTTGGGAAAGCTGTCTACAAAGCATTATGGGTAGAGACGAGCAAATCGATCCTAAACAAATCGAATTTGTTGCGAATTCTCCAAAAGATTCGGTGAAATCGAAAACTTTTGGGGTTCGAGGCGCAAAAATCATCAAAATGGCGGCAATTGGCTGCCATTTTGCAGATTAGAGAGAGGAAAAGTAGAGATTAAAAAAACATACTACACTTATCTGCACTACCGTAGCAACGCATTCCACCCGACCTCCTGAGAGGAAGTTGTTTTAGCCCACATGACCGCTGCTGGGATGCCTCCCTGCCGGCCTCCTGAGATGATGATTTTACTCAACATGACCGCTGCTGGGAAGTCTCCCTGCCGGCCTCCTAAGATTAGGTTGTTTTAGCCCACATGGCCGCTGCTGGGATGCCTCCCAGCCGGCCTCCTGAGATTATGTTGTTTTTAGTCCACATGACCGCTGCTGGGAAGTCTCCCTGCCGGCCTCCTAAGATTTAGTTGTTTTAGCCCACATGGCCGCTGCTGGGATGCCTCCCTGCCGGCCTCCTGAGATGATGATTTTACTCAACATGACCGCTGCTGGGAAGTCTCCCTTTCGGCCTCCTGAGATGATGTTGTTTTTAGTCCACATGACCGCTGCTGGGACGTATCCCTGCTGGCCTCCTGAGATGAAGTTGTTTTGTCCCATATGACCACTGCAGCCAATCACATTCAATCATGAGTTTGCCATCACCCTGTTACAGATCGCTAAATGCAGCCATTAAAATTGCATCCGGGCCCTACATCCCTGCACCCTATATTTAGATGTGAAGCACCTTGCCTTACCTTATGAAAAACAGTAAATAAACACAAATGCACCATGTACACAATGTAAACACAAATGTACTATGTACACGACGTCTTCGGTGGCCAGATTAACCACGCTCTTATCCAATGTAGCAGTTTCACCACTGTGCAAGAGGGATAAAGAAGACAGCCGCAACCACACATCATAGCAGTATCAACACTTTACTGATGACGCATTAACAATGCCATGAGGAATATTTCTCTAAAAATCTGTAACATTGTGTCCGCACTCACTGGAGGTCGCCATTTTCCTGTGATTTGTGCGCCACAAACCCCAACAATTTTGGATTTCGCAAGTCAAGTACAAAGCCAATTTTGACCTTAAAAAGGGAATTTACTGGTTTGGAAAAACATGGCTGCTTTCCTCCAAAAACAGTGCCACACCTGTCTACAGGTTGTTTGTGGTATTGCAGCTAGGCCCTATTTTCTTCAATGAAGCTACACTGCAGTACCATGGACATGTGTGGCACTGTTTCTAAAATAATTCTACCATATTTTTCCAATCCTGTACAACCCCTTTAAAGATTTTTTTGAACTTTTACCTCCTCACATTCCAAAAAGCCATACATTTTTATTTTTATGAGTATTGTTTATTTGCAGGATGAGTTATAAATATTTGAGGAATCGATACGTTAGCATTCAATTGATATAAATTTTTCCTACTGATAAAATGCTTAAAAAAAAACAGCAAATTTTTTTTTCGTTCACCACAAATAGAATTTCTAACTTTATTGAACGTGTTGTTTGGCGATGACAAATATTTGTATGTTTTTTACTGTTTATTGTGGTTTTTTTGTTTTAAATAAAATATATATATTTTTTAAATCATGTTTATTGTTTTTTTTAATTTGTTTCTTTTATTATATTCATTTTCTGTCTCGTTGGGGGAATTTTTCTATTTTTTTTTTATACTGATCACAGTGCTTAAGGGTTTGGATAGCTGTAAGTGCGTGAGTGTGACAGCCAATCACAGCCAACCTCCAGCTGATGATTGTGAATTTGGCGTGACATAGTTAACGTGTATACAATAAATAAAGAATAAACAGAACCTTCTTATCTAGGATATAAATAATATTTTTCCCCTTTACAAATTGATTTACATTCCTTTCTGGCCACTGTGAAGGATGCGCCTTGTCTAGAATGTGAAAATAGAAGGTTATTTTAATTTGATACCACCATGCTGACATTGTGGTCGCATATGAAGAATAAACGACTTCATTTGTGGCCGGTTATTAAAAAAGTTACGAGGGTTTATAATCTTCACCATATTAGGAAACCCTTTATAAATAGCGATCCTTGATTCACAGTCTATATGAGCGCTTCATAATAAGAGGGAGCTGTACAAATATGCCACGGGCGTGAAATATTTATCTGGTGTGAGATTATTTTGTTTACTTCACAAGGAAAGTTTTATAACCCATTTATTATTAGCGCAGATCATCACACCCATCCTCCACAGTACGATCTATTCATTAGGGTTAAAGAAGTATTCCGGTTTCAGCAAATACATTTTATTCTTTGTGTAATAAAAAGTTATACATTTTCCAATATACTTTTGGTTTTCAAGATCTCTGCTTGCTGTCATTTATTAGGAATATTTATTGTCTACTTTTATGGATAAAAATCGGTCACGGTCATGTGAAGGACACATAGATGCATGGTTCGTTACAAAACACAGGTCTAAAAGCTGTACCGTAACGAACCGTGCACCTGCGTGACCAGGTTCTTATTGAATCACAGCAAACAAAGATCTTGAAAACTGTGAGCAACAGTTAAAGAAAGTATATTGGAATATTGTATAAGTTCTTATGCTACAAAGAATAACATTCATTTGTTTAACCCCTTAAGGACACAGGGCCAATTTTGACCTTGAGATCCAGAACAATTTTTCGATTTTTCCTCTTTGTATCCCGCCACTCATATCTTTTGTATTTTTTATTCCACGTAGCTGTATGAGGCTTTGTATATTTACGGGACAAGTTGTACTTTATGTAGGTGGCATTCTTTGGTACATATACATTAGTGTTTAATTTATATTCACTTTTATTTTGTCAAAAATGCAAAGAAAGTAAGAAAACAAGAAAAAAAGTTGTTTCTCTGCAGTATTTATGTTTTTATTTTTACTGCATACATCAATCAACAGAAATAATGCTGTAAATTTGTTGTTACAGTTGTGATGATACCAAATATGTGTATTATATTTCATGTTTTGAGACATATTTAATAAAGTTTATTTATTGTAAAAAATGTACATTCATTATTTAAATTAAATTAAATTAATTAATTTAAATTAGTTTTACTTATTTTTAAATCCCATAGGAGGATGTTCAATTTTTCACTGTAATGTTCTGGCATATATCTATATGCCAGTACATTAACCTGTGTTATAATATTACACAGGCAGTTGTAAGGGCATACCTAAGTATGCCCTACCAACTGGAAATATAGTCAGACAGCCCAGGAGTTCTACAGTGGGCCATGAGCTGTCTGCCCATATATGGTATGTCCCTCGATCGCGTCACAGGGATTCCCCGTGATGTGATCAAAAGGGGGTCTCCCTTCACTCTTTAACGTTAAATGGCATTCAAAGGGTTAACAACGGAAATCAGAGGTTTCTCTGATCTCCGCAATTAGAGTAGGGCTGCAGATCTGTATTTCAGTCATTGTATTTTTTTTAATGGTACCATTGTGGTGTACATATAATTTATTAAACAACTTTTATTCATTTTTTTGGGGGAAGAATGAAAAAAAAAAAAAAACTCCATTATTATTTTTGGGGGAGGAAGGATGAAGAAGGAGAGATGAAGAAGGAGGGATGAAGAAGGAGGGATGAAGAAGGAGGGATGAAGAAGGAGGGATGAAGGAGGGATGAAGAAGAAAGGATGTAGAAGGAAGAATGAAGAATACGGGATGAAGAAGGAGGGATGAAAAAGGAGGGATGAAGAAGGAAGGATGAAAAAGGAAGGATGAAGAAGAAAGGATTACGAAGGAAGGATGAAGGAGCAGTGCCGCACCTGCCATGAGGCCAGGTGAGCCGACAGCCTCAGGCGGCACCACCTACCCAAACGGGGGGGGGGCGGCATTTTCAGGCCGGGACGGACTGGACCAGGGGGGAGGGGCCATGCAGACGCACATAGCAGACGTGCCGAACGTCTGAAGCACTCCTCCTCCTCTCTGACGCTGTACACAGCACATGCCGCCAGAGAGGAGCAAGTCTGCAGGAGGAGCGGTGGAGTGACGAGAAGCACAAGGTAAGTTCCTGCCTTGCTGGGACCAGGACCCGTGAGTATACTGCAAGTGGTGGTCTGGCCATTTTACTGACAGCAAAGGGCTCTATGGGGCTGGATTAATCCACCCCACAGAGCCCTCACATCACTATAATGGAAGGATTAGTGTGGGTGGGGGAGGGTCTGACTGTCTGACTTACTGCAGAGAGCTCTATAGGGGGGGATTCTGCCCCCCCCCCTTTAGAGCAGTCAGTCAGATGCTCAGACCCCCCTAACCTTTCAGTATAGTAACTAGTCAGGGCTCTATGGTCGGGGGATAATTCCTGCCTATAGAGCCCTCTGCTGTCAGTAAAAACAGACAACCCAAAGGGCAAGACGAGGTATTCGAAATGACCTTCGGGCGTGTTAAACACAGTCTTCCACTCATCCGCTTCTCTGACTCGGATAAGGTTATAAGCCCCCCGAAGATCAAACTTTGAGAACCATTGGGCCCCCTGAACCTGATTGAAGAGATGAGGAATCAAAGGAAGGGGATACTGGTTCCTTACAGTGACCTTATTCGAGTTTCGGTAATCGATGCACGGCCTAAGACCACCATCCTTCTTCCCTACGAAGAAGAACCCAGCACCTACCGGAGAAGTAGAGGGGCGAATGTAACCCTTGGCCAGGCTTTCCTGGATATATTCTCTCATGGCCTCACATTCGGGACAAGAGAGATTAAAAATCCTACCCTTAGGGAGTTTAGCTCCTGGTACCAAATTGATTGCGCAATCGTATTCTCTATGAGGTAACACTTCGGAGGCCTTTTTAGAAAAAACATCAGCGAAGTCCTGAATAAACTCAGGTAGATTGTTCACCTTCTCAGGGAGAGAAATAAAATTAACAGAAAAACAGGACGTCATGCATTCATTACCCCATTTAGTAAGATCCCCAGTACTCCAATTAAACGTGGGATTATGCATCTGCAACCAGGGAAGGCCTAAAACCAAATTGGACGATAATCCCTGCATCACCAGTACAGAATACTGCTCCAAATGAATGGAGCCAACAATGAGTTCAAAAACAGGGGTATGCTGCGTAAAACAGCCATTAGCAAGTGGAGTGGAGTCGATACCCACTACCGGGACAGGTTTAGGCAAATCAATCAATAGCATAGCTAGAGACATAGCAAATTCCACAGACATAATATTAGCAGAAGACCCTGAATCCACGGTGGCAGACCTACCCTCAAAAGAGACCTGAAAGGGAAGCAAGATCTTATTAGGTTCCATATATTTACGGGAAATACCTGTGCGCCCAAGCTACCTCCCTGATGGTCACTTAGGCGCGGAAGTTTTCCGGCTGCTTATTCTTACGCCTAGGACAGTTGTTCACCTGATGCTTGTCATCCCCACAGTAGAAGCAGAGATCATTCTTCCTGCGGAGCTCTCTACGTTGTTGGGGAAAGACGGAGGCCCCGAGTTGCATTGGTTCATCCGAGATTCCCGTGGAAGAACGAAGCAACGGAAACTCGGGAGCCATCATGGGGGAGAAGGCACAAAAACGTTCAAGTCGTCGTTCCCTGAGACGTCGGTCAAGACGTACCGCTAAAGCCATAACCTGATCTAGAGAGTCAGAAGAGGCATAGCTAACTAATAGGTCTTTTAGGTTGTTCGACAGACCCAATCTAAACTGGTACCTCAAGGCAGGGTCATTCCAGCGAGAAGCTACACACCACTTCGTAAAGTCAGAACAGTACTCTTCAACGGGTCTCTTACCCTGACGTAAGGTCACCAGCTGACTCTCGGCAAAGGCAGTCTTGTCAGTCTCGTCATAGATGAGCCCGAGAGTGGAAAAAAAAAGGTCAACAGAGGAAAGTTCAGGGGTGTCAGGAGCCAAGGAGAAGGCCCATTCTTGGAGGCCGTCCTAGAGCCGGGAGACAATTATACCCACTCGCTGGCTCTCAGAACTTGAGGAGTGGGGCCTTAGGCGGAAAGAGTCTACAACTCTCCCGAAAGGAGAAAAAAGTCTTCCGGTCCCCTGAGAACCGGTCAGGCAATTTGAGATGGGGTTCAAGAGGTGAGGTGGAGGGCACTAGCTGGTTAGCATCACGCTGGTCGCACATCTGAGCCAGGGCTTGGACCTGTAGGGAGAGACCCTGCATTTGCTGAGCCAGGGTCTCAAGGGGGTCCATAGTAGTAGGAACCAGGGTAGAAAAGGTATATGGGCCTGTGATTATGTAATGACGGGTTAGGGAGACAGACAGGTGAGCCCTAATCTACCCGCCACTCAGTCCCTGCCTACTTGCACGACCCGTCCTAGGCGACGGCGTACAACTGGGCGACGGTCCCTACGCTCGGTATGTGCACGACAGACAAACAGAAAAGGGTACACAGAAGCTAAGGGAAATGGGGCAGTTGCCCATGGCAACACCGTGAGCAACAAGAGTAGTGAATGAGGCGAGTCAAACCAGGAGTGTACGAGGTACCAAACGCAGAGCAGGCGCGTAGTCAGTAAAGCCAGGGTCAATATGAAGTAGAGGTCAATAGTAATAGCTGGAACAGCAGAGCCAGGAAACAAGCAAGAATCACAGGCAAAGACAAGAAGCAAATGAAGGTATACATAGACCGAGGGCAGGAGCTAGAACCGTCTGGCCAAGCTGTGATAGGTTCTCCCACTCCTCAGCCTACCAGCCTGAGAGGTAGCAGATCGAGTCACTCTATCAGACCTAGGAGAAGATGCAGACTGATTACCCACGGGCGTCGACACAGAAGCTGTGTCTGGCAGATCCTTTACACATCACTTTTATTAAATCTGCATTAAAAAACAAAGATAGCACTAGACTTCCTTCCTATATTCCACCTAAAATAATTGGTTTACTTTGGGGGAGTAGTTGCTGAACAAGACAAGGCCAATGGAAGAGACATCTCAGTCTAAACTAACAGTTACACATTCATTCTAGCAACCTGATACCTGCCCCACATTTGGTATAACACTCAAAAATATCCATGAGCGTATTAATACATGTCTCAATGTGTTTCGTTTGCAGTATGACCCACAGAAACCTCAGGAGACTATTTTCGATTAGATATTGAAAAGATTATTACGAGATTACCAATTAGTACGAGTTATGATATTCAAACTCCGGCGGCCACGATAAGAGCCGCACGCGGCGGCAAGTACGCTGATCTTACAAGGGTCCAACCCCCTAGAATGACTCGTGCCGGAACTTCGTCCCGCCTCTCCATCTGAGCCAATGGGATCGCAAGCATGTCGTGCGTCATGATAAATATCAAACATCGCAAGAAACTTGGCTGACCATCGCAGACAGTGGCCTAGATAATAATATTACGATGAAGCATCGTGTTTGTTCCTAATACATGCTACCTTTAATATTAAGAAGATAAACTCAGCATAGTACATGGAATAGAGTAGGGGGGAGGAGAAGACCGGTCCATACAGTTAAACTGAGTTAACAGAGTACTATTCAATCTCATATCATACATATATACTGAGGAGTGTTTACTCCAGTCCAGTCCTATACTGATTTCAAAGACATAAAGATTGATCTATCATCATGCTGGATAATAATGTCTGTGAAATCAGTATAGTACTGGGCTGAAGTATATACTCCTCAGTGTATAGCAACCTATAGGTTGCTATTTTCTCTCCTATCATGCGTATACACTGAGGAGTATATACTTCAGCCCAGTACTATACTGATTTCACAGACATTAAGATCGATCTATCATGATGCTGGATAGTGATGTATGCCTATCCAGCCCCCACACTTCACCAGCATGTGTCCTTCGATGCCACATAGAGCCAAGGAACAATAATAGTCTGACCATAATATGCAAAGTGACAATACAATATATAGAGTCCATGAGGATGTCTAAACACATTTTCTTATATAGTGACCTGTCCATGACCACTATGTTACCCCCTTTACCAGAGGGCTTCACAATAGTAGAATTATCCTGTTCCACTTCCAGAAGAGCCCTAATTTCCATCTTAGAATGATTACTATGGCCCCTGAAACCAGTATTCTGAAACTTTTTACAATAAGCCACAATAACCATCTCTTCGAAGATATCAATATAAGTAGTGTCAAAAATAGGAGGGACACTGGTACTTTTGGCTTTAAGATTAGTGAATGGACCAGCACCAATATCTCTTGTACTTTCTTGCCATAGACTCTCCAATAATTCAAGATCAGGTAATTCATCCACATCAATGCCCAATGCATGGCATTTAACAGGATAGTTGGCTTTCATGAATTTAGCCTATCTGAGTTTCCTTGTAATCAGGGAGATGTCTTTAACCCAAATAAAAAGATCAAAGTTTGCAGTTGGCACAAAGGATAATCCCCTAGATAGTAGTTTAAGGTCATTAACCGTTAGCTCTATACTGGACAGGTTTATAACTTGTAGATCATCAATAGTATAAGGTGTTTGAGTAGAGGGTACACAAATATTAGAACTCATCTCAACATGTCTCAGGCCTCCTTGCTCTCCCTGAGCATGTATTGTGTTATTGGTGGTCCTCGTCCTAAAAAAGGCTCAGATATGTGACCAGGGTCATATGCTCTAGTCCGGTGATGTCGTCCTCCTCTGCCCCTGCCTCTGTATCTGTGTCTGCACCTTCCCACCCTCCTTCCTGATCTATCAGTATCAGTATCACAATTTGATGAAGTCTGCTCATTCCCCATGTTCCCTTGGGTCAGATTATTGAGGTCATAGGCTCTGTTATCTTTAAAGCCAGAGAGGTCTCTCAGAAATGTAGAATGTTTTCTCCCTTTAATAAGAGATGTAAATTTATCAATCTCAGTTTGTAATTTTTTTTATTTTTTATCAAATTCCACATCTAAAGAAAATTTCTTACTGAGTTCAATATTTTCTTTGAGTGTGCGGGAATTGCGTCCCAAAATAAATTGTTCTTCCTCTAGTAGGATAGTGATACATCTAAGAGAGCTATCTGTAGCTTCCTTCTCCCATTTCGTATTAAATGTAGGGGATCTCACTGTTTTAGCTGGTACTATTGGAATCCTCAAATTTCTAGGCACAATCTTATTCTCCCAAAAATTGCGTAATCCCTGTGCTTCCCACCATGATTTTATGTAATCCTTATACACTCTTGTAAGTTGTTAAAAGGAAATTGGTTGTGATGATATCTGTAGTTTGCTTTTGGAAAACACTGTATTAGCTTCATAAAGCCATTTATCCGTATCAATATTGCATGACAGAAAGCCTGCCATGACTAAATAATCAATTGACCCTGAAGGGTTAACTAGTAAATTACCAACCTTTAAACAATTCACTGTAATACTAGATATGCTTATCAACCTCTGCTAAATTATCTCACTGACTCTCTTGTGGATATAATATAATCAAACATCACTTTTATTAAATCTGCATTAAAAAATAAAGATAGGACTAGGCTTCCTTCCTATATTCCACCTAAAATAATTGGTTTACTGTGGGGGAGCAGTTGCTGAACAAGACAAGGCCAATGGAAGGTTGACTATTTTCGATTAGCTATTGAAAAGATTATTATGCGAATACCAATTAGTATGAACTCCGGCGGCCATGATGAGAGCCGCACGCGGCGACAAGGACGCCGAGACATAAGTCCAACACTCTGGAATGACGTGCGCCGGGACTTCCTCCCATCTCTCCATCTGAGCGAATAGGATCGCAGGCACAGCACGCGTCATGATAAACATCGCATAATTCATGCAGGAGAGTGGGGTATGTTGGTTTAGGTCCATATGTGATCTGCAGAGGGACTCTATATTTTGTATTGTCACTTTGGAAATTATGGTCAGACTAGTATTGCTCTTTGGCTCTATGTGGCATCGAAGGATACGTCTTGGATAGGCATATATCACTAGCCAGCATTATCATATATCGATCTTAATGTCTGTGAAATCAGTATAGTACTGGGCTGAAGTATATACTCCTCAGTGTATATGCATGATAGGAGAGAAAATAGCAACCCATAACTCTGTTGAGCTGGATGTACCGTTGTGTATATTATTATCTAGCATGATGATAGATCAATCTTTATGTATTTGAAATCAGTATAGGACTGGGCTGGAGTAAACACTCCTCAGTATATACGTATGATATGAGATTGAATAGTACGCTGTTAACTCAGTTTAACTGTATGGACCGGTCTTCTCCTCCCCCTACTCTATTCTATGGACTATGCTGAGTATATCTTCTTAATACTAAAGGTAGTGTGTATTAGGAACAAACACAATGATTCATTGTAATATTATTAACCAGGCCGCTATCTGTCATGATTACCGGGGCAAGAGCCAAGTCTCTCGCGATCTTTATAATGACGCACGCCGTGCCTACAATTCCATTGGCTCAGATGCAGAGGTGGGAGGAAGTCCTGGCGCATGTCACTCTAGAGGGTTGGACTTAGCCCTTATAAGCTCGGCGTCCTTGCCGCCGCATACGGCTCTCATCGTGGCCGCCGGAGTTTGAATATCATAACTTGTACTAATTGGTATTCTCGTAATAATCTTTTCAATATCTAATTGAAAATAGTCTCCTGAGGTGTCTGTGGGTCATGCTGCAGATGAAACGCATTGAGACATGTATTAATACGCACATGGATATTTTTGAGTGTTGTACCAAATGTGGGGCAGGAATCTGGCTGCTAGATTGAATGTGTAACAGAGTTTAGACTGAGATGTACCTTTCATTGGCCTTTTCTTGTTCAGCAACTACTCACCCACAGTAAACCAATTATTTTAGGTGGAAAATAGGAAGGAACCCTAGTGCTATCTTTATTTTTGAATGCAGATTTAATAAAAGTGATGTTTTATTATATTATATCCACAAGAGAGTCAGTGAGATAATTTAGCAGAGGTGGATAAGCATATCTAGTGGTACAGTGAATTGTATTGATGATAAGGAGGATTGAACTTCCTCTCTGATCATAGAACACAGGTCGTCCACAAAGGATTGCTGTTCAGCTTTGATAAAATGTATTAATACGAGATGAACATAGTTGTTTTTTGTATGCGTCTGCCAGCTTTTTGGAGCATGTAGCTCATTTCATGGATCTTTCAAGCCCTCCATGTTTAAAGAGGCTCTGTCACCAGATTTTGCAACCCCTATCTGCTATTGCAGCAGATAGGCGCTGCAATGTAGATTACAGTAACGTTTTTATTTAAAAAAAAAACTAGCATATTTGGCCAAGTTATGACCATTTTTGTATTTATGCAAATGAGGCTTGCAAAAGTACAACTGGGCGTGTTGAAAAGTAAAAGTACAACTGGGCGTGTATTATGTGCGTACATCGGGGTGTGTTTACTACTTTTACTAGCTGGGCGTTCTGATGAGAAGTATCATCCACTTCTCTTCACAACGCCCAGCTTCTGGCAGTGCAGACACAGCCGTGTTCTCGAGAGATCACGCTGTGACGTCACTCACAGGTCCTGCATCGTGTCAGACGAGCGAGGACACATCGGCACCAGAGGCTACAGATGATTCTGCAGCAGCATCGGCGTTTGCAGGTAAATCGATGTAGCTACTTACCTGCAAACGCTGATGCTGCTGCAGAATCAACTGTAGCCTCTGGTGCCGATGTGGCCGACACGATGCAGGACCTGTGAGTGACGTCACAGATCTGCACTGCCAGAAGCTGGGCGTTGTGAAGAGAAGTGGATGATACTTCTCATCAGAACGCCCAGCTAGTAAAAGTAGTAAACACGCCCCAATGTAACACACATAATACACGCCCAGTTGTACTTTTACTTTTCAACACGCCCAGTTGTACTTTTGCAAGCCTCATTTGCATAAATACAAAAATGGCCATAACTTGGCCAAAAATGCTCGTTTTTTAAAAATAAAAACGTTACTGTAATCTACATTGCAAAATCTGGTGACAGAGCCTCTTTAAGTTTCTGGGATCCCTCTTTCTCAACCTAATAAACGAGAGGGAGAGAGAGAGGGAGACCCAGCCAGTACAGTTTATGGTAATATATCAGGTATTATCCCCATGGGGAAAACTCACGGCAGTGGATGGACAGGAGACCTCAGATTCTTCAAACTCGGATCCCACCGGATCGGCGCCAGGAAAGGACATGCTTGGAAACACAGACCTCAGAGCAGGATGCATGTGGCAATTTGCCCTGAGCACGCCGGTCTATTTATCTGCTCAGTATTCTCGATGCAGTCCTTGTTACGTCACTTCCATCTGTGCGGTCGCCTGACGCCACTTCCGCCAGATGTTTGGTTGCATAGCTGTAACCATGAGGGTCGGGCCGGCGGAAGTGCTACACTCCATACATCTTTAGTCTCACGGGACCGTAGGCGGAGGGGTAGTTTCTTAAAAAAAGGGGGAGGGAAAGCCCTTTGTACGCTCCCCCCCCAAATGGAACACCATTTGAAAGGAGAGAAGCCCCCGATCCTGACCTCTATGTGAAGGTAGAAAATCTTTCACTTCAATCCCCCCTCCCCTAGGGGGAAGAGGATCCTCTCTTCATCCTGACTCCAGCAGGGACATAAAATACACTGGTGGGAGACTGAGGGAGCGGTCCTTTTAACCCCTCTCAGTTCCTGTCCCTACAGAGGTGATCTTCCTTGTGTGCCGTCATGGGGGATGAAATGGAAACTATAGGTTCCGTTTGCATTACCATTGATTTCAACGGTAATGCTTCCGTTGCTTATGGTTTCCGTTTGTCACCGTTGTGTAAGTTTTCAGTATTTTTTGACGGAATCAATAATGCAGTCAACTGCGCTATTGATTCTATCAAAAAAACTGAAACCTTACACAACGGGGACAAACTAAAACCATTACCAACAAAAGCATTACCATTGAAATCAATAGTAATGCAAACAGAACCTATGGTTCCGTTTGCCTTTCCGTTTAGGGGTTCCTCCGACAGAGAGGTCCAACGGAACCCCTCAACAGACACCAACACTAATGTGAACACACCCTAACAGAGAACTTATGTCCCTTAACACTGGTGTATACATTGTATTTCTATGTGATGCAGCTTCTGCCTGTCTCCTCTGCTTCCTGCTAGTGATAGATTTCTCTCTGTCACTTTTTATACAGGAGGTAGTGAGGAGCAGCATCTCATAGAAATACACTTGACTCTCTGCACACAGCACAGACAGAAAGTATAGACAGTCAGTGCGAGTTTGGGGAGTTTTTTTCTAACTCTGCAGCTAATTATTGTATAGCCTAACCTATTATATCACTGCGCTCCTGCTCCTTTAGATAGCACTTAAATTTTATTTTTTAGCAGCACTATATACATGGGGGATATACAGAGGAATAAAGAAGGTGAAGCTGGGTGGGTGGGAAGGGGTCTCAGAGCTGCCAGGAGGGATTTGATAAGTGATGATGTAATCCTGTAGTTCGCAGGAAGCCATCAGAAAATAACTGGCTTCCTGTCTACACATGAGAGCATGGTCTATTCTGGTGGTCCGACTGAGATCACATGACACAGTTACCCATAGTAAAAGGGTTCAAAATGTATAGATGCAACTGAGCTGGGAAGAAACCAATGACACTGGTGTGTTAGCATGTGTGCTTCTTTAAAAACGTGTCAATTCCAACCTCTGACCACCATCCTGATTGGCTAAGCAGCCGTAGAGCATATGCCATAAATGTCTAAGATGGGAATACACATTTTAATCACATACATGTACGTGATGATGATGCCAGAGGCATGGCCTAATAGATTGCATCTCAGTTTTAGAACATGTTCACATTATGCTTTAATCCTTCGTTTAGAGTGTATGTTAGGAAAGCTCCCGACGTACACGCTAAACATGTCCATAGGACTCCATTAGCCCGACGAAGACCAAAAAAGCGTCCTTTTGGCCTCCATTCGGCTGGTATAAGTCGGCATTCCTTTTTTTTTTTTTTTGCAATAATGTAGTATATTACGCTATTCCATCCTGAGGGATCCCGCAACAAAAATGTATACAGCGCGGTCTATGTTTTTTTTTTAACATGGTTGTCTATGCATGATGGATGCCACTGTATGGCATCCTACACAGATATATACATTAAGCATATACCTTGGGGATTTTCCCAAGGGCTGAAATCACCAGGAAAAGCATCAGGTAGCGCTTTGCCAGGGGATTCTAGGAGCAAAATCCCCGACCAGAGCATTGCCAATGGGATTCTGGCATCTCAAAGCCCCTAACGTCACTGTCAGTACAAACAGTAATGTTAACACATTAATTCAACTGCATCGTGAACGCCATAGAAAAAAAACAGCAAAAAACAACAGCGAAACTGCTTTTTCTTTTTTCATTCCCCACTGAAAAAAATATTTTAAAAAATAATACAATTAGTCCCATGTACCCTAAAATAGTATCAATAAACATTACACCTCGTCCCTCAAAAAGTAGCAAACATTTGGGTACATTGATGGAAAAATAAAAAAGTTACGGCTCTTGGAATGCGGCGATGCAAAAACAAATAATTTTTACTAGTATGCAAATTCTTGAAGCATATCTATTCAGGAACAGACAAAAAACGACCTCCCATCCATCATTAACAGACAACTCCATATATAATTATAACATACAAACAAAAGGGAGTATATAGTCATCTACTTATAAATATAGAAAATATTTGATTGATCATAAATATAAAACAATAGACAAATAGTGATAAAATTCATAAACATGGCAAAGATAGTGGCTAGTAATTATGCATTGGTATGGCAGACGATGACCAATCAAAAATATCTTGTATATCTCCTATACTACAGAGGTAGATATATCTACGTTGGCATAATTTATGGAAGGCTATTATTACATATAAATAGTGTTCTATATCAACCCAAAATCCTATAAATAGTGTTCCTATTCAGGGGTTTATATACAGTTAGGTCCAGAATTATTTGGACAGTGACACAAATTTTGGCATTTTAGCTGTTTACCAAAACATATTGAATATACAGTTATATAATCAATATGGGCTTAAAGTGCAGACTCTCAGCTTTAATTTGGGGGTATTCACATCCTAATTTGAGGAAGCATTTAGGAATTACAGTTCTTTAATATGTAGCTGCCTCTTTTTCAAGGGACCAAAGGTAATTGGACAATTGTCTGAAAAGCTATTTAATGGGCAGCATGGGCTATTCCCTCGTTAATCCATCATCAATTAACCCGGTAAACTGTCGGGAGTTGATTCCAGGTGTGGCATTTGCATTTGGAAGCTGTTGCTCTGAACCCACAACATGAGGTCAAAGGAGCTCTCAATGCAAGTGAAACAGACCATCGTTAGACTGAAAAAAATGAACCAATCCATCAGAGAAAGAGCACAAATGTTAGGAGTGGCCAAATCAACAGTTTGGTACATTCTTGAAAACAAAAAAAGAGCGCACTGGTGATCTCGTGAACTTCAAAAGGCCTGGACGTCCACGGAAGAGAACAGTGGTGGATGATCGCAGAATCATTTCCATGGTGAAAAAAAACCTTCACAACATCTACCCAAGTGAAGAACACTCTCCTGGAAGTAGGTGTATCAGTATCTAAGTCTACCATAAAGAGAAGACTTCATGAGAGAAAATACAGCGGGTCCACCACAAGGCGCAATCCATTAATCAGCCTCAAAAATAGAAAGGCCAGATTAGACTTTACCAAACAACATGTAAAGAAGCCGCCCAGTTCTGGAACAGCATTCACTGGACAGATGAAACTAAGATCAACCTGTACCAGAATGATGGGAGGAAGTAAGTATGGGGAAGGCTTGGAACGGCTCATGATCCAGACCACACCACATCCTCTTTAAAACATGGTGGAGGCGGTGTGATGGCATGGAGGAGGCAGTGTGATGGCATGGTGGAGGCGGTGTGATGGCATGGTGGAGGCGGTGTGATGGCATGGGCATGCATGGCTGCCAAAGGCACTGGGTCACTAGTGTTTATTGATGATGTGACTGAAGACAGAAGCAGCCGGATGAATTCTGAAGTGTTCAGGGATTTACTTTCTACTCAGATTCAACCAAATGCAGCAAAGTTGATTGGACGTCGCTTCACAGTACAGAAGGACAATGACCCAAAACATACTGCGAATGCAACCCAGGAGTTTAAGGCAAAGAAGTGGGATATTCTGCAATGGCCAAGTCAATCAACAGATCTCAACCCGATCAATTATGCATTTCATCTGCTTAAGACAAAACTTAAGGCAGAAAGACCCACAAACAAGCAACAACTGAAGAAGCTGCAGTAAAGGCCGGGCAAAGCATCACAAAGGAGGAAACCCAGCGTGTGGTGATGTCCATGGGTTCCAGACTTCAGGCAGTCATTGCCTGCAAAGGATTCTCTACAAAGTATTAAAAAAAAAACATTTTATTTATGGTAATGTTCATTTGTCCAATTACTTTTGAGCCCCTGAAATGAGGCGGCTGTGTAGAAAAATGGTTGCAATTCCTAAACGTTTCACAGGATATTTTTGTTCAACCCCTTGAATTAAACCGAAAGTCTACACTTCAATTGTATCTCAGTTGTTTCATATCAAATCCTATGTGGTGGCAGCAGAGCCCAAATCATGAATATTGTGTCACTGTCCAAATAATTCTGGACCTAACTGTATCTACTGGTTGTGCATGACCGTTTGTCCGCTGAGATGGGTAAGACTGACTTTGAGTAGTTAATTATAAATAAAGCACTGGCGCTTTCTCTCATCCTAATGATGGAAAACCCTGCCATCTTTGTACTCCTATGAAGCCCTCCCTGCTCCTGGCAGGGCTTCATAGGAGAGTGTCAGTATCATGATATACTGCAATACATTAGTACAAAAACCCCCAAATACATTAGTACAAAACCCCTTAAAAGATTGAGGAATAGCAGTTTTTTTCCTGTTCCACCCCACAAATATTTTTTCCCCAGTTTCCCACTACATTATATGATACACTAAATAGTGGCATGAAAAACTACAACTCGTCCCGCAAAAAAATAAGCCCTCATACGGCAATACTGATGGAAAAAAAAAGAACGTTATGCTTTTGGAATGTGGGGAGGAATAAACTCAAGTGAAAATCCGAAAAATGACTGGGGCGTGAAAGGGTTGAAACCAACCTTGATCTGATCTTTTGGACCACTGAATTACTGTCGTTTAGTCCTCATGAAATCTTGGCTCAGGACTAGCTGGTTTTTAGTCTCCCAGTTAGTCCTTGGCATTCTGAGACTATTAGGTTTCCAACACTATGATTAAAATTAGGAAATTGACCCAGTTTTAACAGATTTGGAACCAATCTTTGGACTATACTGCATTACGTCTTTCATGATTAGGATTACGTAGCAGATGACAGTTATCACGCCGCTCCCTTCTTCTTCAGTGTTCGGTATTTATATAATATGACCAAGCATACAAACATTAGTCTGAAATAAACGTTTGGGCCAGGATCATCTACTCAACTGTTTGACGTATGGGAGATGTGAACCATCGGTAAAGGGGGACTACACAACTTGACCTTCTTACTGCTATAGTTTGAAAGATTCCCACACGCTGCTTTGTCTTTATGGATCTCATCATTGTTTACAGTGCATAGCAATAGAGATAGCAAAGGTCAGAATCACGGGTCCATCACCAGGCCCATAAAGATATGAGAGCAGCTGTGACATAAAGGGCTTTAGGGAGGCTCAAATTAACGTTAATCACTACAGACATTGTATGGGGATTCAGATCTTACAGGTTTACTGAGCTCTCCGATATGTCATCGAGATAGGAATCTATTCTGGGGCTTGAGCTATGACTATATTTAACTAGCAATATAGTATATAGTAATGTATGGGTGTATATACCTATCAGTGGTTCAGATGGTCAGTCTGGGAAAAATCCACTATCCGTTTATGTCCAAACCAGAAAAATATACAACTAGATAGAAATACAGGTTTGAAATAATATACGGTGGAGGGGTTAATAGGCATTGAGGAAACAAGACGGAGCAAAAACAGGAGCTATGTTAGTCAATAGTAGGGACCGTACTTCTAAATGAGGGAGTCCTGAGAGGCATGGGGTGTAGCTATAAAGGATAAGAAGGTAGCTGCCGCACTCAGGCCCTGGTACCTTAGAGTACTAAAGGATCTTTCTACCACGTAAAAAGATACCAGTATTACATACTTACCAATATCTATATTCCCAAAATTGGAACAAATTAAGTCTCGCTCCATTTCACCCAGGAATGACCCAAAACAACTCTGAACGCCATCTTTTCCATGCAAATTGGGATGAGCTTTGCACACTTTGTGGTCCGGTTCGGGGAAATGTCCCACCTAAATCGGGACTGTTGGTAAACATGGTATACTAAATGGCATGTGGTTGGTGGGGACCATGTTACAGATCTTGCATTGGGGCCCAGAAGTTTCTTATCTGGGCATCGAGTGTTGATAATTTTTCCGAGAATTTATCTTCTACTCAGTTACATCTTTTGCAGGGGCTAACATACCATACCATACTCCACCTTTTGACATTCATAGGGCTGGGCGGTCTGGCAAAGGAGAAGTATCAAATGCAGATAGGAAGAAAGGGCCTGTTTACATCACCGTTGCCCTTCCGTTGAGGGGTTCTGTCTGAGGTTTCCGTCGGGTTAACCCATCAATGGAAAGGCAAACGGAAACCTAAGCTACCATTTTCCTCACTATTGATATCAATGGTAACGGAAACCTAGCTAATGGTTTCCGTCTGTCACAATCGACTGCGTTATTGATGCCGTCAGAACGACGGAACCCTGTCACAACAGTGAGGAAACGGAAGTTGAGGTTTCTGTTTGCCTTTCCGCTGAGGGGTTAACCCAGACATGGGCAAACTACGGCCCGCGGGCCACATACGGCCCGTTAGGCTTTTTAATCCGGCCCGCCGAACTTGTCCAAATAATAGTAAAAACCTCCTTTTTTTTCCCCTTTCCCTGCAATGCCCACGTTTTCCCAATAGATGGCGCACTCAAAACACATTGACCGTTGTTAACCCCTTAACGCCGAAGGACGGATATATCCGTCCTCAGCAGCTGCTAGCTCGCGCAGGAGGACGGATATATCCGTCCTGTGATCGCGCGGGTACTGACAGTTTACCCACGCGATCAGCGGCAGGAGCACGGCTGTTATACGCAGCCTGGCTCCTGCTGCAACTGCCGGAATCGAAGCACGCGCCGATTCCGGCAGTTTAACCCATTAAATGCCGCTGTCAACAGTGACAGCGGCATTTAATGTGTTTGACAGAGGGGGGAACTCCCTCTGTCTCCCGATCGGCGCCCCCGCAAACAAATCGCGGGTCGCCGTCGGGTTTCCATGACAGCCGGGGGTCTAACAAAGACCCCCAGGTCTGTCTTCAGCATCTGCCTGTTAGGCGATGCCGGAGGCATGACCTAACAGGTTGCCTGTCAGTTTTACACTGACAGGCAATAATGCTTTGGTATACTAAGCATACCAAAGCATTATATATGCGATCGGCATATCGCATAGTGAAGTCCCCTGGTGGGACTAAAAAAAAAAAAGTAAAACCGTTAAATAAAGTTTGTGAAAAAAAAAATAAAAAAAATTACAGTCAAAGTCAAATAAAACTACTTTTTTCCCCAAAAAGTGGTTTTATTTAATAAAACGGTCAAAACAAATCACACATACACATATATGGTATCCCCGCGATCGTAACAACTTGACCAATAAAATGAACACATTAATTAAACCGCCGGATGAACGGCGTCCAAAGAAAACGCAAAAAACAACGGCAAAATTCTCTCTTTTCTCCCATTCCCCCCATAAAAAATAAAATAAAAGTTCATCTATAAGTCCTATGTACCCCAAAATAGTACTAATGAAAACTACACATTGTCCCGCAAAAATCAATCCCACGTACGGCCACATCGACGGAAAAATAAAAAAATTACGCCTCTTGGAACGCGGCGATGCAAAAACAAGTAATTTTTTTCTAAAAGGGTTTTTATTGTGCAAACGTAGAAAAAACATATAAAACCTTTACACATTTGGTATCCCCGTAATCGTGCCGACCCATAGAATAAAGGTAACATGTTATTTATGCTGCATAGTAAACGGCGTAAATTTATAACGTGAAAATTAATGCTGGAATAGCTGCTTATTTTCAATTCTCTCCTAAAATAAAGTTAATAAAAGTTAATCAATATGTTATAAGCATCTAAAAATGGTACAATTACAAAATACAACTCGTCCCGGAAAAAACAAGCCCTTATACGGCTATGTCGACGGAATAAAAAAAGAGTTACGACTCTTGGAATGCGACCGTGGAAAAACAAAAAATAATCCTTGGTCATTAACGTGCAAAATGGCCCGGTCATTAAGGGGTTAATGTGGCGCGTATTTCTCTTTATTTCACTTTAATTTTCACTTCGTTTCACGTCACCATTAAGCCCTTCGGTTTTCAAAGAGTACAATATCAGCCGTCACTTTGCCACGAAGCATGCAAACTATGCTAGCAAGCAGTCAACACAAGAACGGGCGGCTACTGCTCAGAGGTTGGCAGCTAATTTACAGAGTCAACAGAACTTTTTTCTTGATAAATCACAGTGCGTATGTTATTTTAATCTATTTACATTTCCTTCTCCCAGTATCTGCGAAATAGTATGTAAATGCCATATCTTGCATATTCCTTGAGACAAATTTATTAACTGATAAGGGCTATTTTTCACATTTGAAAGACAGTTAATAAATTGGGTTGTAGTGTTCTTACTGTGCTATGAGGTTTGCACACACTACATTTAATGCTTTAGTATATCCGGCCCAAACACTCCCTCCAAATGCTCCTGGCCCGGCCCCTCTGTCAAATTTTAGAACCCATTGTGGCCCGCGAGTCAAAAAGTTTGCCCACCCCTGGGTTAACCCAATGGAAACCTCAGATGGAACGCCTCAGCGGAACACAGACGGTGATGTGAACATAGCCTAACCTGACTGCACACGCGCTGAGTTGCTATTATTAGTATAAAAAAATTACCACCGTCGGCATCCAAGCGCACAACCTTGAGGCTCATATACTGTTCTTGCACTGGGGCCCGCTGTTGTCAGTGTTCACCCTTGATCCTTGTGTTTTCCTCTTCTGTCCAATTACAATGTAACTCAATGCAATGGAAATTGATGGTGTAATAATGTGATTCTTCTCAAGATGTTGAACATGTTTGTGCTCCATTCCCAAATTACATTTATGCATTAAAACAAATGCTAGAATCTTCAGTGGTTAGCTCTTAATATGGTCACCCTCCTCATAACGTCATTCTCTACATGTGATATTGTAATTTAATAGAGTTTCTTAATGGAAAGATTACGGCACAAGATAATAAAAGTCAATGAGAGAATCAACAAACACAGACAAATGGAAAAAAAAACAAATAAAATGGAATAAACATCACTCAATGTATCATATTCATACCCAGCGTAGTGGAAGGGGTCTGATAGAAGGGTTGATGGCACCCTACCTGGATTGTGGCTGCTGACTTAAAGGGTGTAAAATTCCAAGTACCCTATTATGGCATTGGTTAATAGAGGGAAGTCAATTCAGGACCGCCCTCTAATAGCCACAGCTTACAGCAGCTATAAAGAGCGTCTCTAATTTTGGAGGACCCAGCATATCCACGCATTATAAAGATAATCCATGGATCTGAGTGAGCACTGTGTAATGCTTTATTTCACCTGTGGTAGCGCTGCAGGGTAATTGAACACTTGCTGCTGGGTTCAAACACAGATTAAGGGAATTTAAAAATATGGCTGCTTTCTTCCAAAAACAGTGCCACACATGATCACAGATTGTGTGTGGTATCGGAGCACAGGCCTATTCACCACAGTGGAGCTGAGCTGCAATACCGAATATGCGGTACAGAGGGGACGAGGCAGAGGGGAAATAAAAAAATCAGAGTCAAATCGAGAGTCAAATACAAAGAGTAATACACTGGGACACACAAGACTAGCTAGGGAGTTGGACCTAATAACTGTCCCTAAAGCCAGTGTGTCGCCATTTTAAATATGGCACCTGGTCCTATGATTGGGCAGCTGTGTGCTCTGTGCATGCGCCGCTTGGCATCCCTGCCTGTCCCGGGAAAAATAATGATGTCATGTTGTCCCCCTAATTTGAGGGTCTGATATCTAGGGTCTGAATGTTTTTTGGCGTATGAAAACTGGTATCTGAATTAATATTTGTGTCTGCGGTCTAAATTAATTTTGGGGTTCAAGGTCTGAATTAATTTTATGATCTGACATCTGGGGTCTGAATGCCCTTCTGAAGGCTGATGCCCGAATAAATTTTTGGTTCTGAAGTCTAGGGTTTGAATTAATTTGGAGCTCTGAGGTTTGGGGTCTGATGAAGGGGTCATGTGCACTACTCATGATACAAGGGAATTCAATTGGGGTGTGGCCTATACAATGGGCGGGGCATATGTCAAGTGATTTTTGGCTCAGTTGACAAGAAATAAATTGGGAGAAGGATGGTAACCATGTACTTTGTGTATTGTCCAACATGAAATGTATCATGTATGTGAATAGAATGCAAAAGTAATGGCACCCTGTTCATGACCCAGTTTGTTCTTTTAGCATGTCCCATTGAGCACCAGAAGTACTTGCCCTAGCACTAGTATTTTTATGGTATGTATAGAACATTTTTTTTACATTTCTAGAATGAAATCTCTAAAAATCTGTAATAAATGTTCTGATGCTCAGAGATCCTGCATTTTATCCTTCTGCACTATTTGTGTGTGTTTGGTATAACACCGCACTGTAATATAAAAAAAAAAAATCGGAAATGACATAAGCCCAATGACTGGAGTATCAAGTTAATGAGGTAGGAATCTAGGAGTACTATTCCAGGAGAGTGATTATACCGCTGTCCATCACATCCTGAGCCTCAGTTCTGACACTTGACCTAGAAAACGTCTACCAATTACCGGACCTGTGAAATCCACATGATGACACATGAATATTTTTTTTTGTCATTTTTGTATAAAGGAATTAATTACATTTCCTGTAGACACACTGATGATATAGAGATAGTACACTATTAACTTTTATGCATAGTGATGGGCTTTTGTGTCTCAGGAACAGTAAGCTTAAGGCCGGGTTCACATGTAGTGTAAATACTGCAGATTTTGTGCAACAGATTTCGTTGCGGAAAGTCCGCAGCGTAACACAGCAGCAGCAGAGTGGATGAGATTCGAACAAATCAACATGCTAGATAAAATTTGATAAGCGAAAAAAATTCTCAGAAACTTACCTGCAGTGCGGGTTTTTAATCTGCAGCATGAATTCAATGGGGAGGTAAAACATGTAACAAATAGCAGATGTTGCAATTTTTGTGGCAGAAAAACTGTGATTCCGCTGCAAAAATCACAGCTCAGAAAAAAAAATTATCTTATACTTTCCCAGAATTCTGTGCTTCTTCATCCAGGCTGTCCTCCAGGGATGACGTTTCATCCCATGTGACCGTTGCAGCCAATCACAAGTTGCAGTGTTCACATGTGATGAAACATAATCTCAGGAGGCCGGGCTGCAAGATGGCAAAGGGACGTGTCGCCTTGGCTACGGGTAAGTATGAAACTTTTTTTTTTACATGCAGTTTTCCGCAGCGAACATTCCGTGCCGAAAAACTGCACCACAATTTGGTGCGGGTGGAATTCCCTGCGGGCAATGCTCCCTGGGAAAAAAATATGCAAAATAGTTGTCCAGAAAGCAGAAAACTGTCTCTCCAGTGCCACCTATAGGTAGCTATCCTGTAGGTTAACATAAAACCCAGCAGTATTTAAGAGTAGGGATCTGGTTGACTGTCATGTGTCAAGGTCCATCTTACTTTAGGTGGATTTATGTAGAGTTCACCTTAGTGTACTTTACAGCCCCCTCAAGATTAGTTGTGCTAGGTGGAGGAATAACCGCAGTGCATTGTGGGAAGTCTGCCTGCAAGGCATAATGGGGAAATTTGTCTGAGATCATGTGGTCCTTTTTCTAATCTGTAAAATTGTGGCCGGCGCTCTCCTTTGGCTAGCATTTTGCCATGATTTATACGCTGCGAACAGCAAAAGTTTAAAACCTCCAAAACATTTGGGAAATTCAGACTGAATTTGATTTGTGTAGAATCGATTTTCTAATCTCTATTGAGCTGCTCAGTTTTGTTGAATTAGAGGAGACTCTTAGAATACTAACCTGGCGTGACAAATCCCATCAAAAATAATCCCAAGTTGTAAGTGATGGCTCCAAAGTCACCTTCAAATGGGGTTGTCTTCTGACAAAAATAAAATCTAGTTTTAATCTTTAGCCCATTGAATTTAACTATAGAGGGACCATCACAAGTATTAGAATGTACTTATAACAGTCAGTGGAAATAAACATTTATATTCAGTGACTCACAGGTGATATCTTCTCTGCTTGTAGTTGCTCTCTTTCCCATTTCCTCTCTATTCATCCCAAGGTGCCATTATGACTACTCCTGGGCATGACTTTGCAGAGTTTCCTGCCAGACATCTTTGGCTTTTCACAGTTCCAGTACATCCTTACCTACTCTACAAAAAGTTCCAGTCCGGCTGCCCCCTTTAATAGTGTTATCTTCCTGCTGCTGCCTAGTGCCCCAAATACTGCACTGCAGAAATAGAAGTGCCATACATATGGTCCCTCTAAAAATACTACCTGACACAGAAAGTGCCCCTTACAGTAATTAGAGTCACACATTGTACTCCTAAAAATAATTGTACCAAGCAAATTGTGCTCTTAACAGTAATATGCTCCTCCACAGTGCTATGCCAGAGTAGCCCCAGTAGCAATACTGCTAATCCAGAGTGCCCCCATTAGTAATAGTGCTCCCACAGAGTGTACCTATTGATAATAGTACCCCATTAGTAAAATTGCTCCCTCAGTGTGTCCATATTAGGAATAGTGCCCCTATTAGTAATAGTGCAGCCCCAGAGTGCCCATATTAGTAATAGTGCTTCCAAAGTGTGGTTCCTTTATTTATAGTGCTTCCCCAGAGTATTTCCATTAGTAATAGTGCTTCCCCAGAGTACCACCATTAGTCATAGTGCTTTCCAGAGAGCCCACATTGGTAATAGAATCCCCAGATTTCCCCTTTTGGTAATAGTGCCCACATTTGTAATAATGCTCCCCCAGAGTTTCCACATTAGGAATAGTGCCCCTGTAAAGGATTTGCCAGGCACAACTTCTGTGTATACGCCCATAGGTAATCAGTCTGCACCTGAGTCTATGTCTCTGAGACTGACTCCATCTTCCACCACTCAGGATGGCAGGCTTAGGAGTGGGAGAGCCTATCGCAGCCTGGCCAGACGGAGCTAGCTCCCGCCCTCTGTCTATTTATACCTGCCTTTCCTGTTCCTCCTTTGCTTGTGATTTTTCTCGTGTGGTTTCCTGGCCCAGCTACAGCTTCTAACTATTTGATCCTGCTCCATACTGACCCTGGCTTTCTGACTACTCTCCTGCTCTGCGTTTGGTACCTCGTTCTCTCCTGGTTTGACTCGGCTCGTTCACCACTCTTGTTGCTCACGGTGTTGCCGTGGGCAACTGCCCCTTTTCCCTTAGCTTTGTGTACCCTTGTCTGTTTGTCTCGTGCACTTACTGAGCGTAGGGACCGCTGCCCAGTTGTACCCCGTCACCTAGGGCGGGTCGTTGCAAGTAGGCAGGGACAGAGTGGCTGGTAGATTAGGGCTCACTTGTCCGTTTCCCTACCCCCATCATTACAGCTCCATTAGTAATTTTGCTCCCCCAGAGTGCCCACTTTAGTAATAGTGCTTCCCCAATGTCCTATTAGTAATAGTGCTTTCCTAGAGTGCCCCATTAGTATTAGTGCTTCCACAGAGTGCACCATTTAGTAATAGTGCTTCCCAAGAGTGCCCACATTAGTAATAATACTCACCCAGAGTGCCAACATTAATAATAGTACTCCCACAGAGTGCCACCATTAGTTATAGTGCTCCCTCATAGTGCCTAGTTTCGTAATTGTGCTCCCAGAGGGCCCCCATTAGTAATTGTGCTTCCCAGAATGCCCCCATTTGTAATAGCTCTCCCCCAGAGTGCCCCCTTTAGGAATAGTGCTATCACAGGGTGCCCCCATTTGTAAGAATGCTTACCCAGAGAGTCCCCTTTGGTATTAATGCTTTTACAGAGTTCCCCCATTGATTATAATGCCCTAGACCAAAAAAAGAAAAAATGCAGAACTCCCCTTCCATGTCGCTTCCAACTACCGCACTGTGTCCTGAGCTTTTTGCGGCGTGGCGTATGGCGGCACAATGACATCATCGTGCCAGCCTGTGCCGTTCATCCGTATTCTCATACGCTAAGCCATAGGCTTCCTGGCCATGTTGTGGTATTCGTGACACGCCCCTGACTGGGGATTATGTTGCCGTTACAAAGAGATAAACAGAAATATTTACATGCTGGCCTTTCAAATAAATGGCCGACCACGTAATATGTGGATGGTCTAGGTCCACTAGAGTGAAAGTTGGTCTTTGTTAGTGGTTCCGCTCTGGCTCTGCCCAATTACAAGTATCAACTCTGAATATTTTCCATTCCCCTTTCATCTTTTAACAGATTTTACAAATAATGTACAAAATGTTTTGTTTTTTTAGTCTGTAATTGAGTGGTCGCCACTGTAGCGGCAACATCTTCATTGTGTTTGTATGTTCTCTTGTTTTGTGGACTTCTTTCAGATCCTTCAGTCTCTGGTTTTAATCTCCATCTGTTTGATTTTAATGGGAAAAATTAAGCATTTGGCAGATCCATTTCATATATCAAACAAAATAGCAATTTTTGTTTTTCGTAACAGTGGATTGAATTGCCCATTTAAAAAAAAAAGTCCTAAGACTAATGATCATGTATTTTACTTACAAAGATATTGTTATTATTCTAATATTTTGCGGCGGACATTTTTGCAAAAGTGACAACAGGAAGTGCAGCCATATTAATTGGCACGTTTTAATGATCTTCTCAGCAATTGATGGTAAAACTATCACTTTAATATTCATAAAACTGACTGACTCATACCATACCATACAGTACCATACAATAAGGTTCCCAACTAACAGTGTCATATGTTGCCCAAATTACACTTCCATGCAGTTACCTAAATAACAAAGCCAGTGCCACCATATAGATTATTCAGTACTGCCACCAATACCATACTATATTATACAGTGTCTAAGTAGCAGTGCCACACAATGCCGGCATACAGTGCTCAAATACAAACATACAGTGACCATACAGTGATCTCCATACATATAGTGATCTAATAACACCGCTATACAATGTGTAAATAATACTGCTAAACAAGTACTTGTAAGAGCCAGGCCATCCAAGGCGCCATCATAGGTCGCACACCCCTAAAGCCATCCCTAAAGGCCGTCCCTAAAGGCTGTCCCTAAAGGCCGTTCCCTAAAGTTCCAACGCTGAATAATATTTTACTGATGTTGTGGGTTACATATTTTTGATGGTAAAAACAGAACAGTTAACCCCTTGGCGACATGTCACGTACTATTACGTTGCTGTTGTCAAGGTCTTAAGGGAAAGCAACGTAATAGTACGCGATGATGATGGTGCGAGCTCAGAAGCAGAGCCCGCATCATTGCCAGCGGGTGTCGGCTGTATATTGCAGCTGACACACTGCTGCATGGCCAGGACTGGAGCTAGGCTCCGATCCGGACGATTATACCCTAAAATACAGCGTTCAAAAGCGAGCGCTGCATCTATGGGATTTTACCAGCAGATCGTAACCCAGCGATGTAATCTCGAGGTTCTGATGACTGCTCCTAACAATGGCATCCTGTCTGCCAAGTTCGGAAGCCTGCAAGGTCCCAACCGGAGGTGGGGTCTAAAAGGCTTCCGTCCCCAGAAACAAGATGGCGCAGGCTCAGAAGCTGAGCCTGCGACATCAGTTACCGATGTCAGCTGTATTTTACAACTGACACTGTGCTGTAATGGCAGGGAATGGAGCTTTTCAAATGTTGGGGTGAATTTTCTCCTTCATTCCTTGTAAAAATTTAACATTTCCAAGTTTTTTCTGAAAAAAATGTCATTTTTTATTTCACAGCATTATTACACTAAATTCGCTAAAAAAACACAGTGGGGTCAAAATGCTCACCATACCCCTCAATAAATTCCATCAGGGGTGTAGTTTGCAAAATTGGGTCACTTTTTGGGGGTTTCCACTGATTTGGACCTGCAGGGGCTTTGCAAATGTGACAGGGCACCGCAAACCATTCCACCAAAATTTGAGCTCCAAAAGCCAAATAACGCTCCTTCCCTTCTAAGCCATGCCGTGGATACGAACAGCAATTTATGTCCACATATGGGGTATTGACATGCTCAGGAGAAATTGCTTTACAAATATTGGGGTGCTTTTTCTCCTTTGGCCCTTGTGAAAATGAAAAGATCTAAGCTAAAACTACATTTTGTGGGGAAAAAAATGATTTTCAAAAAATGATTTTCATTTTCACAGCCTATATCCAATTAATTCTGCAAACAATCTGTGGGGTCTAAATGCTCACTATACCCTTAGACAAATTCCATAAGGGGTGTCACTTTTGGGCAGTTTCCACTGTTTTCGTCCCTCAGTGGCTTTGCAAATGCGACATGGCAGCGAAAACCATAATAGCAAAATTGGAGCTGTAAAAGCTAAATGGCGCTCCTACCATTCTGAGCACTGCTGTGTGTTCAAACATAAGTTTATGACCACATATGGGGTATTTCCGTAATCGAGAGAAATTGCTTTACAAATGTTGGGGTGCTTTTTCTCCTTTATTCCTTGTAATAAAAACGTATGTTTTATTTGAAAAAAAATTGATTTTCATTGTTATGGCTTAATTCAAAGAAATTTAGCAAAACAACTGTGGGATCAAAATACTCACTATACCCCTAGATTAATTCCTTGGGGTGTAGTTTCCAAACTGTTGTCTTTTTGAGGGGTTTCCCTATGATTTGGCACCACAAGACCTTTTCAAACCTGAGATGGTGCCTAAAATATTTTCTAATACAAATGAGGCCTGAAAATCCTCTAGGTGCTCTGTTTTTAGGCCTGTTTTTCAGTCTATTACAACACTAGAGCCACATGTGGGATATTTGTAAAAATTTCAGAATCTGGGCAATAAATATTGAATTGTGTTTCTCTGGTATAACCTTCTGTGTTACAGGAAACAAATTATGTCAAATGAATTTCGGCAAAAAAAAATAAAATTTGTCAATTTCACCTCTACTTTGCTTTAATTCCTGTGAAACGCCTAAAGGGTTAAGACACATTCTTATTGCTGTTTCAAATACTTTGAGGGGTGTAGTTTTTAAAATGGATTTATGGGGACTTTCTAATATATAAAGCCCTCAAAGCCACTTCAGAACTGAACTGGTCCCTGAAAACTAGCCTTTTGAAATTTTCTTGAAGATGTCAGAAAATGCTGCTTAAATTCTAAGCCTTGTAACGTCCTAGAAAAATAAAAGGACGTTAAAAAATGATGCAGACATAAAATAGACATACAAGAAATGTTAACTAGTAAATATTTTGTGTGGTATCTGTCTTACAAGAAGATACATTTAAATTTAGAAAAATGCAAATTTTTCAACATTTTCCCTAAATTTCGGTGTTTTTCACAAATAAATATTGAATTTATCGATCAAATTTTTTCACTAACATAAATTACAATATGTCACGAGAAAACAATCTCAGAATCGCTTGGATAGGTAAAAGCATTCCCACGTTATTACCACTTAGGCTGGGTTCACACGACCTATTTTCAGACGTAAACGAGGCGTATTATGCCTCGTTTTACGTCTGAAAATAAGGCTACAATACGTCGGCAAACATCTGCCCATTCATTTGAATGGGTTTGCCGACGTACTGTGCAGACAACCTGTCATTTACGCTGTCAAACGACGACGCGTAAAAATACAGCCTCGTCAAAAGAAGTGCAGTTTCAGACGTAATTTGAGCCGTTCTTCATTGAACTCAATGAAGCACAGCTCAAAATTTACGGCTGTCAGAGAAGCCTCGCAAAATGCGAGGAGGAGCATTTACGTCTGAAACGAGGCAACTGTTTTCTCCTGAAAACAGTCTGTCTTTTCAGACGTAAAAGCCTGCTACCGTGTGCACATACCCATAAAGTGACACATGTCAGATTTGAAAAAAATAGGCTGTGTCCACAAGGCCAAAACTGGCTGTGTCTCCAAAGGGTTAAAAAAAGAATGTCGTTATATAAGGATTGCATGTACACAAGTGGAATGTTAATGCTCTGTGCACTGGTAGAAACTGGACTTTTCTACAAGTCAACATATGAGATTGTTTGTATCTAAGTGAAAAATTAGTTATAAAGATTTACCATTACTCTGAAATTCCTCAAAGGGAATTTTACAAAATAAGCTTCTTTATAACTTTATTATGCAGAAAAACCCAGCAATGCATGTAGACATCAGCAATTCAGAAAGCTCCGGCTGGGGACACACCAAGTCTGAGTTCCTCCCTGGCCTCCTTCAATAGTATTTTCAGTCAGGTGGGGGTGATATACCCAAATTAATACAAGGGAAAATGCAGTAGCTACACATAGCTACTAGTTCCAGATCTCATTTCTCCGAGGCCCTTTTGAAAAGCAACCTGATTGGTTGCTTCTGGCAATTGTATCCCTGTTCCCATGCGCTAGTTTCGAGATTGACACATACAAATCTTCACATAGGGAGCATAAGGATATTAATATGTCACTGGTTATCTAGTTGCACACTACATCTATACAGAACATGTACACGTCCTCCATAATTGCATCATATTTGTTTTGTTATCACTGCACATGTAAAACGTATAAATAAGGATAGAAGGTTATTTGTGATCGTCCCATAATTAATAGACCCTAATGACAAGTGATTGGCCACAAAGTGACCTTTAACAGGGGTTGTCTTCTGCCGGACCTTTAGGACCATTATAGTGTCAGAGTCTGGGCCCACTGGAAGATCCTCTGATACTCTGGTTGGCCAGTCAGGCCCTGCTATCCTACAACTTGGCCTTGGCAATGGATGATTGAAGGTCTGTGAGGTGGTCAACGCCATGTTGTTTCCTTTCTTAAGCCCCCATAAATGAGTTCCGTGGGGGTTCTGGAGTGGTTCCCCTTTAAAAGAAGACAATTGCAGACCAAATAAAATTCAAACAGTACAATTTTACTGAACACGATTGTAAAGACAGTGGCACACAAAGCGTGGTTACTTTTACCATATGTAAAAACCGCTAAGGAGTGTGTAACAACTCACCTGCCGAATCAACTAGCCCTGAAAATGGATGGCGCTGGAGCGTCGGGCTCATACCCGGCCGTCACCGGCGCGGAGGTCCACGGGGACTAGGCCGCGACGAGTAGGAGGGCCGCCGCTTTGGGCGCGGAAGCCCTGGGATAGGGCCCGGGCGGAGCCACCGCGGGTGCAGATCTTGGTGGTAGTAGCAAATATTCAAACGAGAACTTTGAAGGCCGAAGTGGAGAAGGGTTCCATGTGAACAGCAGTTGAATAGAGATGAGCGAACCGGGACAACCGAACCCGGTTTCGGTCCGAACTTCCGGTAAAGTTCGGTTCGCAGCGAATCCGAACTTCACCGGGTTCGGCCGAACCAGTTTTGACCGAACCCGGTCAAAAACATTATACAAATCGGCAGCCACTTATCTCTATCAATCACTGATAGAGAAAAGAGGCTGCTGATTAAAAATAAAATAAAAAGCATTTCATACGTACCCGGTCGTTGTCTTGTTGACGAGTCCCTCTTCTTCCTCCAGTCCGACCTTTTCTGACGCGGCAGCCTGTGATTGGCTGCAGAGGCCTCTGCAGCCTGTGATTGGCTGCAGAGGCCGCGGCAGCCTGTGATTGGCTGCAGCGCTCACAAGGCTGCATCGTCATCAAGGAATGTCGGGCCGGATGTCGAGAGGGACGCGTCACCAAGGCAACGGCCAGGAGACCGGACTGGAGGAAGCAGAAAGTTCTCGGTAAGTATGAACGTCTTTTTTTTTACAGGTACTGTGATCGGTAGTCACTGTCCAGGGTACTGAAACAGTTACTGCCGATCAGTTAACTCTTTCAGCACCCTGAACAGTGACTATTTAGTGTATGTGCACACACACTAATTACGTCCGTAAATGACGGACGTATTTCGGCCGCAAGTACCGGACCGAACACAGTGCAGGGAGCCGGGCTCCTAGCATCATACTTATGTACGATGCTAGGAGTCCCTGCCTCTCTGCAGGACAACTGTCCCGTACTGTAATCATGTTTTCAGTACGGGACAGTAGTTCCACGGAGAGGCAGGGACTCCTAGCATCGTACATAAATATGATGCTAGGAGCCCGGCTCCCTGCAGGGTGTTCGGTCCGGTACTTGCGGCCGAAATACGTCCGTCAATTACGGACGTAATTAGTGTGTGTGCACATACCCTTACTGACGTCACCTAGCAACGCTGCCGTAATGACGGGTGCACACATGTAGCCACCCGTCATTACGGGGCCTCATGCACACGACCATAAAAACACCCGTTATCACGGGTCGTAATTACGACCCGAAATAGCGGGCCCATAGACTTCTGTTAGCCACGGGTACCTTCCCGTTTTCTCACGGGAAGGTGCCCGTGCCGTTAAAAAGATAGAACATGTTCTATTTTTTTATTTTACGGGCCGTGCTCGTAATTACGACTCGTAACTACGAGCACGGCCGGCCGGCCACGGGCAGCCGGCCGCTTTTGCGAACCGTGCTGTCATTATAATTATAGCAGCACGGCCCGTAAAATAGAAAAATAGAACATGTTCTATTTTTTTAACGGCACGGGCACCTTCCCGTGAGAATACGGAAAGGTACCCGTGGGTAACAGAAGTCTATGAGCCCGTTATTGCGGGTCGTAATTACGACCCGCAATAACGGGTGTTTTTACGGTCGTGTGCATGATGGGAGCACGGCTCGGAAAAACGAACGGCTGCCCGTGCTCATCTCCTGAAATACTCTGTGCTGCCTTAAACTCTGTGGACAGGTCAGGATCCTGTTTCTTTTAAATGCTGCTAGGGAACCCGCTCGATCCACTATATAAGGCTACGCTACAGTGCAGCATTTAAAAGAAACAGGATCCTGACCTGTCCACAGAGTTTAAGGCAGCACAGAGTATTTCAGGAGATGAGCGTGCAGATTCAGTGCTGTTGTGAACTCTGCTCTTACCATTACGTAGCTCTCAGTCTGTTATCTCTCCTCCACTCCTGTCCTCAAGAACACCTTCACATGATTGCCAAGTCACCACGTAATGGTAAGAGCAGAGTTCACAGCAGCACAGAGTATTTCAGGAGATGAGCGTGCGGATCTTGTGCGTGGTGGTGACTTGCCAATCATGTGAACGTGTTATAGAGGACAGGAGTGGAGGAGATGTAACAGACTGAGCTACGTAATGGTAAGAACAGAGTTCACAGCAGCACAGAGTATTTCAGGAGAGGAGCGTGCAGATTCAGTGCTGCTGTGAACTCTGCTCTTACCATTACGTAGCTCAGTCTGTTACCTCTCCTCCACTCCTGTCCTCAATAACACCTTCACATGATTGGCAAGTCACCACCCCGCACAAGATCCGCACGCTCATCTCCTGAAATACTCTGTGCTGCTGTGAACTCTGCTCTTACCATTACGTGGTGACTTGCCAATCATGTGAAGGTGTTCTGGAGGACAGGAGTGGAGGAGAGGTAACAGACTGAGAGCTACGTAATGGTAAGAG
Source organism: Rhinoderma darwinii (assembly GCF_050947455.1). NCBI lineage: Eukaryota > Metazoa > Chordata > Amphibia > Anura > Rhinodermatidae > Rhinoderma > Rhinoderma darwinii. Next base: position 619,459,243 of record NC_134687.1, read on the forward strand.
CAGAGTTCGCAGCAGCACTGAATCTGCACGCTCATCTCCTGAAATACTCTGTGCTGCCTTAAACTCTATGGACAGGTCAGGATCCTGTTTCTTTTAAATGCTGCACTGTAGCGCAGCCTTATATAGTGGATCGAGCGGGTTCCCCAGCAGCATTTAAAAGAAACCGTGTTTGTGTATGTGTGTGTTTGTGTATATATGTGTGTTTGGGTATGTGACTTTGTCTGTTTTTGTTTTTATATGTGTGTGTGTATATATGGGTGTGTTTGTGTATATGTGTTTTGTGTATATGTTTGTGTATATATGGGTGTATTTGTGTATATGTTTGTGTGTAGATGTGTGTATATGTTTGTGTGTAGATGTTTGTGTGTGTTTTTGTATATGTGTATATGTGTGTATATGGGTGTGTGTTTGTGTGTATATATGGGTGTGTTTGTGTATATGTGTTTGTGTATATGTGTGTTTGGGTATGTGTGTTTTTGTTTGTATATGTGTTTGTGTATATGTGTTCGTGTATGTGTGTATAACTGTGTGTGTGTGTGTTTGGATATGTGTGAGTTCGTGTATATGTGTGTGTTTGTCTGTTTATGTGTGTGTGTATATCTTGTTGTGTTTGTGTATATATGTGTGTCTGTGTATGGTTGTTTGTTTGTGTGTGCGTGTATATATGTGTGTAGGAGAGTAGAAGTATTGGTATTGTTCACATTGATAACTGTTTTTTTATGTTGTTGCAGATTTTGATGTACCGATTGGACTACATCTACGATTCGTTGGACTACTGCGTAGATCTGCGTTTTTTCAAATTTTAATAAAATGGTTAACGAGGGTTTTGTTGGGGATTTCTTATTTCAATAAAAAACAATTGTCTTTGTGTTTTTTTTTCAAACTTTATTAGTGCCTAGATAATGGCAGTTGGCTGATTGACAGCGTCCATTATTAAGGCGGTACTTAGTGTTAGCCGGTGCAGAGGCTAGCACTAACCACCCATTATTACCCCGGTACCCACCACCACCAGGGGTGCCGGGAAGAGCTTGGTACGATCCAGTACCCGACCATCTGTTGTGATGGTCGGGTACTGGGGCGGCCGTAGGCTGGTATTATGAGGCTGGGAAGGGCCAAAATCAGTGGACCTTCCCACCCTTGTAATGCTAGGCTGCTGCTGCTGTGTTGTATCGGGCTATCAAAGAAAGAGGTCCCCAAAATTCAGAAAGAATTCTAGATTCCAGAATAAGCAGTGGCGTTTCAGACCTCGCTAAGACAACCCGGGCAACTTCAAAAAGAAGCAGAACCCAAAACCCAATGATTTATGACGCCAGAGCTGTAAAAGCGCAGGTGGGAGGAAGACTTCATCCTTTTTTGTCCATTTGGTCAAACACCTCCTCAGACGAGTGGGTATCCTCCACAATTCAAAGGGGGTACTCGCTAGAATTCAAATGCTTCCCACCGGACAAATTTTTCCATCAATCAAGCAACTCCAGTATTGATTGATCTGGTTCAAGAGTTTATAGACAAAGGAGCCTTGGAATTAGTCCCATCCATACAAAAAGGGAAAGGACTATATTCCAGAATTTTTCTTGTTCCAAAACCAGAAAAAAAAAATGGCACCTAATTATAGATACACATTACATATCTAAACAAATTCTTGACAAAAAATTAATTCAAGATGGAAACTATTCGATCTGTCCTTGCCATTCTTCAAAAAGACAGTTTTATGGCATTCATAGATCTAACAGATGCATATCTACATGTTCCCATCTTACAAAGCCACAGGAAATATCTCAGGATAGCCATGCAGAACAAGTCACAAACTCTTCACTACCAATTCAAGTGTCTCCCATTCGGCATCACCTCAGCACCTCGGGTGTTCACCAAAACTGTGGTAGTTCTCACTGCAGCTCTTCGTCTCCAAGGGGTAACAGTGATTCCATATCTAGACGACTGGCTGATTGTCTCCCCCTCCAAAGAAGATCTAATTCTCCATCTTCAAGTAACTGAGAGCTCTGAAAGATCATGGGTTCCTCATAAATCAGGAGAAATCTAACTCACTCCGGTCCAGGAGATAAAGTTCTTAGGGTTCCTGATCAACTCCCAATCTATGTCCCTAAGATTATCTGTAGAAAGGAGAAGGCGAATTGTGACAGAAGTGACTCACTTAATCTCAGACCGCAGAGTCTCTATCCAGTCATCCATGAGGGTACTGGGGCTGTTAACATCATCCAAAGACGCAGTTCCCTGGGCCAGAGCCCACATAAGATGTTTACAATCGAACATACTGGCCCTATGGAACATAAACCTGACAAGTCTAGACAAACTCATCTCTGTCTCTCCACTCACACCATGAGAGATCTACTATGGTGGCAAAATCCCCTCAGACTTTCCTCAGGCAGAACTCTGACTCATCATCCTCAGGTGACTCTCACAACGGATGCATCCTCGTTGGGCTAGGGTGCTCATGTAGAAAATCATTGGATCCAATAATTATGGTCACCTCAGGAGAAGTCTCTTTCATCCAACCTAAGAGAGTTAAAAGCGGTCAAGCTAGCATTTCATCATTTTCACTCTGTCATTCACAATCGCAATGTCCTGGTCCAGACAGACAACCTGGCATTAGTCTACTATATAAACAAACAGGGCTGCACGAGGAGTCATCAACTTTCCAAAGAGTGCAGAAGAGCTATAATGACATGGTCCGAATCCAATCTTCTGAATATTCGGCAGTTCATATCCGGGGTTTTCTCAACCACCAAGCAGACTGGCTAAGTCAGAACACTCTACATCCAGGAGAATGGAGCCTGAATCCAGAGATATTCAGACAGATCACCATGAGGATGGGAGTACCAGATCTAGACGTGATGGCATCATGGGACAACACGAAAACCAAACAAATGTTGTTCTCTGTCCTCAATAGGGCACCCAGTAGCCATAGACAGACTGTCGATCAGTTGGTTCAACAAGTTGATCTATGTCTTCTCGCCTCTTCCTCTAATTCAGAAAGTCCTCAAGAAAATCTTAGACGAAAAAGCAGAAGCCATCGCAGTGATACCCTTCTGGCCATGCCAGGCTTGGTTTTCTCTTGCATAATATCTTTCGAGAGGCGGATTCTGGAAGCTGCCAGCCCATCAAGACCTCCTCATCCAGAAAGGCTTCTTTCACCAACAGGTCCGCAACTTACATCTGACGGTTTGGAGACTAAGCGGGAGTCCCTAAAACAATCAGGCCTGTCAGAAGTGGTCATTAAAACACTACTTGTGGCTAGAAAACCAGCCGCCATTTCTGTGTACAATAGAGTCTGGAATATCTATCAAGACTGGTGTGTCTCAAACTCAGTCTCTATGGACGTTCTCGCATCTCTTCTTCAATTTCTACAAGAAGGTTTTAACAAAGGCCTTAACCCCTTCCCACAATTTCACGTACAGTTACGTGAGGGGAGCTGGTGTTTTCCCGCAATTCCACGTAACTGTACGTGAAAGAGATGGAGCTGGCTCAGGAGCTGAGCCAGCGACATCTCCGCCGGTTGACAGCTGTATGTTATAGCTGGTACCCTAAGGTATTGGCCAGGACCGGAACTAGCCTCCGATCCGATCGATTAACCCCTCACGTGCTGTGTTCAATAGAGATCGCAGCATGTGAAGAGTTTATAGCCACCGGCACCCCAGCAACGTGATCGCTGGGTTGCCGGTGGCTGCAAAGGCGATCGGAGGTCTAATACTTACCTCCCGGTCTGCCAGTAATGGAATCCTCCTATGCCCCGTCATCGGCAGGGCCCAAAAGGCTTCCGGTACCATCGGCAAGATGGCGCCGGCTCAGCTTCCAGCTCAGAAGCTGAGCCGGCGTCATCAGCAGTGGGTGTCCGCTGTATGGCACAGCGGACAACCCACTGTAAAGGCAGGAACCGGAGCTAGCTCCGATTCCTGTCATTAACCCCTTCAATGCAGCGATCAAATGCAATCGCTGCATCAAAGCGGTTTGTATGAAATCGGCAATGGCTTCCTATCTGCCATTACGGAAGTCCGGAGGCGGAGCCTGATCGGCTTGCTGTCAGTGAACAACTGACAGTTCTAATACATTGCACTACATAGGTAGTGCAATGTATTAGAACATCAAACAAAGAGTTGGAGCTTCAAGTCCTCTAGTGGGACCAAAGAATAGTGTAAAAAAAAAAAATGTAAAAAAAGTCAAAATAAAAGTAAAAAATACAATAAAAGTTTCAAGTAATAAAATAAAACACAATCGCCCTTTTTCCCTTATCAAGTCATTTATTATTGAAAAAAGTAATAAAGCCATACATATTTGGTATCGCTGCGACCGTAACGGCCTGAACTATAAAAAATATTATGTTATTTACTCTGCACAGTGGACGCCGTAAAAAAAAAATAAAAAATACTGACATAATTGCTATTTTTTGGTCACTTTGTCTTCCAAAAATTGAAATAAATAGTGATCAAAAAGTCGCATGTAACCAAAAATGGTACCTATAAAAACTATAACTCGTCTCCCTAAAAACAAGCCCTCATATAGCTCCGTCGACGAAAAAATTAAAACCGTTATGGCTCTCACAACTTGGCGACAGAAAAAACCCATTCTCTTTACAAAAGTTATTTTATTGAGCAAAAAGTTGTAAAACATAAAAAAGTGCTATAAATTAGGTATCACCGGAATCAGACTGACCCGCAGAATAAAGGTAACATGTAATTTATAATGCGTGGTGAACGCTGTATAAAAAGAACTAAAAAAATATGCCAGAATTGCTGTTTTTTGGTCACTTTGCCTCCTAAAAAACAAAGGATAACATGTGATCAAAAAGTCATATGTACCCCAAAATGGTACCAATAAAAACTACAGCTCGTCCCGCAAAAAAAACAGCCCTCATACCACTACGTCTATGAAAAAATAAAATTAGTTAAGGCTCCAATAAGTCAGGAAAGAAAAATGATGCAGTTGTGCCGGCCCGAGGGGAACATTTTTTCTGTTTCAAGTGGCGAATTATCAAGGCCCCTAAAATTAGGGAATCAGGAAGGGTAGGGCCCAAACATATCTGCTGGAAGTGAGGATGCCCGTATTATACCAGGACAACACTTTCCCAGCAAAATTCCACAAACTGCAAAGATGCCGAGTGTGGACCAAAAGGGGAATAAGGAAGGACCATTTATTAGTGATAAAGGATTGTGTCACAGTGTAACAAATATCTATGGATTATTTTATTGTTTTTTTTTACCCCATTATTATACAACCTGACTATGCCCCTTATATACTCCGCCCGGTTTACATGTACCCCCACATTATAAACGGAAAAACCAGTAAGACTCCAAACAAAACTACTACCAAGCAAAATCCACGCTCCGAAAGCCAAATGGCGCTACCTCCCTTCTGAACCCTACAGTGTGCCCAAACAGCAGTTTACTTCCACATAAATGGCATCGCCATACCCGGGAGAACCCTTTTAACAATTTTTAGGGTGTGTGTCTCCAGTGGCACAAGCTGGGCACGACATATTTGCCACTGTAAAAGCATATCTAGGGAAAAATTTTCATTTTTACTTTGCACCTTCCGCAGCGCAATCATTCATGTAGAAGGCCTGTGAGGTGAAAATGCTCACTACACCCCTTAATAAATGCCTTGAGGAGTGCAGTTTTCAAAATGGGGTCACTTCTCAGCAGTTTCTTTTATTATTTCACATCAGAGCCCTGCCAAATTAGGCCTTAATTTTACATGGTACTCTTTCACTCCTGGTCGAATGACCAGGCAACAGATTAGGGCCACACGTAGGGTGTTTCTAAAACCGTGAAACACAGCATAATAATTAGAGAGCTGTCTTGTTATGGTGGCACAAGCTCGGCGCCACATATTGGCATATCTATGGAAAAAATCCCATTTTCACCATGCAACATCGAGTGCACACCAATTTCTGCCAATCACCTGTGGGGTTAAAATGCTCACTCCACCCCTAAGTGAATACCTTGAGGGGTGTAGTTTCCAAAATGGGGTCACTTCTGGGGGGAATCCACTGTTTTCGTCCATCAGGGACTTTGCAAATGCGACATAGCGCCCAGAAACCAATCCAGCAAAATCTGTACTCCAAAAGCCAAATGGCGCTCCTTCCATTCTGAGCCCTACTCTGTGCCCAAACAGCCGTTTATGACCACATATGTGGTATTCCCATACACAGGAGAAGTTGCTTTACAAGTGTTGGGGTGATTTTTTTTCATTTATTTGTTGAGAAAATTAAGACTTTTCAGCTAAAACTACGTCTCATTGAAGAAAAAGGATTTTTTTTATTTTCACTGCCCAATTCTAATAAAATCTATGAAACACCTGTGGGGTCAAAATGCTCACTACACCCCTAGATGAATTCCTCAAGGGGTGTAGTTTCGTGAATCGAGTCACTTTTGGGGAGTTTCCACTGTACTGGTACATTAGGAGCTTTGCAAAAGTGACATGGTGTCAAGAAACCAATCCAGCAAAATCTGTACTCCAAAAGCCAAATGGTTCTCCTTCTCTTCTGATCCTAGCCGTGTGCCCAAACAGTAGTTTATGACCACAAATGGGGTATTGCCGTACTCCAGAGAAGTTGCTTTACAAATGTTGGGGCTCTTTTATTCCTTTATTTGTTGAGAAAATGAAAAATTTTGAGCTAAAGCTGCATCCTTAAGGGGTTAAATACAACACACTGAAGGTGCACTTCACAGCCATAAATGTTCAATTAGAATCAAAATTTTCTAATCAGGCTCTGATCCGTAGATGCTTCAAAGCTATAAGAAATTTGAGGTTCATAATCCTGTTCCTTCGTGGGATTTGTCCTTGGTCCTCCAAGCGTTAACAGGTCCTCCATTTGAACCTATTATTCAAGCTAGCCTGAAACACATATCCTTCAAAACTCTATTCTTGGTGGCACTCACTTCGGCAAACAGATTAGGAGAACTGCAGGCCGTGTCATGCAAAGAGCCATATCTTCGCATATTACATAACTGCATTATCCTTCAAACTCTTCCTAATTTCAGACCTAAAATTCCTTCTGGGTCACACATTGAACAGGAAATCATCCTAGCTGTCTTTTTTCCTGAACCAGAATTGGATCATCAAACCTTTCTACATACTCTGGATGTAAAACAAGCAGTACTCTCATACCTTCAGACGACACAACCATTCATAATCCTTATTCTTACAATTTCATGGCAAAGCCAAAGGCCAAAAAGCCAGTAAATCTACCCTGGCTAGATGGATAAAATACACCATCAGTCTATGTTGTTCTCTGTCCAGGCAGACTGCTCCGATCCATGTAAGAGCACACTCCACTCGTTCTACTGTAACCTCATGGGCAGAATTTGGTTGTATACCCTTAGAACAGATCTACAAAGCAGCAACGTGGGCATCCTCTTCAACCTTCATCTGTCACTATAGTTTGGACGTTTCTGCTTCCGAAGGTTCAGCCTTTGTCAAAATGGTGTTAAATAAAACGCCCTATAAACATTGCTTTACAAATCTCATTTGTGTGCTGCCTACGGACGCTCAGGAAAGCTGAAATTTGCTTATGGAAATTTTCATTTCCTGGAGTATGGAGGCAGCACAGCTTCCCACCCTTATTAATTATTTTAACTGCTACATACCATATAAGTAGGTGGGGTTTCCCTGGGCCTTATATATGAGGTCCTTGAATTACTAGTTCGGTAAGCAAATTTCAGCTATAATACTGCTCCCTATATACAATATAACTACTATAATACTGCCTCCTATGTACAAGAATATAACTACTTTAATACTGCCTCCTATGTAGAAGAATATAACTACTATAATACTGCTCCCTATATACAAGAATATAACTACTATAATACTACACCTTATGTACAAGAATATAACTACTTTAATACTGTCCCCTAGGTACAAGAATATAACTACTATAATACTGCCCCTATATACAATATAACTACTATAATATTGCCTCCTATGTACAAGAATATAACTACTTTAATACTGCCTCCTATGTAGAAGAATATAACTACTATAATACTGCTCCCTATATACAAGAATATAACTACTATAATACTGCACCCTATGTACAAGAATATAACTACTATAATACTGCTCCTATATACAAGAATATAACTACTTTAATACTGTCCCCTAGGTACAAGAATATAACTACTATAATACTGCCCCTATATACAAGAATATAGCTACTATAATACTGCCCCATATGTACAAGAATATAACTAATACTGCCTCCTATGTAGAAGAACATAACTACTATAATACTGTCTCTATATACAAGAACATAACTACTATAACACTGCTCCCTATGTACAGGAATATAACTACTATAATACTGCCCCTATATACAAGAATATAACTACTATAATACTGCCCCTATGTACAAGAATATAACTACTATAATACTGCCCCCTATGTACAAGAATATAACTACTATAATACTTGCCCTATGTACAAGAATATAACAACTATAATACTGTTCCTATATACAAGAATATTTAGCTATTATAATACTGCCCCCTATATACGAGAATATATAGCTACTATTCTGACTCCATGACCAGGCTGTAAGTTGTAGGGCCCTTGAGACAATCTCACTGTATATGTCTGTATTGAACCGGTACTCACACCAAGACACTGTCAGATAGCGTCAACTCAGCTGAAGAGGCACGTGGGAAGTTTCCAGAGAAGTTTATTTTCAGGCTGAAATACTTGTAATGTACACAAACCAGCAGGTGAAAAGATGATATTTTGCCAGAGTTGAGCAGGAGATGACTACACAGTAAGGGAACCATGAGGAAAGACAACTAAGCACAGAAAGAAGGGAGGAGCTATTACCTCAGAGCCTAGCTACAGGGAGATAGCAGGGACAAACTAAATAAAGCAAAGCAACTGCAATAGGAGCATATAACATAACATGACAGTGAATAGAAACCTAAGTCGAGGGACATGACACTCCCCGTCTGAAATCTTTAGATTTCACAATAAAATCAAACTTGAAAGAATGTCCTTGAATAATGTCCAGTAGTGGATCCTGGAACCTGAAAGACAAAAGGAACATGCAAACAATGACAATAGTTATAGTCCAAGTCTGTTGCCGATAGTCCACAACAGTAGGTATCCGCTTGTACAAGTTCCAAGTAAGAAACCCATCTTCGGATCGGGGAAGCCGCAACTTGCCAATACTTCCACCAACCCACTGTATATTCCAAATGGTAAGGTGTTCCAAATATAACACAGCTAGCAGCCAGCTGGGGGCTGTGTCCTTTATGTGCCTTCTTTCTTTGGAAGAAGAAGCACTAGTTCAGTGATTGGGCGGAAGAAAACTCGCACTGAGCCTCCTTTGGTCACCTTGACCTCTACCTTTCGAGTCTTTCCATCATCACTAGGCATAACCTTGGTAACAAGACCCATTGGCCATTCATTGCGATGGGCTTCCTTATCCTTTAGAAGAACAAGGTCACCTTCCTGGAGGTTAGGTCTCGACGTCTGCCATTTGTGACGGCTTTGAAGTATGTGCAAATACTCTGTCTTCCAGCGGTGCCAGAACACGTTGGACAGGTATTGTACCTGTTTCCATTGGCGTCGGTAAATGTCGCTGTGGTCAAAGATTCCCGGAGGGATTGCAGCAGTCCCGATCTTCTGGGTAAGAAGCGTAGCTGGGGTAAGAATAACTGGGGAATCAGGGTCCGAGGATACTGGGACTAGTGGCCTTGCATTGATTATGGCGGACACCTCTGCAAGAAAGGTGACCAAGATCTCATGAGTAAGCAAAGACTTGTGATCCAGCAACATGGAGTCAAGGATTTTGCGTGCAATTCCAATCATGCGTTCCCATGATCCTCCCATGTGAGACGAATGTGGAGGGTTAAACACCCATGTGCACCCATTGTTAGACAAGAAATTGTCTAACTGCAGTTCTTTGCTGGCTCCCACGAAGTTAGTGCCGCAGTCAGACCTCAGTTGCTTGACGGGTCCTCGGATAGAGAAGAATCTTCGGAGGGCATTGATGAAGCAAGAAGAATCCATAGACTCAATCACTTCGATGTGTACTGCTCGGATGCTGAGACATGTAAACAGCACAGCCCACCGTTTGCTGTTTGCGACTCCACCACGGGTCCTTCGTGTAACAACTGACCATGGGCCAAAGACATCCACCCCAACATAAGTAAAGGGCGGTTCCGTACTTAGTCGGTCTGCTGGGAGATTTGCCATTTGTTGTTGATGGTGTCTTCCTCTTAACTTATGACACTTGACACATTTATGGAGCACGGAAGAGATGCATCTCTTCATCCCTACGATACACAAGCCGGCTGACCTGATGGCACCTTCCGTAAACTGTCTGCCTTGGTGCTGCACTCTTTCATGATGGTGTCGGACCAATAGTGTAGCAATATGATGCCGACCTGGTATAATGACAGGATTTTGTTCCTTGCTACTTAGATCAGATCTCACTATACGGCCGCCCACTCTCAGCAATTTGTGATGATCAAGCACTGGATTCAGTTCAAAGAGTGCACTGCTCTTGGAAAGATTGATACCCTTTGTAATATTGTCAATCTCCTGACTGTATACTTCTTGTTGCACACAACGGGTAATGACTTCTTCAGCATGTTCGATGTCTGCGACAGTAGGGTGTTCTTTACAGATATGCCAGCCATGACACTCTGATGTGTCCTTAGCAAAGCAGTGAGCGATATGAATTAGGTGAGCAACAGCTCGCACAATAGATGACCAATTTGAGAAGCGCTCAAAGCGATGTGACTTCAGCTTCAATTTTGGAATTACAGAAGTGAAGAGCGTGGTATTTGTAGGCCTGATTTCCTTGTCAGACTCGGGATCCACCATCTCATAGGTGGTGTTGGTAGGAATTAAACAGGGATCCTCATACAAGAATCTTGGAGGTGACAACCACATGTCACATAGGCCTGCTGCCGGTTCAGGTCTTGTTCCACGATCAGCTGGGTTAAGGTCAGTGGAGATGTACTGCCACTGCCCAGGAGTAGAAAAACTTCTAATGCGTTCTACTCTGTTGCTGACATATACATAGAATTGTTTTGTTTGGTTGTATATATAACCAATCACAACTTTACTATCTGTGTAGAAAGCAAATGAATCAATTGCAATGTCCATTTCGTTTTTAATAACTTCAGCAATCTCTACTGCTAGCACAGCTGCACAAAGCTCAAGTCTTGGCACAGAGTGTGCGGGTTTTGGGGTTAGTTTGGCCTTACCCAGGACAAATCCACAGTGAGGCTTGTTGGTTCCTGGGATTCTCAGATAGGCTACTGCAGCTATGGCTTCGATAGACGCATCAGAGAAAATGTGTATTTCTCTTCTGATGGCAGCTGAAAGAGAGCTGGGAACGTAACAACGTGAGACTTGGAGTTGTTCTAATATTTTCAGAGACTCCTTCCATATCTTCCACCTTTGTTGTTTCTCAATAGGCAGAGAAGTATCCCAGTCTATGTTCTCAGTGGTAAACTGTCTCAGCAATTTCTTGCCTTGAATGGTGACGGGGGCTATGAAGCCAAGAGGATCATAGATGCTGTTCACAACAGATAAAACTCCTCGCTTGGTAAAAGGTTTGTCACTGGCTGACACTTGGAAGGTGAATGTGTCTTGCTTAATGTCCCACAGCAAACCTAGGCTTCGTTGTATAGGAGGAACATCAGAACCAAGATCGAGGTCTTTCAAGTTGGTTGCATGATCTTCAGAGGGGAACGCTTTCATTACCTTCTGGCTGTTAGAGATAATCTTGTGAAGTCTGAGATTTGCTACAGACAGCATTGCCTGCGTTCTGGTGAGGAGATCGATTGCCTCTTCACTTGTGGGTAAGGATTTAAGTCCATCGTCTACATAGAAGTTCTTCTCAACAAATTGACGAGCATCAGATCCATACCCCTTCTCACCTTCCTGGGCTGTCCTTCTCAATCCATAGATTGCTACAGCAGGAGAGGGGCTGTTGCCGAAGACGTGTACCTTCATCCGGTAATCTGTGACCTTGTTGTTGACATCATTGTCTTTGTGCCATAGAAACCTGAGGTAGTTCCTGTTGTCTTCCTTGACAATGAAGCAGTGGAACATTTGCTGGATGTCAGCCATTACTGCAACAGGTTCTTGTCTGAAGCGGATGAGTACTCCTATGAGGTTGTTGTTTAGGTTAGGCCCAGTGAGGAGCAGGTTGTTTAGAGAAACGCCTTCATGCTGAGCGCTGGAATCAAACACCACTCTGATTTGATTAGGCTTGCGAGGGTGATACACGCCAAAGGATGGAAGGTACCAGCATTCTTCTCCTTCCTTTAGTGGTGGTGCAGGTTCTGCATGATCTCTATCAAATATATTTTGCATGAAGTCTACAAAATGTTTTTCCATCTCTGGTTTCCTCTTTAGGGTGCGTTTTAAAGAGGAAAATCTCGAAACTGCTTGCTGTAGATTGTTTGGTAATTTCGGTCTTGGGGAACGGAAAGGCAAAGGTGCTACCCAGCTGTTAGACTCATCCTGAGCAAATTCTTTGTCCATAACCTTGAGAAATTCTTTATCCTCTCTTGCAAGTGCCAACTTATTGTCTTCACTTGTAGAATTGAACACTGTTGCTCCAAGACTGTCATCCCAGGACAGGAATGTGTTCATATTATCTTGGTGGTCAAGCTGCCACTTACTGTTGCTCAGCTTCTCTGTCACCCAGTAATGGTGTGGGCATGGCTGAAAATAAGTGTTGCGACCATTTGGCAAAATGTGAGTTTTAAATGAGGAAATCTTGGTAGGCTTCTTCATCTTGTCTATACAGACGTTGCCTATGATAACCCAACCTAAATCAAGGCGTTGGGCAAACGGAGCATCATGTGGTCCGTTGATTTGCTGGCGTACCTTATGTACCCTGAGAATGTCTCTACCGAGCAGAAGTAGGATCTCTGCACTCTTGTCAAGGGCTGGTATTTCTTTCGCTATAGCCCTTAGATGAGTGTGATGAAGAGCAGCCTCTGACGTAGGAATCTCATCTTTGTTGGATGGTATCTGGTTGCACTCAACAAGTGTGGGTAAGGGTATCTCCTGATTGTTGAGAGAAGCCACTATAAGTCCACTGGCTCTTCTTCCGGAGACCTCTGTAATGCCACTACAAGTACCCAAGGTGTAAGGGTAAGCATCTCCTTTTAAGTTGAACAGGTCAAAGAGTTCTGATCTTGCGAGTGAACGGTTGCTCTGATCGTCCAGGATGGTATACACCTTTACGGCCCTTTCCGGTTGACCCTTGGGGTATACGTTGACTAGACATATCTTTGCGCAGGACTTGTCGCAAAGGTCGTCTCCGCAGACTTCTGTGCATGAAGAAGATACAGTAGTAAGATTTGCTGCTTGCTCTGCATTCTCCCCGCCATGATTTATCGCAGGAGTGGAATGTGCAGGTGGAGCAGGACTGAATTGAGATGGATGGAGCGCTTGCACATGGTCCTCACAGCCGCACTCTATGCATTTAATAGTAGTTTTACAGTCTTTAGCGAAATGTTCAGTAGACGCACAACATCGGTAACATACCCTAAATTTCTTTAGAAGCTCTTTGCGTTCCTGGAGCGGTTTCTTTCTGAAGCCAATGCATTTCTTGAGAGGATGTGGCTTCTTATGAATAGGACATAGGCGATTAGGATTTTCAATCTTTTCACCTTGGTTGTACTTGTCTGGAGCTGATTAGGGTGTGGGAAGGACATCAGTCTTTTTCACTGACACTGGACCTCTGTGGTTTCTATAGTTAGAACGTGGGCTGTCGTACTTAGGATGGGGTGAACCAGGACCACTGGACTCACTGGAGGTAAAGCTTGGGTCATTCTTGGATTCTGCAATGTTCCTGATAAATTCACAGAAGTAAGAAAATGGAGGAAAGGAGACTTGCTTTTCTTTTTTGTATCTCGACCCAAGTGTAGTCCACCTTTCTTGAATATTGTACGGCAGCTTGGAAACTATTGGGTTTACCCCACGAGCTGTGTCTAGGTAACTGAGGCCAGGTAGGTGTGGGTCTGCCTTGGCCAGCTGGAGCTCTAAGAGTAGGTCGCTGAGCTCTTGGAATTTTTCATTGTCTTTGCCAGATATTTTTGGAAAACCTTGCAGCCGTTTAAACAGAGCATTCTCTATGGCTTCAGGACTGCCAAAGCTTTGTTCCAGTCTCTCCCAAGCAGCGATGAGGCCTGCAGTTGGATTCTCAATGTGGACAGATTTCAATCTCTTGACACGTTCTGTAGACTGTGGACCGAGCCACCTGATCAGCAGATCTAGTTCTTCAGCAGCAGTAATGCCAATGTCACTAATAACGGTTCTGAAGGCACATTTCCAGCCCCTGTAGTTCTCAGGCTGGTCGTCAAACCTTGTGAGGCCGGTTTTAGTAAGTTCGCGGCGAACCATGTATCTTGCAAACTCTGTCATGTCAGTTCTCTCTGACTTTGGGCAGAGTATTGCTGGCTGAGTAGTGCTGATCATATTATTTGCGGTGTTCTGGCTAAGAGACATAGGGAAATACGGGTCTGCACGGGCGTTCAATCCAGGAGATAGTTTAAAGTCCATAGGTTTAGCTACACATGGAACTGGAACTATGTGGTTGTCAGGAGTCTGGTGACTTGCTAGCATATTGGATTTCACCTGGGCGTCTGTGTAATGAGCTTGCTGAGGTGCAGAGTTCTGGTGCAATGTGGTATGTGGAGAAAGGTAAGGATGACAAATTGGTAATGCATTGTACTGACCTTGGATGCAGAATGCTGCAGAAGAATCTGTGCCCCGTTGCTCTGGAGAAATATTTGCGCTGTCAGGATCATTAGCAGCAATCACAGGTTCACTGTTTTGGCTTAGTACGTAGTCTCTTGTGCGCTTAAGAGGATCTTCTACCTCCACTTCACATACACTGATGGTGTCTCTTTCACTTCCCCTGGCAGCTTCTTCTAAAACCTTTAACCTTGCCATAGCTGTGGCATGCTCGCATTGTTTGTTTAAAGTTTCTATTTCCGCCTTTTGGCGCGCTGCATCGGCTTCCATATCTGCCTTCTTTTGCGCAAAGACGGCCTGTATTTTAGTAGCCTCTGCTTCTGCCCGCGCTCTTATGAGCTGTTCGCTGAGCGTGGAATATTTTGAAGATCTTGACTTAGAAGATAGTTTTGAACGACTGGTAGACTTAGAAATGCGAGACGACGTTTCCTGTAATTGCGCGATTCTTGCCTCTGTGTTAGACTTAATTTTGCATACTAGGCTGTCTCGTTCCAAATTAAGTTTCTGGAAGCTTTCAAATTCTTCTAAAGAATCCTTTGTATTAAGTTTCTTCAAAATGCCAACATATTCCTGGCTTTTCAGTGAATAATGTTCATATGCTGTACAAAGCTGTTCTAGAGCTCCCTCTAGTGGTGAAACATTGTGAGCAGGCTGTGAGATGGTGGAGATGTGACTCAGCAATCTTTGCCATAAGTTTGAGACAGCAGAAGAAAGTTCATGTTTTGCACCTTCTAGATTCTCTGTAACCTTCCATGTAGGCTTAGCAGAGCGTTTAGCTCTCTCACTGTACTGCAGACTAGGATCCATACTTTCTTCTGACTGTAGGTACTGTTCACCTTGAGAAGACTGTGCAATGTTCTCTTCAGACATGACACCTCACAGACAGGATGTGGATAATACAGAGGTGGGGGTGCTAGCTTGCTAGAAGGGTCTATGCTGTGGGGTCACACACACTGATGATTTCTTCTGCAGGCAGTTGCTTGTCTGTGACTATCTCTGCCGGAGCTGCACACTGACTATACAGCAGGATCTGGCAGATATATAAAGCATCTTTTCACTATTCTGACTCCATGACCAGGCTGTAAGTTGTAGGGCCCTTGAGACAATCTCACTGTATATGTCTGTATTGAACCGGTACTCACACCAAGACACTGTCAGATAGCGTCAACTCAGCTGAAGAGGCACGTGGGAAGTTTCCAGAGAAGTTTATTTTCAGGCTGAAATACTTGTAATGTACACAAACCAGCAGGTGAAAAGATGATATTTTGCCAGAGTTGAGCAGGAGATGACTACACAGTAAGGGAACCATGAGGAAAGACAACTAAGCACAGAAAGAAGGGAGGAGCTATTACCTCAGAGCCTAGCTACAGGGAGATAGCAGGGACAAACTAAATAAAGCAAAGCAACTGCAATAGGAGCATATAACATAACATGACAGTGAATAGAAACCTAAGTCGAGGGACATGACAGCTACTATAATACTGCCCCCTATATACAAGAATATAACTACTATAATACTGCCCCTATGTACAAGAATATAACTACTATAATACTGCCCCCTATGTACAAGAATATAACTACTATAATACTTGCCCTATGTACAAGAATATAACAACTATAATACTGTTCCTATATACAAGAATATTTAGCTATTATAATACTGCCCCCTATATACGAGAATATATAGCTACTATAATACTGCCCCCTATATACAAGAATATAACTACTATAATACTGCACCCTATGTACAAGAATATAACTACTATAATACTGCTCCTATATACAAGAATATAACTACTTTAATACTGTCCCCTAGGTACAAGAATATAACTACTATAATACTGCCCCTATATACAAGAATATAGCTACTATAATACGGCCCCATATGTACACGAATATAACTAATACTGCCTCCTATGTAGAAGAACATAACTACTATAATACTGTCTCTATATACAAGAACATAACTACTATAACACTGCTCCCTATGTACAGGAATATAACTACTATAATACTGCCCCTATATACAAGAATATAACTACTATAATACTGCCCCTATGTACAAGAATATAACTACTATAATACTGCCCCCTATGTACAAGAATATAACTACTATAATACTTGCCCTATGTACAAGAATATAACAACTATAATACTGTTCCTATATACAAGAATATTTAGCTATTATAATACTGCCCCCTATATACGAGAATATATAGCTACTATAATACTGCCCCCTATATACAAGAATATAACTACTATAATACTGCACCTTATGTACAAGAATATAACTACTATAATACTGCCCCCTATGTACAAGCATATACAGTGAAGGAAATAAGTATTTGATCCCTTGCTGATTTTGTAAGTTTGCCCACTGTCAAAGACATGAACAGTCTAGAATTTTTAGGCTAGGTTAATTTTACCAGTGAGAGATAGATTATATTTTTAAAAAAAAGAAAATCACATTGTCAAAATTATATATATTTATTTGCATTTTGCACAGAGAAATAAGTATTTGATCCCTTTGGCAAACAAGACTTAATACTTGGTGGCAAAACCCTTGTTGGCAAGCACAGTAGTCAGACGTTTTTTGTAGTTGATGATGAGGTTTGCACACATGTTAGATGGAATTTTGGCCCACTCCTCTTTGCAGATCATCTGTAAATCATTAAGATTTCGAGGCTGTCACTTCGCAACTCGGATCGTCAGCTCCCTCGCTAAGTTTTCGATGGGATTAAAGTCTGGAGACTGGCTAGGCCACTCCATGACCTTAATGTGCTTCTTTTTGAGCCACTCCTTTGTTGCCTTGGCTGTATGTTTCGGGTCATTGTCGTGCTGGAAGACCCAGCCACGAGCCATTTTTAATGTACTGGTGGAGGGAAGGAGGCTGTCACTCAGGATTTGACGGTACATGGCTCCATCCATTCTCCCATTGATGCGGTGAAGTAGTCCTGTGCCCTTAGCAGAGAAACACCCCCAAAACATAATGTTTCCACCTCCATGCTTGACAGTGGGGACGGTGTTCTTTGGGTCATAGGCAGCATTTCTCTTCCTCCAAACACGGCGAGTAGAGTTAATGCCAAAGAGCTCAATTTTAATCTCATCTGACGACAGCACCTTCTCCCAATCACTCTCAGAATAATCCAGATGTTCATTTGCAAACTTCAGACGGGCCTGTACATGTGCCTTCTTGAGCAGGGGGACCTTGCGGGCACTGCAGGATTTTAATCCATTACGGCGTAATGTGTTACCAATGGTTTTCTTGGTGACTGTGGTCCCAGCTGCCTTGAGATCATTAACAAGTTCCCCCCGTGTAGTTTTCGGCTGAGCTCTCACCTTCCTCAGGATCAAGGATACCACACGAGGTGAGATTTTGCATGGAGCCCCAGATTGATGTCGATTGACAGTCATTTTGTATGTCTTCCATTTTCTTACTATTGCACCAACAGTTGTCTCCTTCTCACCCAGCGTCTTACTTATGGTTTTGTAGCCCATTCCAGCCTTGTGCAGGTCTATGATCTTGTCCCTGACATCCTTAGAAAGCTCTTTGGTCTTGCCCATGTTGTAGAGGTTAGAGTCAGACTGATTAATTGAGTCTGTGGACAGGAGTCTTTTATACAGGTGACCATGTAAGACAGCTGTCTTTAATGCAGGCACCAAGTTGATTTGGAGCGTGTAACTGATCTGGAGGAGGCTGAACTCTTAATGGTTGGTAGGGGATCAAATACTTATTTCTCTGTGCACAATGCAAATAAATATATAGAATTTTGACAATGTGATTTTTTTTTTTTTTTTTTTATATAATCTATCTCTCACTGGTAAAATTAACCTAGCCTAAAAATTCTAGACTGTTCATGTCTTTGACAGTGGTCAAACTTACAAAATCAGCAAGGGATCAAATACTTATTTCCTTCACTGTAACTATTATAAGGGTATGTTCACATGGCCTATTTTTGGACGTTTTTCGGGCAGTAAACGCCTGTAAAACGTCCGAAAAATTGGAAGCAGAACGCCTCCAAACATCTGCCCATTGATTTCAATGGGAAAAACAGCGTTCTGTTCCGACGGGCCGTTTTTTTACGCGGCCGTTATGAAAAACGGACGCGTAAAAAAATGACCGCGAAAAAGGAGTGCAGGTCACTTCTTGGAATGTTTTTGGAGCTGTTTTTCATTGACTTTATAGAAAACAGCTCCAAAAACGGACGTAAAATACACCGCCAAAAACGCTGCGAAAAGCGCGAGTGGCTTAAAAAAAAAATGAAAATCAGGAACTGTTTTCCCTTGAACAGCTCCGTATTTTATTACATTTTTGGTTAAGCGTGTGAACATACCCTAAGACTGGTCCTATGTACAAGAATATAACTACTATAAGGGTATGTTCACACGTAGTCAACCAAAACGTCTGAAAATCCAGAGCTGTTTTCAAGGGAAAACAGACCCTGCTTTTCAGAAGTTTTTTTACCAACTCGCATTTTTCGCGGCGTTTTTCGCGCCGTTTTTTACGTCCGTTTTTGGAGCTGTTTTCATTGGAGTCTATGAGAAAACAGCTCCAAAAACGTCTGAAAGAAGTGTCCTGCACTTCTTTTGACGAGGCTGTATTTTTACGAGTCGTCGTTTGACAGCTGTCAAACGACGACGCGTAAATAACAGGTCGTCTGCACAGTACGTCGGCAAACCCATTCAAATGAATGGGCAGATGTTTGCCGACGTATTGGAGCCGTATTTTCAGACGTAAAACGAGGCATAATACGCCTCGTATACGTCTGAAATTTGACCGTGTGAACATACCCTAATACTGTCCCCTATGTACAAGAATATAAACTACTATAATACTGCCCCTATGTACTAGAATATAACTACTGTAATACTGCCTCCTATGTACAAGAATATGACTACTACAATACTGCCCCTATATACAAGAATATAACTACTATAATACTGCACCCTATATACAAGAATATAACTACTATAATACTGCCCCCTATATACAAGAATATAAATACTATAATACTGCCCCCTATATACAAGAATATTACTACTATAATACTGCCTCCTATGTACATGAATATAACTACTATAATGTTGCCCCTATGTACTAGAATATAACTACTATAATACTCCCTCCTATGTACAAGAGCATAACTGCTATAAAATTGCCGCCTATGTACAAGAATATAACTACTATAAGGCGGGATTCACACGACCGGGTCACGTCCGAGCCCGAGTGCCGGCCGGTAAAATCGGCCATTCTGCCTGGCCGGTTTGCATAAAGTTATGCATCCGTGCCGGGCCGGGCAGATCCGGACAGTGACATCATCGGCAACTCCTGAAGGGGAATCCCCATGTGTTCGGGGATTCCGCTTCAGGAGTTTCCCCTGATGTCACTGCCCAGATATGGACAGAGACATCAAGCGCTCTGTCCAGGAGCGGAATCCCCGAACACACGGGGATTCCGCTCCTTCAAGGAGCTAAAGTGCGGCTAGCACATAGCAGAGCGGGGAGATACCTCCCTGCTCTGCTATAGTGGCGTCGCTACAGTAGTAGCAGCAGTAGCAGCTGCTGCAGCTGCTAGCGGCGCCATCAAAGGTGTCGCCGGGCCAGGGCGCTTTTAACAAGCAGGGGAAGGGAGCCAGCGCAGCGCTCCCTTCCACCTGCTGTACACCCCGGCCCTGCCACACCGTGTACAGCGATGCCATTCGTCAGAATGGCATCAACTCCTCCTCCTCACATGCACTCTGCGCTGTGAGGAGGAGGAGATAGAGCGCAAGAGCCGGAAAACCCGGCCGTCACTCGGGACACATCCCGGTGATGGCCGGGTATTACCCGGCCCCATAGACTTCTATGGGAGCCGGGCGGCCGGGTACCCGGGCGAAAATAGAGCATGTCCTATTTTTTGACGGGCGGTTTTCCCGGCCGTCAAAAAATCGGCCGTGTGAATAGCCCCATTAGGGGTCTATTATTCCTAATGCAGCCGGGTGCCGGCCGATTTATGAACGGCCGGCACCCGGCCGGGAAACCCTGCCGTGTGAATGAGGCCTAATACTTCCCTCTATGTACAAGAATATAACTACTATAACACTGTTCCCTATGTACAAGAATAAAACTACTATAATACTGCCCCTATGTACTAGAATATAACCACTGTAATACTGCCTCCTATGTACAAGAGTATAACTACTATAATACTACCACCTATGTACATGGATATAACTACTATAATACTGCCCCCTATGTACAAGAATATAAACTACTATAATACCGCCCCCTATGTACTAGAATATAACTACTATAATACTGCCTCTTATGTACAAGAGTATAACTACTATAATACTGCCCTCTATGTACAAGAATATAACTACTATAACACTTCCCTTATGTACAAGAATATAACTACTATACTATACTACTAGAATTATCTTTTTTATTTAAAAACTTGCAACAAAATATTACAATACCTTTGCAATACACTCATAACAGATAAAGAAACTAAACGTATGTCTCTTAATAACATCACAATCATTAAATAAACCATAATATATGAATATTGCTCCTGTATAGATTGTTTCAACTATTTTTAATGATATTATTCTAGACAGTATTACAGGAGAGTTCTTCTTTATTGATGACCGGGCAGCATCGCGCACACCACAGATGGTACTTGGTCACCAAATTTATGACATATAGGAATCCTCTATGATATAAACGGAGTTCGGGCTAGAAGTCTCCATACAGAAGCTGAGAGTTTCTCTGTCCCACTAGATGTGGTGACTGCAGGGACACAGCAGGGACATTACTCTGTAGATAAGTCTCTTGTATAAAGAGGACATTGGTTTTGTTGTCAGACAGACGCTGGAATATCGCCTGCCGCCTGCTCCTATTCTTCACATTAATAGAAGTGATTTTCAGCCTCATCCTGGTTACATGTCTTTCCTACTTTTTTTTTTTTTTCTTCTTCCACTACTATGTCCCGTTACACCCCATCTTTTGGTGGACATTGGGGGGTCAGCAGCTTCATCTTGAGCTTCGTTGTCTGGGATGTGTGAGGAGACTTGCTCCATCTCTGCTTCTTCTTCTTCTTGGTCATCTTCTCCCAGCGCACAGTAACGTCCCCCAGTTATCGCCAGCACTGGAGACTCCGGTGATTTCTTTGCTGCAGTGATTTTTTTCCTAGGACAATCGACTAATTTACTTTCCCTTTTAACCGTCCGAAATCCCTTCTCATCCATACTGGTCGCTGCGGCTGGATCAGCTGGTTCCTTACTGGTCACTGCGGCTGGATCAGCTGGTTCCTTACTGGTCACTGCGGCTGGATCAGCTGGTTCTTTACTGGTCGCTGTGCTGGATCAGCTGGTTCCTTACTGGCCACTGCGGCTGGATCAGCTGGTTCCTTACTGGTCACTGCGGCTGGATCAGCTGGCTCCTTAGTGGTGATGGGCAGATGTTTAGATGTTTTGGTGACAGAATGACTGGATATTTTACTTTTAGCCTGACCTTTCTTTTCAGTGGCTGGTGACACTTGTGCAGCATCCACAGATGGGACATTCGTCTCTGGAGCAGGGTCTCTGGTACTTTGGCTCACATCCTCGCTGGGACTTCCAGGTTCTGGGGTTGTATCTACACATATGGAGACATCCTCCTGCTCTTCCTCTATGGCTCCTTTAAAGGTTTCCTCTTTATTATGTTCTGCATGCGGACACTCCCGGAATGTATGTCCAGGTCCCAAGCACAGGTTACAGATGACAGGTCCTGTACAATCATCCTTCACATGCCCAAACTAACCACATAGTGAGCACTTAATACGGGAACAGTTGAATGCCAGGTGTCTGCCCCCACATCTATGGCACAGTCGCGGTTGACCAGGGTAGTAACATATGCCTCTCTCCGAGCCCAGGTAGAATGAGTGCGGCAGATGTCTGGTCACTCCACTCTCCTGAACCAGCTGAATCTTGACAGAATATCCTCCATTCCAGATCTCCTCCTCATCATAGATCTTTGTTGGCAGTCTCTTCACCTCACAATATCTGCTCAACCAGTGCTGCAAATCTGCCAGAGCCACCACCTCAGACTGGGGGTTAGTCAGCTGGATGACATGTAGATGCTCCCACATCGCGTGCTCCTTTGTATCGTTATAAATACTCCAGAATAAGTCTAGACTATATTGCAGCTTGAAACTGATGTCATAATTCCTGCTGGAGGGAACGTGGATCAGAGCGAACACCTCAGAAGCTTTAAACTTCATAAACTCCTTCAACAAAACTTTCCCAATGTAGAGTCTGGAGGGGAGGTTTTCCTCTGGTCCTGAGTACCCGATTCTGACCGCGTTCCTCCTCTGAGGTGTGGGGTTAGTCCGTCTTGTGACGCTGGAGAACAGTCTCCTGTACTGAGGTCTGTCAGCAGGTGGGTCAGGACTGGACCTCTCCTCAGCTGATTGTACTGCAGATCCTCCTGTGTCTGCTCCTGATCGCTGTGTAACCTGCACTCCATTCACTGACACTGCGGGCGGCTGAACCTCCAGAACAGGGTCTGCAATGTCCGCCTCAGCCTGTGCCGCTGGTTCATCAGATATCAGACTGTCAATCACCGCGCTGAGCGAGGTCTCACTTACAATGTCAGTATATGCGGCACTTTCTTGCTCACTCCCAGGAGTGCCACTCGCATTCACTTCATCTGCACTGCACATAGAGTCTACTGCAGTTAACCCCTCGTCAGCTGGCACACATTTCTCTGCAGCTTTAGCAGCATTTGTGTTGGCTGATTGCTCAGACCCCACACATGATGGGAGTTGTGATCCTCCAGCCACTGCACACTCATATCTTCCAGGGTTTCCCTGCGCCACAATATTATACACAGTATTAGGCCTCATTTACACGAGCGTAATATACGCGCGTGCGACGCGCGTGCTTTTCACGCGTGTCGTACGCACCTATATTACTCTATGGGGCAGTTTAGACGATGCGTGAATTTTGCGCAGCGTGAGTGCGTTGCGTAAAACTCACGACATGTTCTATAATCGTGCGTTTTTCACGCAACACGCACCCATTGAAGTCAATGGGTGCGTGAAAACAACGCACGAACACGGACGCTACTGCGTTGCATGCGCGAAAATCACGCAAGAGCTGTCAAAAGGATGAATGTAAACAGAAAAGCACCACGTGCTTTTCTGTTTACAAACATCCAAACGGAGTGTCAAATTAGAGATGAGCGCACCGAACTTCACCGCTTTCGGCCGAACTCGTTTTGACCGAACCCGGCAAAAAATGTTCGGGTACGCGACGTCAGGAGACAGTCACTGCCCACGGTGCTGAAAGACTTAAACTGTTTCAGCACCATGGACAGTGACTTTCGATCGCCATATACGTGTAAAAAAAAACAGAAGTTCGGACTTACCGATAAGTCCCGGCTCCTTCCTCCAGTCCGACCTCCCGGGATGACAATTCAGGCCAAGTGACAGCTGCAGCCAATCACAGGCCAAGCACAGGCTGCAGCCAATCACAGGCCAAGCACAGGCTGCAGCCAATCACAGGCTGCAGCGGTCTCATGGACTGCCGCGTCATCCTGGGAGGTGGGGCCGGATGACAAGAGAGGGACGCGTCACCAAGGCAACGGCCGGGAGACCGGACTGGAGGAAGCAGGCAGTTCCTGGTAAGTTTGAACGTCTTTTTTTATTCACAGGTTGCTGTATATTGTGATCGGCATTCACTGTCGAGGGTGCTGAAAGATTTACTGCCGATCAGTTAGCTCTTTCAGCACCTTGGACAGTGACGGGCGTCGACTAGCCTCATCTCTATGATGGCGGCTGCGCGAAAATCACGCAGCCGCGCATCATACACGGATGACACACGGAGCTGTCAAATGCCTTTTGCGCGCGCAAAACGCAGCGTTTTTTGCGCGCGCAAAACGCACACGCTCGTGTAAATCAGGCCTTATAGTCAGTGTCTTTTTTTGCAATGATATTTTTTCTCTTCACAGTTTGGGCTCTGGTCTCCCTTTTATTCTCCATTACCCAGTTCTTTATTTTGGGTACTGTGCATGTTTCTTTCTGCAATCTCTCCTTCAATATCACCAGCTCACGTCTGCAAACATCCAGACACTCACATTTCATCAGCTTTGCCTTTGGATCAGTCTCTTGGTTAATTTCTGTTCTCAATTTGCGAACTTGCATTTCCATTTTAAAGATATTTTTCTTTGTCATTTTTGTGCACAATTCACCAACATCATGAGATTCAGTTGACTCACCAGCCACCATTTCCAGATCATCACCTCCACCATCTCCATGCTGCAGGCCAAACTCCAGACTCTGGGCTTTCCCAGGATCATCAGCCCAGGATCATCAGCCCAGGACCCCTCCCCTCCACCTGGGTCAGAAGCCATGCATAGTCCTAACAGGGAGCTCACAAGCACACGTCTATCCTCTCCTATGGACAAGAATATAACTACTATAATACTGCCCCCTATATACAAGAATATAACTACTATAATACTGCCCCTAAGTACAAAAATATAAACTACTATAATACTGCCCCTATGTACAAGAATATAACTACTATAATACTGCCCCCTATGTACAAGAATATAACTACTATAATACTTGCCCTATGTACAAGAATATAACAACTATAATACTGTTCCTATATACAAGAATATTTAGCTATTATAATACTGCCCCCTATATACGAGAATATATAGCTACTATAATATTGCCCCCTATATACAAGAATATAACTACTATAATACTGCACCTTATGTACAAGAATATAACTACTATAATACTGCCCCCTATGTACAAGCATATAACTACTAGAAGGGTATGTTCACATGGCCTATTTTTGGAAGTTTTTCGGGCAGTAAACGCCTGTAAAACGGCCGAAAAATCGGAAGCAGAACGCCTCCAAACATCTGCCCATTGATTTCAATGGGAAAAACGGCGTTCTGTTCCGACGGGCCGTTTTTTTACGCGGCCGTTATGAAAAACGGACGCGTAAAAAAACGGCCGCGAAAAAGGAGTGCAGGTCACTTCTTGGAATGTTTTTGGAGCTGTTTTTCATTGACTATAGAAAACAGCTCCAAAAACGGACGTAAAATACACCGCCAAAAACGCTGCAAAAAGCGCGAGTGGCTTAAAAAACATATGAAAATCAGGAACTGTTTTCCCTTGAACAGCTCCGTATTTTATTACATTTTTGGTTAAGCGTGTGAACATACCCTAAGACTGGTCCTATGTACAAGAATATAACTACTATAATACTGTCCCCTATGTACAAGAATATAAACTACTATAATACTGCCCTTATGTACATGAATATAACTACTATAATACTGCCACTATGTACAAGAATAACTACTATAACACTGCCCTTATGTACATGAATATAACTACTATAATACTGCCACTATGTACAAGTATATCACTACTTTAATGCTGCCCCTATATACATGACTATAACTACTATAATACTGCTCCCTATTTACAAGAATATAACTACTATAATACTGTCCCTATATACAAGAATATAACTACTATAATACTGCCCCCTATGTACAAGAATATAACTACTATAATACTGCCCGATATGTAAAAGAATATAACTACTATAATACTGCCCCCTATCAACAAGAATATAACTGCTATAATACTGCCCCTATGTACAAGAATATAAATATGTGATCAGAAATTTTCTTGAATCCCTTTCAAATTTAGGACATTTAGCTGTGATTTTTTTTTTCCAACTTTAATAGTGCCACAGTCCATAAACCGGAGAGCAATAACATCAGTAAAACCCCAGTACTTGTAGATGCAGCTGTGTCTGCCCTTGTTGCTGACTGATTAATGTGTTTATTTTTCTTGTCTTCATCCCCAAACTAACGGATATTATAATGTGAACTTAAAATAATCAAAGCCAAACACATAGCCGCTGAAGTTCTGGTATAAACAGGAGAGCACTTTCTCACACAAAGGGATGCACACATTGCAGAACCATACATAGCCTCCACGGCATGTGTAGGAACACATAGACTGCTTGTTACTGTACCTCCCAGTACAAACATACATGGTAGACTGCAAGTATTGACTTGGAGATCTACAAATAGAGTGACTAGGTGTCTCAAAAGAATGCATACTCTAAAGACAGACGTTATTGAGGTTATGGTTTCCATGGCCGGCCCCATTCCCTTCCTTAAGAACATTGCGTACCGTGATTTACAGGCATTGCAACATTAGCAATCAATTGGGATGATGATGTCATTGCGACATGTCAGAAGATATAATTTGGGAGATCTGTGAACCATTTGTGGTGCAAATTTTAACAACAGGCCGCTTTGACACTGAATGAGGCTTTAGTGCGAATGTCAAAGACATGTAGAGGTGAACATGTCGAGGGGCATAGCTTGGGGCGCTACTGGGGCACTTGCAGAATTGGCCCCCTTTACATTTAAAACAAAGAATAAAAAATTGGCCATTATCTATAGGATTAAACCAATATACATCGACTGGTACACTTGCCCTCCTCAACCGCCTCACTCCCAGCGTCAGGACCCAGTGCTGGGGCGCCCAGAGCTGAAAAGAAACCAGGAGCGAGTAGGTAAAGTATATGGTCTGATCTGGATTAAGTTAGGGGTCTGGTCTGGGATCTAAATATATTTAGGGGTCTGGTCTGGGGTCTAATTTGTTTTTTTTAGCCTGATCTGGGGGTCTGATAAATTTAGGGGTCTGGTTTTGGGTCTGAAATTAATTTAGGGGTCTGATAATTTAGGTGTATGAATTTATTTAGGGGTCTGGTCTTCTAAAATAAATATGTAACTGCCACCTTCTCTCACCTCCCGGCGGCCGCGACCGCAGAACCTCTGAGTTCATGCTGGAATCTCTATCCCCGGAGATGGAAGCACTCTGCGCACGCTCCTCCCCGGCCTTAAAGGGCCAGCGTGCGCGCCAGGTAAATGTTCCCTAACCAATCCCCAGATCACCCTGGATTATAAAAAGGGCTCTTCATTTCCACCACTTGCCTGAGCGTTGTTGTTATTGTATTCCCATGTTAGTCTAAGCAAATGGTCCCTTAGTGCCTGCTCCCAATGTTCCCGTATCCTGCTTCCTGTATCCCGTAACTGTGTTTGTTCCTGAGCTGAAATCTAGTGTTCGTGTAATGTTGGTCCATCTGCCTCGCTAAGTGTCAACTGCCACATCCAGTGTCAACTGCCACATCCAGTGTCTTCGGCCAAGTCCGATGTCATATGCCTCGTCCGGTATCATCTGCCACGCCAAGCATCATCTGTGCCATGTGTCTGCTACTCCGAGTATCTGTCAGATTGTCTTCCCAGGTACTCTTACCCCAGAGACTGTTATTGACTGTCAGCTAAGGTGGAGCAGCCTAGTTGGTCCACATACCCCACAGGCATGACAGTACGCTCAGGCCATGGATCCCGCTGGTCAACCTAAGACGGCGATCCAGGTGATGCAAATGGACATGCCTCCGGCTACGCCAGGATCAGCTCCCACAGGCAGTAAATTAGATAATTACCCATTTTGATCATCCTACTGCATCTCCTCTTCTGCTTCCGCTGTTCCACTACCTGTTACCCCTCCTGCCTGCCCTGGGTCTACAATTTCGCTGCCTCTTTTGCCTTGCTACGATGGGGATCCTAGGGCTTGTAGAGGCTTCATTAATAAATGTATGATCCACTGTAATGAAGGGGGTAGGGAAAGGGACAAGTGAGCCCTAATCTACCCGCCACTCTGTCCCTGCCTACTTGCAACGACCCGCCCTAGGCGACGGGGTACAACTGGGCGGCGGTCCCTACGCTCAGTAAGTGCACGAGACAAACAGACAAGGGTACACAAAGCTAAGGGAAAAGGGGCAGTTGCCCACGGCAACACCGTGAGCAACAAGAGTGGTGAACGAGCCGAGTCAAACCAGGAGTGCACGAGGTACCAAACGCAGAGCAGAAGAGTAGTCAGTAAGCCAGGGTCAGTATGGAGCAGGATCAAATAGTTAGAAGCTGTAGCTGGGCCAGGAAACCACACAAGAAGAATCACAAGCAAAGGAGGAACAGGAAAGGCAGGTATAAATAGACAGAGGGCGGGAGCTAGCTCCATCTGGCCAGGCTGCGATAGGCTCTCCCACTCCTAAGCCTGCCTTCCTGAGTGGTGGAAGATGGAGTCAGTCTCAGAGACATAGACTCAGGTGCAGACTGATTACCTATGGGCGTATACACAGAAGTTGTGCCTGGCAGATCCTTTACATCCACTTTAGGTTACATGTCCATCTCTTTGCCTCTGATGAGAGCCAAGGTAGCATTTATTATTTCTCTCCTCGCTGGCATAGCCCTGGCATGGGCGAACCCCATGTTGGAATGAGAGGGCCCGGAATTCTCTGATCTACCACTGTTTTTAGAGAGTTTTCATAGAATGTTCGAGGCACCGGGTCAAACATCCTCTGTAGCTGCCTCACTGCTGACCCTCAAATAAGGGGATTCAACTGTAGGGGAGTACGCCGTCTCCTTCCGTACGCTGGCAGCAGAGCTGGCTTGGATTAATGAGGCCTTAGTGGCAACTTTTTGGCAGGGTCTGGCTCCTCATATTAAAGATGAACTGGCAGCTCGAGATCTTCCGGTTACCTTAGATGCCTTAATACATGGGGCAACCCGGATCGATATGTGGATCCAAGAGCGCACCCTGGAAGTCACTCGGCAGAGGACATCTTGTCGACAGGCACCAAAGTTTCAAAGGCCGCTACTACCCAGTCTTTCTGCACCTCCAGTGGAGCCTATGCAGGTGGATAGACTCCGATTGTTCGACCAGGAACAGCAACGCAGACGATCGACTGGATTGTGTCTGTACTGTGGCCACAAGGGACAATTCATGCGCCAATGCCCTCAAAAGCCAGGAAACTCCAGCACCTAGGTTTGAGAGACAAACCTAGTTGAATCTCCCTCTACCACTAAATTCTCTCCCAAACTGTCTATTCCTGTGTTCATTTGTCAGCAGTGAAGGATCGCACAGTATGCCTGCTTACGTGAATTCTGGAACGGCTGAAAATTTTATCCAGCAGGACTTAGTTGATCGTCTCCATTTGACCACAGTTCCTCTAGAGAAACCTCTGGTGGTCGCCTCTGTAGATGGACAACCTCTGCCTGACCATATCCTGTCTATCACCAAAGCACTGAGACAACAGAGTCCTTAATTCAGAGCTGATTGCTTTCTATGTCTTGTCCAAAGCTATCAACCCCTCCTGCTGGGATTGCCATGGCTTCGCCAACATGCTTCAGTCCTTGATTGGAACTCGGGAGAGGTCCTCCAGTTGGGACCCCTATATCTACACCACTGCCTGCCTCAGGTTCTTTCTCCAATGTCTCTGTCACTCTCTGGATTGCCTCCACAGTATGACAGCTATGCTGATGTCTTCAGCAAGAAGGAGGCAGAGGTCCTTGCTCCTCATTGTCCACATGACTGTACTATAGAGTTGCTCCCTGAGGCCTCACTCCCTCAGGAATGGGTCTACCTGCTTTCCTTGGCTGAAACCCAGGCCATGTTGCAGTATGTCAAGGAGAATCTGGTGAGGGGTTGATCTAGAAATCTACTTCACCAGCCGGAGCTGGATTCTTCTTCGTGGAGCGAAAGGTTGTGTCACTCCGTTCGTGCATTGAATACCGTGGATTGAACCAAATACCCCTTGCCGCTTATCTCTTAACTCTTCAACAGGATTCGTGGAACTAAGGTGTTCACTAAGCTGGATCTACGCAGGGCCTATAACTTGATTCTTATACGCAAGAGTGACAAATGGAAAACCACAATTAACACCTGAGACAGTCACTACGAGTATCTTGTCATGCACATTGGACTGTGTAATGCTCCAGCAGTGTTCCAGGAGTCGTGAACGACGTCTTCCATGATTTTCTGTATGTCTGTGTGGTCGGGACTACATCTTGATGTACTCACCCGATCTGACGACGCATCGGAAACATGTACGCCAAGTCTTGTGGCTAAGGGGGAATAAATGATATGCGAAACTGGAGAAGTGCATTTTTTCCTTGCCGTACCTGGGTATATTGTCTCCGATCGTGGTCTTCAAATGGACCCGGAAATGGTAAATGGCCGTCTCTGAGTGACAACTTCCTCTCCGAGCTATTCAAAGTTTTCTTGGATTCACTTGTAATGACTGGGTAGGGAGACAGACAGGTGAGCCCTAATCTACCCGCCACTCAGTCCCTGCCTACTTGCACGACCCATCCTAGGTGATGGCGTACAACTGGGCGACGGTCTCTGTGCTCAATATGTGCACGACAGACAAACAGACAAGGGAATACAGAAGCTATGGGAAAAGGGGCAGTTGCCCACGGCAACACCGTGAGCAAAAAGAGTAGTGAACGAGCCGAGTCAAACCAGGAGTGAACGAGGTACCAAACGCAGAGCAGGAGTCAATATGAAGCTGAGGTCAATAGTAATAGCTGGAACAGCAGAGCCAGGAAACAAGAGAGAATCACAGGCAAAGACAAGAAGCAAATGAAGGTATACATAGAACGAGGGCGGGAGCTAGAACCATCTGGCCAGGCTGTGATAGGTTCTCCCACTCCTCAGCCTACCAGCCTGAGTGGTAGCAGATCGAGTCACTCTATCAGACCTAGGAGCAGATGCAGACTGATTAACCACGGGCGTCGACACAGAAGCTGTGTCTGGCAGATCCTTTACAGTACGCCCCCTTTTATGAGGGGCCACTGGACCCTTCCTAGGTGGACCTGGCTTATTGGGGAACCGAAGATGGAACCTCCTGAGCAATACCCCAGGGTGAACATCCTGGGCGGGTACCCAAGTCCTCTCCTCAGGCCCGTATCCTCTCCAATGGACCAGGTACTGGAGGGAACCTTGGACCATTCTGCTGTCTACAATCTTGGCCACCTCAAATTCTACCCCTTCAGGGGTGAGAATAGGGACCGGAGGTTTCCTCGAGGTAACCAAGGACGGGGAGCAGCGTTTCAGGAGGGAGGCATGAAACACGTCGTGTATTTGAAAAGACGGGGGTAACTCTATGACTTTGTACGGCCCTATAAACCGGGAAGCAAATTTTTTGGACGGAACCTTAAGGCGCAAATTTTTTGAAGACAGCCACACCAGATCCCCGACCACAAACAAGGGGTTAGCAGAACGTCTTCTATCTGCCTGAGTCTTTTGTATGCTCTGGGATGCCTCTAGGTTCTTCTGAACCTGGGCCCAGACTGTGCACAGTTCCCGATCAACGACATACACCTCGGCATTTTTGGAACCACCAGGTGAAACGGAGGAGAACCGAGGATTAAACCCAAAATTACAGAAAAACGGGGAGACCCCTGACGAGTTACTGACCCGGTTATTAAGGGAAAATTAGGCGAGGGGAATGAAGGAGACCCAATCATATTGACAGTCAGAGATAAAACACCTTAAATATTGTTCTAGAGACTGATTAGTCCTCTCAGTTTGGCCATTAGTTTCAGGATGGAAGGCCGAGGAGAAGGACAGATCAATCTCCAACATTTTACAGAAAGCCCTCCAAAACAATGAAACAAATTGTACCCCTCTGTCAGAAACAATATTGACAGGAACCTCATGGAGACGCAGGATGTGTTTGACAAACAAGGTAGCTAACGTCTTGGCATTGGGTAGTTTCTTGAGGGGCACAAAGTGGCACATCTTACTAAAGCGGTCTACTACAACCCACACCACCAAATTGCCTTGAGATGGAGACAGATCGGTGATAAAATCCATGGAGATATGGGTCCAAGGTCTCTGGGGAAGGGGCAAAGAACATAGTACGCCCGCTGGTCGGGACCTGGAAGTCTTGGAACTGGCACAAACTTCACAAGCGGCGGCGTAGGCCTTAACGTCTTTAGGCAACCCAGGCCACCAATATTTTGTAGCAATGAGGTGCTTGGTACCAAGGATGCCTGGATGGCCAGATAGTGCAGAGTCATGATTTTCCCTGAGTACCCTTAACCGGAATTGCAGGGGCACAAACAGCTTGTTCTCAGGAAGGTTCCCGGGAGCTGAACCTTGATCAGCCGCAATTTCGGAGACTAAGTCAGAATCAACAGAGGATATTATTATACCTGGGGGCAAAACACAAGCAGGATCTTCCTCCGAAGGAGGGCTGGCCATGAAGCTAGGCAACAGTGCATCAGTTTTAATATTTTTAGACCCAGCCCTATAGGTGACCACAAAGTTGAATCTAGTAAAAAAAAACAACGCCCATCGAGCTTGTCTCGGGTTTAGCCTCCGGGCAGATTCTAGGAAGACCAAATTCTTGTGGTCGGTAAGGACCGTTACCTAGTGCCTAGCCCCCCCAGGAAGTGGTGGAACTCTTCAAATGCCCATTTAATGGCTAAGAGTTCGCGGTTGCCCACGTCATAGTTACTCTCAGTGGGCGAGAACTTCCTGGAGAAGTAGGCACAGGGATGGAGATGGGTGAGGTATCTGGTACCCAGGGACAAGACAGCACCCACTCCCACCTCGGAGGCGTCAACCTCCACGATGAATGGCTCCATTTGGTTAGGCTGAATCAGCACTGGGACCGAGATAAAGCATTTCTTAAGGATCTCAAAAGCCTGGACCGCCTCCGGAGGCCAGTGGAGGAGATCAGCACCTTTGCGAGTAAGATCCGTAAGAGGCTTAGCGATGACCGAGAAGTTGGCAATAAATCTTCTGTAATAGTTAGCAAACCACAGGAAGCACTGTAACGCCTTCAAGGAGGCAGGTTGGACCCATTCAGCCACAGCCTGAACCTTGGCAGGGTCCATGCGGAATTCATTAGGAGTGAGAATTTGACCCAAAAATGCTATCTCCTGCACCCCAAACACACATTTTTCGGATTTAGCAAAGAGTTTGTTTTCCCGAAGGGCCTGGAGCACCTTCCTGACATACTCAATGTGGGAGGACCAGTCCTTGGAAAACACAAGTATGTCATCAAGGTACACTACAAGAAATACCCCCAGGTAGTCTCTTAAAATCTCATTTATGAAATTCTGGAAGACCGCGGGAGCATTACACAACCCAAAGGGCATGACGAGGTATTCGAAATGACCTTCTGGCATGTTAAACTCAGTCTTCCACTCATCCCCTTCTCTGACTCGGATACGGTTATAAGCACCCCGAAGATCAAACTTAGAGAACCATTGGGCCCCCTGAACCTGATTGAAGAGATCAGGAATCAAAGGAAGGGAATACTGGTTCCTTACAGTGACCTTATTCAAGTTTCGGTAATCGATGCATGGCCTAAGACCACCATTCTTCTTCCCAACGAAGAAGAAGCCAGCACCTACTGGAGAAGTAGAGGGGTGAATGTAACCCTTGGCCAGGCTTTCCTGGATATATTCTCTCACGGCCAAATCGATTGCGCAATCGTATTCTCTATGAGGAGGTAACACTTTGGAGGCCTTTTTAGAAAAAACATCAGCGAAGTCCTGAATAAACTCAGGTAGAGTGTTCACCTCCTCAGGGAGAGAAATAAAATTAACAGAAAAACAGGACGTCATGCATTCATTACCCCATTTAGTAAGATCCCCAGTACTCCAGTTAAACGTGGGATTATGCATCTGAAAACAGGGAAGGCCTAAAACCAAATCGGACGATAATCCCTGCATCACCAGTACAGAACACTGCTCCAAATGAATGGAGCCAACAATGAGTTCAAAAACAGGGGTATGCTGCGTAAAATAACCATTAGCAAGTGGAGTGGAGTCGATACCCACTACCGGGATAGGTTTAGGCAAATCAATCAATGGCATAGCTAGAGACATAGCAAATTCCACAGACATAATATTAGCAGAAGACCCTGAATCCACGAAGGCACTGGCGGCGGCAGATCTACCCTCAAAAGAGACCTGAAAGGGAAGCAAGATCTTATTAGGTTTCATATTTACGGGAAATACCTGTGCGCCCAAGCGACCTCCCCGATGGTCACTTAGGCGCATCAGTTTTCCGGCTGCTTATTCTTACGCCTAGGACAGTTGCTCACTTGATGCTTGTCATCCCCATAGTAGAAGCAGAGACCATTCTTCCTGCGGAGCTCTCTACGTTGTTGGGGAGACACGGAGGCCCCCGAGTTGCATTGGTTCATCCGAGTTTTCCGTGGAAGAACGAAGCAACGGAACCTCGGGAGCCATCATGGGGGAGCCAGAGGAGAAGGTACAAAAACGTTCAAGTCGTCATTCCCTGAGACGTCGATCAAGACGTACCGCTAAAGCCATAACCTGATCTAGAGAGTCAGAAGAGGGATAGCTAACTAACAGGTCTTTCAGGGCGTTCGACAAACCCAATCTAAACTGGCACCTCAAGGCAGGGTCATTCCAGCGAGAAGCTACACACCACTTCCTAAAGCCAGAACAGTACTCTTCAACGGGTCTCTTACCCTGACGTAAGGTCACCAGCTGACTCTCGGCAAAGACAGTCTTGTCAGTCTCGTCATAGATGAGCCCGAGAGTTGGAAAAAAAAGGTCAACAGAGGAAAGTTCAGGGGTGCAGGAGCCAAGGAGAAGGCCTATTCTTGGGGGCCGTCCTGGAGCCGGGAGACAATTATACCCACTCGCTGGCTCTCAGAACTTGAGGAGTGGGGCCTTAGACGGAAATAGAGTCTACAACTCTCCCGAAAGTAGAAAAAAGTCTTCCGGTTCCCTGAGAACCGGGTAGGCAACTTGATATGGGGTTCAAAAGGTGAGGTGGAGAGCACTAGCTGGTTAGCATCACGCTGGTCGCACCTCTGAGCCAGGGCTTGGACCTGTACGGAGAGACCCTGCATTTGCTGAGCCAGGGTCTCAAGGGGGTCCATAATAGTAGGAACCAGGGTAGAAAAGGTATATGGGCCTGTGATTATGTAATGACCGGGTAGGGAGACAGACAGCTGAGCCCTAATCTACCCGCCACTCAGTCCCTGCACGACTCGTCCTAGACGACGGCGTACAACTGGGCGATGGTCCCTACGCTCAATATGTGCCCGACAGACAAACAGACAAGGGAAAACAGAAGCTAAGGGAAAAGGGGGCAGTTGCCCACGGTAACACCGTGAGCAACAAGAGCAGTGAACGAGCCGAGTCAAACCAGGAGTGTACGAGGTACCAAACGCAGAGCAGGAGCGTAGTCAGTAAAGCCAGGGTCAATATGAATCTGAGGTCAATAGTAATAGCTAGAACAGCAGAGCCAGGAAAAAAGAGAGAATCACAGGCAAAGACAAGAAGCAAATAAAGGTATACATAGACCGAGGGCGGGAGCTAGAACCGTCTGGCCAGGCTGTGATAGGGTCTCCCACTCCTCAGCCTACCAGCCTGAGTGGTAGCAGATCAAGTCACTCTATTAGACCTAGGAGCAGATGCAGACTGATTAACAACGGGCGTCGACACAGAAGCTGTGTCTGGCAGATCCTTTACATTACTAATTTCTATCGTCAATTCATCACAAATTTCTTGTCCCTTACTGCTCCCATCTCTGCTCTCACCAGAATGGGAGTGAACGCTAAGGACTGGACTCCTGAGGCAGAGTCAGCATTCTCCAACCTAAAGAGCGCCTTCACGTCTGCTCCTGTTCTTCAATTGGAACAGGACTCTTCAACAGGACTCTTCAATTGGAGCACTCCTGTTTCAAAAAACTTCTAACGGTAAGGCAGTATCTTGCGGATTCTTCTCCAAACTCTTCTCTCCTGCTGAGCGCAAATACTCCATTGGGGATTGAGAATTGCTCACTGTAAAGTGGGCCTTGGAAGAATGGAGACACCTGCTTGAGGGGTCTGCTCACCCCATCAACATCTACACCGACCACAAAAATCGTACATATCTGCGGTCAGCACAGCGACTAAATCCTCGTCAAGCTAGATGTTTGCTGTTCTTCACCGGGTTTAATTTTCTTCTTCATTTCCGCCCTGCGGACAAAAACATTAAGACTGATGCCCTGTCACAGTCATTTGACACTGACGACTTCGAAGAAAAACCTCAACACATTATTGATCCTTTTAGGATTATTACTGTAAATCCTCTGCAGATTAAGGACATTCCTCCTGGAAAGATTTTTGTCTGTCCTGTTGCCAGGAAAATTATTTTCCACTGGGGGCATAATTCCAAACTGCCCAGGCATTCTGCTGCCGCATGACTCAGAACTTTATTGCTCGTCATTATTGGTGGCCCTCGCTACCTAGAGATGTCTTGGACTTTGTTTCCTCCTGTGCTAATTGGGCCTTAAATAAATCTTCTCATTCTAAACCTGCTGGTCTACTCCAACCTCTACCATTGCCTGATGCTCCCCGGTAACACATTTCCATGGACTTTATCACTAACCTTCACCCTTCTGCTGGATGCACTACGATCTGGGTAGTTGTAGACCGTTTCGCCAAGATGGCACATTTTGTTACATTAACGGGCCTTCCCTCAGCCCCTCGTCTGGCAGATCTATTAATCTAACACATCTTTTGTCTACATGGACTACCGATTCATATTGTTTCTGGCCGAGGTGTACAGTTCACATCTAAATTCTGTAGAGCCCTGTGTAATCTTTTAGTTGTGAAGCTGGATTTTTCTCCTATCACTCACAGTCTAACGGTCAAGTGGAGAGGATCAACCAAATACTAGAAAATTATCTCCGTCATTATGTCTCTGTCCAACATGACAATTGGGTACATCTTCTGCCTTGGGCGCAATTCTCATACAATAACCATACAAGTGAGTCTACTGCTTCCTCTCCATTCTATATTGTATACAGTAAGCACCCACGAGTTCCTCTTCCTGTGCCTACTATGTCTCAAGTGCTTGCAGCCAATTCTTTATTCGGGGATTTTCTTCACATCTGTCAGCAAACCAAATCCACGATTCTTCAGGCAGTGGATCGCATGAAAGCACATGCCGATAAGAAGAGAAGAGTTCCTCCTCAAGTTTCTCAGTGTCAAGGTCTGACTTTCCTCAAAGAACATTCATCTAAAGATCCCTTCCCACAAATTTGCTCCCATGTTCCTCGGCCCCTTCGAGGTGTTACGACAAATAAACCCTGTGTCCTATAAGGCTTCGGCTGCCTCCTACTCTCAAAATCCCCAACTCATTCCATGTTTCTCTCCTAAAGCCTGTGGTCCTGAACCGTTACAGCAAATCCCCTAGTTCTGCAGACGCTCCCAGCGCTTTTTCTGACATCTTTATGACAAATCAACCCTGTGTTCTATAAGGCTTCAACTGCCTCCTACTCTCAAAATTCCCAACTCGTTCCATGTTTCTCTCCTACAGCCTGTGTCCCTAAACCGTTACAGCAAATCCCCTGGTTCTGCATTTGCTCCCAGCGGTTATTCTGACATCTTTGAGATAAAGGAAATTCTGGACTTCAAGAGAGTAGGAGGAAAGACTTTCTATCAGGTGAACTGGATAGGTTTTGGTCCTGAGAAGAGGTCTTGGGAGCCAGAAGAGAACCTTAATGCCCCTACCCTCGTTAAAAAATTCCTCTCACACTCTGGGCCCAAGAAGAGGGGGCATAATGGGAGGGTACTGTAACGGCCGCAGACTGCCACCTTCTCTCACGTCACGGCGGCCACGACCTCAGACCTCTGAGTTCATGCCGGCGTCTCCCTCCTCAGAGACACCAGCACACATGGCCGTATTGCCCTACAGCCTCTCCTAGGTTGCACGTGCATGCGTCCCTGGCCTTAATGCGTGCGCACTAGGTAAAATTTCCCTAACCAATCCCCAGATCACACTGAACTATAAAAACGGCTCTGCCCTTCCAGCCCTTGCCTGAGCATTGTTGTATTCCAATGTTAGTCTAAGCAAATGCTCCCTTAGTTGTATCCTGCTCCCAGTGTTCCCTTATCCTCATTCCTGTATCCTGTATCCGTGACTGTGTTTGTTACTGAACTAAAATCTAGTGTTGGAGTCGTGTTGTTCCATCTGCCTCGCTAAGTGTCATCTGCCACATCCAGTGTCTTCTGCCACGTCCGGTGTCATCAGCCACGTCTGGTGTCATCAGCCACGCCCAGTGTCACCTGCCACGTCCAGTGTCACCTGCCATGGCCAGTGTCACCTGCCACGCCAAGCATCATCTGTGCCAAGTGTCTGCTAAAGTATCTGTCAGATCGTCTTCCCAGGTACTCTTACCCCAGAGACTGTTATTGACTGTCATTTAGCCAGCTACTACTCTGCTACGGCAGAGCGGCCTAGTGGGTCCACATACCCCACAGGTGTGACAAAATAGTTACCTTACATTTTATGGAGAGGTAAAAATTTAGTTGAAGGAGTTGGACAGTTGTGTGTGATATTGCAGCTCAGTGCTATTTATTTTAGTGGAGCTGATCTGCAATACCAGCCACAACCTATGGACAGATGTGGTGTTGTTTTTGGAAGAAAGCAGCCAAGTTGTAGGTGGTCATGTACGTGGGGGGCAGACTGAATGTTTGCCCCAGGTGTAGGAAAGTCTAATTACAGCTCTGAACTTGTCCCTACTGTAGGGGATAGTAAAAGTGGCAAATGAGGAACAGGGTCTCATGTGTATAAAGGTTGTTGTGGTGGTATGAACCAATACAACGAAGTTGCATCATTTCATCAAAGTTTTATTTACATGAAAGTGGAAAACATAAAAATTAAAGAGAATCTGCACTTTCGCAAAACTGATTGGAGGGTGTCCAGGTGCTGAGACCCAGACCATTGCTGAAACAAAGGTGCAGAAGCGCTCGAGTGAGTCTATGAGCCATCTACAGCCTAACAAGTAGCACCATTCACAGCCGAAGGTGCAGAGTGCTTAGCTGAGGGCTTCTACACCTTCACTTCAGTAACATGGACCCCCACCAATCAAAACTTTTGATATGTCTTTATGTCATCTTTATGTCATATCAAAAGTTTTGTGAAAATGCAGATACTCTTTAAATGCAATAATGAATCAGGTCATGACCATTTTGTACTTACTGAGCTTGTGCACTTGTAAGGTTGATGAATATGACCTGAGGTGTAGTTGGCGTGCTGGGTGCCAGGGTGGGTGCCAAAATCCACTCTGCCTTGACCAGGCTACTTAGACACAGGCTTAGGTTAGTGAACTAAATCTTTGCCCCGGGTGAAGGAAAGAATAGCTTGAACTCTGAATACACGACAAAGTAGGGAAACAGGAAGGATCAGTATTATGAATAGTGGATCCTGTGTTACCTCTATATTGGTGTTACCTGTCAGTGTAATCCTGCCTGTGATGATAATGAGATGACTGCTGAGAAGTGATCTCTACAGAAAAGCAAGGGTCAGTCTGTCATGAATAGTGGATCCTGTGTTATCTATATATAGATGTTACCTGTCAGTGTAATCCTGCCAGTGATGATAATGAGATGACTTCTGAGAAGTGATCTCTACAGAACAGGAAGGGTCAATCTGTCATGAATGGTGGATCCTGTGTTGTCTGTATATATACTGTAGGTTACCTGTCAGTGTAATCCTGCCTGTGATGATAATGGTTGCTGAGAAGTGATCTATAAAGAACAGGAATGGTCAGTCTATTGTGAGGCTCAGTGCCTCAAGATAATTTTTTTATATTTATAATGACATAGAAAATGAAAAAAAACATCAACAAAAATTCATAAAAAATAGGTATAACATATTAACTTGATTTAAACAATAGGTAATTTTCTGATGACACATTCCCTTTAATAGAGAATGTATTACTAAAAAAAGGATTAAATCAATGCTACATCGCTGGTGCATTGTGGCTCTGAGGATGTCCCTCTGGCCGTCAATGTTGGTGATATATTCGTCTATAGCCAGCTTTATTCAAGGCAAAGTAGGACTGGCCAACCAGGGTAGCAGAGGATCCTCCGGAGGGCCCAGGGTCTGACACAGTAATGGGCCCAAAGGTCCAGCAGAAAACAACCCCATTTGGAGATGACTTTGGAGCAATCACTTACCACTAGGGTTTATTTTTTGGGGATGATTCAAAATAACCTATTGGATCTTATTAATAATATGTCCTGTGTGTACAATGATAACAACAAAGATTACGATGTGATTAATAGGGGACGGGTACATGTTCTGTATGGATGGAAGCGAGCCCTCAGTATTATTTCCTCCGGTGTGTCCAAGAATCCCCACTCCTACGCTGCTTGCAGGTTTGCATATTCTGGGTTGTGTCAGACAAACAAAATATGTAAAAATAATCATAGTAAAGAGTCTTTATAAGAGGAAACAGTACACAGATGTAAAAGGGTCATTAGAAAGTAGAGCACACACAGATGAGACGTTCCATGCCAGGTCCAGAGCGTTAACAGGTGCACTGGGAATATTTAAGTAGTTAGTAGAAGTGTAATGTGCCCGGGGGAGTTGTAACCATGGGGCACCGTCCTCCCTTGTTACATTCGAAAGCTTGAAAAGAAATCATTGCGTGACTGAGAGAGCAATTCTATGGCACGGCACAGGTTAAAAGAGCTGTAAATGGAAGCAACGGCCCAGCAGATGCTCCTTCTTCAGAAGATAAAATGATAAACAGACACTGATCCTAGAGACAAGGGATAAACTTAGCACGGCCGCGTCTGCTGGTGATCAAGATGCTGTGATGTAATGTTACAATACCCGGAGTCTCACACACACATATAGTAAATAAAGGGGCAAGATGCAGCATTTAAATGTCAGAAAGGGTTTTTTAAAGGGGTTTTTCTGGGACTTTTACATTGATGGCCTATCCATGGGATAGGCTATCAGTATTTGATCAGTGGCGGACTGACTCCCAAAACCGCAATTAGCAGAATGAAGGAGCCACGGTGCTAACTGGACCTCTTCATTGTTTACTAAGGCAAAGCGCCGTACATAAGGTTGTGGCTTTTCCTGGTACTGCATCTCTGTCCCATCTATGTACATCAGGAAATGCTTCAAATATCCTTAAAAATAGCTCCACGTAACAAGAGGTTTATTATACGTCCTTGTAGCCTGCAGTTGCACACACAGCTCGCTGCCAGCAGTTATTGCATAATATTACCACTGAATATATAACGGGATATGGTGATGATCTAAAACATGCACAGCACTTACTATTACATTCAGCCATTTTTTAAAGGGAATATAAAAAATTTTTTTAGCCTATATAAGTCGTATTTAATATCAGGGGAGATTCAGCTGCCCTGATTAATTGTTAGAACAAAGGAACCTGAAGGGGTTATCTAAACATTTTGCCCCTTTGGCTTACAGATCAGAGAGTCCACCTTCACATTTCATTGTTTTTATTGTACCAATGCATCTAAAAGGAAAAGTGAAGCAACTTTGCAAATAGTCTTAACTAAAAATCTCCTATTGTTTTGTGTACACATCTCTTAAGCTGACCTATGTGTCTCCATACATAGTTAGGTACCCCATACAGTAATAAGGTCCCCCATACAGTAACGAGGTCCCCCATAGAGCAATTACGTCCCCCTTACAATAATTAGGCCCCTATGCAGTAGCCACATGTCCTCATATAGTTGTTAGACACCATTCAGTAGTCAGGTTCCCCGATATAGTACTTAGGTGCCACCATATAGTAGTGAGGCTCCAGATAGTAGTTAGGGCCTCCAGATAGCATTAAGATAGAAGTTAGGTTCATATATAGAAGTTAGGCCTCCATCAGAGGCGTAACTAGGAAAGACTGGGCCCCATAGCAAACTTTTGACTGGGGCCCCCCCTCCCCTGGGTGTCACACAACCCCCCCTTGTAGATAGTGCCTTTTTTAAAGCCCCCCTGTAGATAACGCCATACAGCCCACCTGTAGATAACGCAATACAGCCCCCTCTGTAGATAGCGCCATACAGCCCCCCTGTAGATAACGCCATACAGCCCCCTATGTAGATAGCGCCATACAGCCCCCTGTAGAGAACACCATACAACCCCCCTGTAGATAACGCCATACAGCCCCCTCTGTAGATAGCGCCATACAGCCCCCCTGTAGAGAACACCATACAACCCCCCTGTAGATAACGCCATACAGCCCCCCTGTAGATAACTCCATACAGTCCCCCCCTGTAGATAACGCCATACAGCCCCCCCTGTAGATAACGCCATACAGCCCCCCTGTAGATAACGCCATACAGCCCCCTCTGTAGATAGTGCCATACAGCCCCCTGTAGAGAACACCATACAACCCCCCTGTAGATAACGCCATACAGCCCCCTCTGTAGATAGCGCCATACAGCCCCCCCTGTAGAGAACACCATACAACCCCCCTGTAGATAACGCCATACAGCCCCCCTGTAGATAACTCCATACAGTCCCCCCCTGTAGATAACGCCATACAGCCCCCCCTGTAGATAGCGACATACATCCCCCTGTAGATAACACCATACAGCCCCCACTGTAGAGAACGCCATACAGCCCCCCCTGTAGATAGCGCCATACATCCCCCTGTAGATAACACCATACAGCCCCCACTGTAGAGAACGCCATACAGCCCTCCCTGTAGAGAACGCCATACAGACCCCCTGTAGATAACGCCATACAGAGTCCCCCCTGTAGATAACGCT
This sequence comes from Rhinoderma darwinii, assembly GCF_050947455.1. Classification (NCBI taxonomy): domain Eukaryota; kingdom Metazoa; phylum Chordata; class Amphibia; order Anura; family Rhinodermatidae; genus Rhinoderma; species Rhinoderma darwinii. The sequence continues at coordinate 619,502,409 of NC_134687.1, forward strand.
ACGGCTGCTACGGCGGTAGTTACGCCACTGGCCTCCCTACAGTAGTTAAGACCCCATATAAAAGTTAGGCCCCATGAAGTAGTTAGGACCCCATATAGTAGTTAGGACCGTATTTAGAAGTTAGGCCCCCATAGAGTAGTTATGCCACAATATAGTAGTTAGGACCCTATTTAGATGTTAGGCCCACCATAGAGTAGTTAGTTTCCCATATAAAAGTTTGGCCCCCATATTGAAGTTTGGCCCCCATACAGTATTTAGGCCCCATACAGTATTTAGGCCCTCATATGGAAGTTAGGTCCCCATAAAGTAATTAGGCTTAGTATTCTGCCTGCTGGGCTAGTACGAGCCTGGGTCTGAGGCTATTCTGTTAGGGTTTGGCCCTTTATTTCTAGTGAAGGGTAATGTTAATGCTACAGCATACAAAGACATTTTACACAATTGTTTGCTCCCAACTTTGGAGTTTGCGCAGTAAAAATAAAATGTATTGCGCCTGCACATTAAAAGCAATAAATCAACTTTTGCAGGCAAAATAAATTCGATTTTACTGTGCAGGCGCAATAAATCAACTTTTAATGTGCAGGCGCAATTAATTTTATTTTTACTGCGCATGCGTGATTCATAAAAAAAATTTGAACCGCGTAGACGCAAGTTCACAAAGACGTAGGTCGGAAGAGCCCACGACAGGGGCGTCACAGATGAGGCACCGTTCGAGCAGAAGACCGGAAGAGGAGCTCGTCCGAAAGTACAGAATCAAGAAGAACAGACAGCGGAAGAGAAGACTTAGGCTGGGTTCACACGTGGCGGAATTTCACTTAAATTCCGCTGCGGACACTCCGCAGCGTTAATCCGCAGCGGAGCCGTTTCTGCATTGACTTCCACTTCTATTTAGAAGTGTTCGTTTAGACGATGCGTAACATTCCGCTGCGGAGCATAGGCTGCGGAGCGGAATTTGGTGTCCGCAGCATGCTCTGTCTGTTGCGGAGCAGTGGCGGACTCATGGCGGAATTTCTCCATTGACTTCAATGGAGATTCTAAGTTCCGCAATGAAGTCCGCAGCTGTCATGCACATGTTATGTGTGCTGCGGATGCGTCTTGCTTTTTTGCCATGACATTTCTTCATTCTGGCTGGACCTATGTATTTCTAGGTCTACAGCCAGACTGAGGAAGTCAATGGGGCTCCCGTAATGACGGGAGCGTTGCTAGGAGACGTCTGTAAATAGTCACTGTCCAGGGTGCTGAAAGAGTTAAGCGATCGGCAGTAACTGTTTCTGCACCCTGGACAGTGACTACCGATCACAATATACAGCAACCTGTAAAAAAATATAAGTTCATACTTACCGAGAACTCCCTGCTTCTGTCTCCAGTCCGGCCTCCCAGGATGACGTTTAAGTCTAAGTGACGGCTGCAGCCAATCACAGGCCAAGCACAGGCTGCAGCGGTCACATGGACTGGCGCGTCATCCAGGGAGGTCGGGCTGGATGCCGAAAGAGGGACGCGTCACCAAGACAACGGCCGGTAAGTATGAAATTCGTTTACTTTCACTAGGGAAAGTGCTGTCCCTTCTCTCTATCCTGCACTGGTAGGGAGAAGGGAAGCACTTTTCCCGCAGTCCGCAGCAGCTAGTCCGCATCAATTTACTGCACATTTTGTGCAGATCCGCAGCAGAATCTGCAACGCAGATTCTGTGCGGCATTGATGCGGACAGTTGCGGAGGAAATCCGCCACGTGTGGTCATGCCCTTATGATGCTGGCAGATTCACGTGACACAGCTATGTAGTAGAAGACCTCTATACCTTTGAAACGCTAAGTATATTACAAAGATACTTCATTACGTATGTATAATGTATTGCACAATTGTTTTTCAAAGGTGGACAACCCCTTTAACTAACAATGAGGATGTGTCATGGTGAAAGATTAAAGGGGTATTTTCTGGTTTCAGCAAATGAATGTTATTTTTTTTTTGTATAAATAAAGTTATACAATTTTCCAATATACTTTCCGTATGAATTTTTCATGGTTTTCAAGATCTCTACTCGCTGTCATTAGTAGGAACATTCATTGTTTACTTCCAGTGGATACATTTCTGTCCATGGTCATGTGATGGACACACAGGTGCTGGGATCGTTACACTATCAGAGCTGTGTCTTCTAATGATCCCAGAGCCTGTGTGTACATCACATGACCATGGACAGAATTTTATCCACTGGACAATAACAATGATGGTTCTTACTGAATAACAACAAGCAGAGATCTTGAAAACTGTGAGAAATTACACAGAAAATACATTGGAAAAATTGTAGAACTTTTAATTATACAAAACATTATGTTAATTTGCTGAAACGGAAAAGTACCCCTTTAATAAAAGCTAAAGCCCGCACCCATTGAACAGGAATGCGTTCTATATAAACTATGCTCTGATGTTGCTTGTTACAATGTGTCGGCTTCCGGTTTGGAGCCAATGGAGACAATGAGTGTGTGAATGTTTGTCTGCCTTGTAGTTATGCTTTCCCTGGCTGATTGCTGATTATGTCTAAATGTAACTAATGTGACTGAATGACGTCAGAGCTGATTGTTCCACCAAATTTACAATGCGTCGTGCAACATTTTAACAATAATTTAACAGAAATCTTAAATTAGTTCTCCACCTTCCTGATATACATTGTGATTCAATCTCTCATCATTTTTAAGATCTGTTCTGGCTATCGGTGAATGTAAAAATATATATTTACATTTTGATCATGTCCAGCTCACACAGGTGCATGGCTCGTTACAAGAGCCAGTTGTGATACACCGTAAACCCCCATCCACAAGATCGTAAAAAAAACTCCATAATTGCGGACCCGCCCGGTTCTATTGGCAGCGGACACATATTCTGTACCGCTACGGATAGGTGTCCGTGCTGTAGAACCGTGACGGGAATTATGGAGCATGTCCTACTTTTAGTTTTTTACAGGCCGTGCTCACATACTTTGTATGGGAGCATGGCACGAAAATGCAATCGCGGGCAGTAATTACGGGCACGTCGTGTGCATGAGGCCTAACAAGCCATATAAGTGAGCAGGGCAGGGTCAGGACAGCTTTTAAGCCTCCGGATGTAAACGAGAATGTTCTCATTCACTGAATATAATCAGAGATCTTACAAAATGATGAGGAATTGAAACACAAATTATATTAGAAAGTCGCAGAACTTTGTGATACATGTGTTAACCATTTAACTGCCAAGGATATATGTAATACGTTATGACTTTAAACGATTACCATGACAAAAAAAATTGTTAAAGCCCAAAATCCTAGCTTTTTAAATGACACCATGCAATATTCGGGGCACAGCACTTGTTAGGGTATGTTCACACACACTATTTACGGACGTAATTTGGGCGTTTTACGCCTTTTATCCCTTTTATCCCATTTACGGACGTTTTATCCCATGTGACCGCTGCAGCCAATCACAGGCTGCAGCGGCGTTCACATGGGATGAAATGTCATCCCAAGTGGCTGCCCTGGATGACGTCAGAGGTCTGACCTCCTGGGATGATGCTTCATCCCATGTGACCACTGCTGCAGCCAATCACAGGCTGGAGCGTTCTCCCGGGATGAAATGTCATCCAAGAAGGAGAAGGTTAATGCAGCAGTTTTTCGTTGCGGACATTACGGACAAAAAACTGCACCACATTTTGGTGTTTCGTTTTTGGACTAGAATGCAGCGCACAGGGCGGATACGCTGGGTGATTTTACGCAGTGAATTTGCCCCGTGTGAACCTGACCACAGGAGGTATCGTGCGTCACAGGCTCTGCTTGGGTCAGACTTTTAGCCACAAACATCAATGTTATTACATCATTTTTTTCTTACAAAACATTGAGGGTATGTTCACACAACCTATTTTCAGCCGTTTTTCGGGCTGTAAACGTCCCAGAAAACTTCTAAAAATACGGGGGGGGGGGGGCTGAACGCCTCCAAACATCTGCCCATTGATTTCAATGGGAAAAATTGAGTTCCGTGCCCCGTAAAAAAGAAGTGCATGTCCCTTCTTGAGCCATTTTTTTGGAGCCGTTTTTCATTGTCTCAATAGAAAAACAGCTCCAGAGTCGGCCGTAAAAAACGCTTGATGCTTAAAAAACGGCTGAAAGTCAGAGGCTATTTTCCCTTGAAAACAGCTCCGTATTTTAAAACCGTTTTTGTTAAGCGTGTGAACATACCCTAGGTTTTGATGCAAATTTGCATGAAGGCGCCAATGAATGTAAGGTGCTGTGTAGCATTTTCGCAATGTGCCGAGCTTCTAAGTTTATATGATTTTTGTCATTTTAGAATCCCGGTTTTATTTGTGTATGTAGTGAAAGGGTTAACCTGGCGCAATCGTATTGCATCTAGAATGGTTGGCAAGGGGCCCGTGACTATTATAGCTCTCAGTCCGTCCCTGCTACAACCAATTACTAAAAAGCTGTGGTTAATCCATATTGTTTGAGTTTGTTAGATTTCGACCATATATCTGAAACGTGGTCGTAGAAAATAGCTGATATCAGTAATCCAAAAATGGCGTTTCCAGGTACATGGCGTGCTAATATCCCGCTATGTGGAGGACACCTGCACGCGAGGGAACGTAGAGATCTTTTTCACTTTTTCTTAAGGTCATCCAAGCTTAGCTAGAATACAGCTCCATCTAATCCTCATTGGTTTTGCTCCGAGAGCACAAGGCTGTTTCTACAGCAACCCAGCTGCAGTTGCTACGGCAGAACCGTGCCAATGTGATGTCAAGGTTGAGGTGAGGCCGGGCAAGGGGCTTAATTATTTGCTGCTATTTGTACTGGTTTACAACACTAAGAAGAGTAACAAAATGAGCAAATAGGTCCCTGTTCACACAGTGAGTGTATATTCGACGTAACAAGCACATACGCCGAATGTATCTATAGAGCCCCATTGACCCGATAAATGACAAAAAAGTGTATTTTTGAGGTAAACGTTTTTAACGTACGCCGTTACAGTGGCATATGTAGAAGCCTTCCTTCAGAGCATAAATCCGTAGCAAGGCCGGGACTCCGCGAGCAATGAATCTCACTGATTATATTGCTAGAGTGATAAAGGATCCGGCATGGAAACAGCGGGGAAGATTTATCAATACTGTTGTATGAGGCATTAACCCCTTAAGGACGCGGCCTGTTTTGGCTTTCAGGACAAAGCAATTTTTTTTTACGTTTTTGCATCGTTGCATTTGGAGAGCTATAACTTTTTTTTTATTTTTCACTCCACGAGGCATGATTTTTTTGGGGACGAGTTATATTTTCTAATAATACCACTTTTTGGTTTGTTTTTTATTCATCATTAACCGTTCAATAAAAAATAACATATAAACTTTATTAGACAGGTCGAGACGAATGCGGTGATACCAAATATGTACTGCACATATAATTTTTTTAATTATTTTTTTGCACTATAATTGTATTTTTAATGAGAAAATTGATTTTATTTTCATTTTTTCCTTTAAATCTTTTTTTTTTTTTTTTAACTTTATTTCATTATTGGTTTTTTTCTGTGTTTTTTTAGTCCCACTATGGGACTTGGACAAAACACTGCAATATTTGTTGGGTCCCAGGCTGCCATGACAACCCATTGACATCCCATGATAGAGCCGTGGAGGCGGCGATGGGGTCTCATAGAGAGCCCACCTCTCTGTCTAACCACTTAGAATAACCTGCTTGCCGTGACATACTATTACGTTATGGGGCAGGATGTGATTAAAGGGGTTGTCTCACCAAGGTCTCATCCCTTTTTAAAGCGGATCGCCACAGGTCTGGCTTCTCTAATCCCTGGTGATCAGTAGCTATTGCTAGGGAAATCTGCTTCTGGCCTTTCATTTCCCCTGAAGTGGCCAAATGAATATTCGACCAAGGACTCTTAAAGAGTTGCTCTCCATTCTTGGAGTTGGGGTCCCCTCTCTATGATGTCCATACAGCTTAATAGGGCACGTGGAATGAGGCTGTCTTTATGGGACAACCTCATAGGTTGTCCTATGTCATAAAGTGATGGCATATCAATGAGTGGAGCTGTGTTGCAGTTCTCTGTACAGTGGTTGGCAGGGAGCGCAGCTGTGAAAGAAAAAATGGCGCAGGAAACGCAGCACTGCGGTCAATTCATTCTCCAGATCGGTGGCGGTCCTGTCATTCAAACCCCAACTGATCATAAAGTGATGGTATATCTTAGCGATATCACTCTAAGAAGTCCTAATTCAGTTTATCATTGTTCAGAACATAACTGGGGGGCTGACATGACCCCCTCGCTTGGCCAGGGTATTTAGATACCCATGTAAAAGAAAGCTTAGCTACGATTCTAGTTCAGAAATATACATTAGGAATGGTACACGAGTAGACTAGTTACTGTCATCATGCATGAGAAAATATTGAATTAGTGAGGGTCACTCATGCTGCGTTATGAGCCTGCCCCGATTAAAATCACCCTAAATATAATAGGGAACAATTGTATGTTTTTGTTTCGCATAAGAGGCTTCATGCGGAGAAAATCACTCATGTAAAATAATTAAATATGGAGGTTTCCTGGCTAATGAATGCAAAATTATTTCATAGAAGTTAAGAGATGCTACGAGTGAATGGCTCTTCAAAGACGAGAGAAGAGAAATAGCGGCCACCCATGCCAGTTATCAACCAGACCGGCTCCAGGATGGAGACACAAATTGCTGCTGCATTTTTACATCTCCGCTTGTGTTTAATTAAAGGACAGGAACACAAAAAAGTAACTTTCCCTACAATGTGTTTTTCTCGGAATAAGACGTTTTTCATGGGAAACAATGAAGGAAAACTGGATGCGCGGAGACACGTCTAGAGGCGAGTGAGAAAGTGACACGAAGCGGAAAGAAGAAAATGGAGGCAGTTGTCTGATTGACGATGGAAATGTGAAACATCAGTCAATAAGGGCCTTTTTAAATAGCCCGGGACGGGCTGTGAAAACGAGAGCCAACTGATGAGACAGCTCGTTGATCGGCGCTTGTTTGCTACTTTCACTAGGAGCAATGATCGGTAAGGTATGGGGAAGAGCAATCGTCACTATGCTCATTCGTCCCCATTTCCATCATGTTGGCAGAAGATCTCCCTGTTTACACAGGGAGATGTGCTGCCAACTAGTGGTCATTTGATTGGTCGCATAAACAAGCACATCAGCCGATGAACGAGTCTATGCTCGTTCATCGGCTGATCGTTGCCCTGATTACACAGGGTAATGATTGGGAACGAGCATTCATATAAACGCTCGTTTGCCCGATCATTGGCCTGTGTAAGGGCATGACCACACATGGCGGAATTCCTCCGCAACTGTCCGCATCAATGCCGCACCTAATCCGGGTTGCGGATTACGGCTGCGGATCTGCACAAAATGTGCAGAAAATTGATGCGGACTGGCCGCTGCGGACTGCAGGAAAAGTGCTTCCCTTCTCCCTATCAGTGCAGGATAGAGAGAAGGGACAGCACTTTCCCTAGTGAAAGTAAAAGAAATTCATACTTACCGCCCGTTGTCTTTATGACGCGTCCCTCCTTCGGCATCCAGCCCGACCTCCCTGGATGACGCGCCAGTCCATGTGACCGCTGCAGCCTGTGCTTGGCCTGTGATTGGCTGCAGCCGTCACTTACACTGAAACGTCATCCTGGGAGGCCGGACTGGAGACAGAAACAGGGAGTTCTCGGTAAGTACGAACTTCATTTTTTTTTACAGATACATGTATATTGGGATCGGTAGTCACTGTCCCGGGTGCAGAAACAGTTACTGCCGATCGCTTAACTCTTTCAGCACCCTGGACAGTGACTATTTACTGACGTCTCCTAGCAACGCTCCCGTCATTACGGGAGCCCCATTGACTTCCTCAGTCTGGCTGTAGACCTAGAAATACATAGGTCCAGCCAGAATGAAGAAATGTCAAGTAAAAAAAGCAAGACGCATCCGCAGCACACATGACATGTGCATGACAGCTGCGGACTTCATTGCGGAACTTTGAATCTCCATTGAAGTCAATGGAGAAATTCCGCCATGAGTCCGCCACTGCTCCGCAACAGACAGAGCATGCTGCGGACACCAAATTCCGCTCCGCAGCCTATGCTCCGCAGCGGAATTGTACGCATCGTGTAAACGAACACTGCTAAATTAAAGTGAAAGTCAATGTAGAAACGGCTCCGCTGCGGATTAACGCTGCGGAGTGTCCGCAGCGGAATTTAAGTGCAATTCCGCCATGTGTGAACCCGCCCTAAAAAGGCCCTTACTGCCAGGTTTCCCCACAGATTGCAGCCGATCGCTGGGGATCCCAGCAGGGCACACTTTATCATCTGTCTTTTGTCGAGACAGTTCTATCAAGTAGAGATTGCCTAAAGCAGACAGCCCCTTTAAGGAGGCCTCCAAGCAAAAACTGGTCGGGGCCCATTCCACGTATGAAACCCAGAACTCACCTGACCCCTTCTCGCAGCCACATTTGTAAGAGATGGTGAAGTGTGCACAAGGCCCTCTTCACTAAAGTCTATTGAAGTTATGAGTCAGCCGAGCCAGTGTTTCCCCTAGACTTTTAAAAGATAGATAGATAGATAGATAGATAGATAGATAGATAGATAGATAGATAGATAGATAGATAGATAGATAGATAGATAGATAGATAGATAGATAGATAGATAGATAGATAGATAGATAGATAGATAGATAGATAATATGAGATAGATAGATAGATAGATAGATAGATAGATAGATAGATAGATAGATAGATAGATAGATAGATAGATAGATAGATAGATAGATAGATAGATAGATAGATAATATGAGATAGATAGATAGATAGATAGATAGATAGATAGATAGATAGATAGATAGATAGATAGATAGATAGATAGATAGATAGATAGATAGATAGATTAGATATATATGAGAGCAATTTCGTATCTCTGCACTGAAGAAGATATTTAACATCAGCAATTTACCATCCTTCGTTGTTTCAACCAGTATAACCAGTCACTATTCCCAATTTCCTCCTGCTCTTCAAATAAAGATGAGTGACTCTTCGCTCCAAGATACCATCAATTATTCCAAGGAGACCAACCATATTATCTCTGTAAAGAGCGCTTCACAATCCGCCAGGGACCCTATAGACCCCGGCTCTACACTAAGAAAATCCATTAAACAGTAAAGATCTAGCGCAGGATGGAATATTCTATTAGGCCCTCATGAGATATTGTCCGCCGCTCCCACAAGACATGAATAACTTTTAGGCCGTCTGCTTCTTCGTTTCCGGTGATTCGTTAATTATACATGTTGTGTACATGAAATTTTAAGGTTGTTGGTTTACGTCGTGATATTTGGGATTTACATATTAATGATTTATCTTTGGGTTTTTGCTATAAAAATTCATGACATTTCCCTGCGAACAAAATTGAGTCCTTCTTATCCATCTGTTAAATATTCTATTCAGTTGTTTATTAACCCCTTAACGACATACCACGTACGCGGTAGCCGTCAAGTGGAAGTATGGAGCGGGCTCACGGGCTGAGCTCGCTCCATACTCAGCGGGTGGCGGCTGTGTTATACAGCCGACACCTCACTGCAATGGGCGGAATCAAAGATCAATTTGATTCCGCCCGTTTAACACATTATATAACGCGGTCAATCGCGACCGCTGTATTTAAATTGTTAGAATCAGGGGGGCGCCGCCTCGAACACGGCATCGGCCTGTGACTATGGTTGTTATGGCAGCCTCGGGGCCTAATGAAGGCCTCCAGGTCAGCCATCTTTGTATTCCTTTGAAGCCCTGTCTCTGGCTACTGTCCAAATCACGATATACTGCAATATATTAGTATTTCAGTTTATCATGCAAGCGAACCAACGATCCCTGCTTCAAGTCCCCTACGGGGACTAATAAAAAAAAGTAAAAAACAGTTTGAAAAAGATTTTTATAATGTTCCAAAAAAATTAAAATATTAATCCCTTCCCGCCACAGCCCTTTTTCAGATTTTCATTTTCGTTTTTCCCTCCCCACCTTCCAAAAGCCTTAATTTTTCCGTCGATATAGTATTATGATGGCTTGATTTTTTCGGGACAAGTTGTCGTTTTTCGTAGCACCATTTTTTAATAATACCATTTTCGTGTACATGCGACGGTTTGATCGCTTTTTATTTCATTTTTTTGTGGGCGATTAGGTGGGCAAAAAATAGACATTCTGGCGTTTCCAATTTTTTTTTTTACAGCGTCCACCGTGCGGGTTAAATAATGACATATTGTAATAGAAAAACACAGAAAAAGGCCATACTTACAAATGGACCCAGCCAGGTCAGAAACGCTGATGAAGGAGTGTGAGCAGGTGCTTTAAATAATAATAGCCACTCCCACTAGTCTTGAGGGGAGTGGCGTGTGGTGCATAAGATGTGTAGTAAGAAAAGAATAGTGTATGTGCAAGTGTAATACTATAAGTGAAATATAGGGGGCAGTAATGAGTGAAGTGCCTCAATAGAAATAAATGAATAATGGGGTGTAAGTGTGTGAAACATGGAGGGATAGTGTGTACGTCATGAGGCACAACAGGGCCTTAGACAGGAAAAATGCCCTGTTTCTGCCCCAACACAATAATAACAACCCACTTTGTGCTACCCACACAGTAAAAACAATGCTACAAATGTACATGCTAATCATTTAGGCATTTTCACACCATACAATAGACATTTATGTTGTATCCACAGTATCCAGGCAGAGTGTGATTAGAGAAACGATTGGCCAAAAACACTTACGTCCGCCCCTCCCCCGGTCTCCAAAGGGAAACAAATGAATGCTAAAAAAAATTAGGTCAGTTTTATGCCTAGTGGGATTTTGACAAATTTTATGCGACTCCGGACACTTCCCTGAGCTGTATCTAATGAACGGCACAATTTTTCTATCAGTTGTGTTCTGCTCAGGCAAAAAAGAACTGCCCGCACACAACTAATATACTGTATGTGAACCAAAATATTGACTTTCCGAATGCCCCTTCCCCCCCCCCCCCCTTGTATTCAGGCAGAACACCGGGATCTCTCATACTGTTACATACAGGAAAATGGGATACGAAGAATTTTATGAAGGGCCTCAAGGAATGTGTAAGTTTATCTGGTAGAGAAACCTCTGGAGGATCAGCAGCTCTGGCTCCCACACTTCTGCTCATTAGTTATTATTATGTTATTAGATGTGCCCTGTCATCAAACTTTTACAGTATTATTCATAGGACTGACCCAGTGGATCATCAAGTTCTAATATAATAAAAGGACCCGACCAAAAAACGGCCTACAATCGGTGCTGTTGTCTATAGGCCGTGGCTGGTAGTCTCCATTGAAGTGAAAAGGGATGAGCTGCAATACCAGACACAGCCATGGATAAGAGTGGCGCTGTTTCCTAATCCTAGATAATTGCTTTAACCCTTTATGGATGCAGCCAGTTTTGGCATTAAGGACACTGCCATATTTTTAACATTTTCAACTCCGCATTTCAAAAGTTATAAACCTTTGTATTTTTCCTTTTGTTGGAACTATGTAAAAGCTTGTTTTTTGTAGGACGACTTTCAGTTTTCACTGGTACGATTTCGGGGGTGATACGACTTTTTGATCACTTTTTAGGCTGGGTTCACACTGAGTTTTTTGCAGGAGGAAAATCTGCCACAAAATTCGGTTTTGGAATTTTGAGGCAGATTTTCCTCTGCCTGCACGCCGATTTTCGCAGCGTTTTTAGGCCGCGGCCATTGTGGCATAAAACGCCGCAAAATATGCTTTCTCTGCCTCCCATTGATGTCAATGGGAGGTCAGAGGCGTAAATGCCCGAGGATAGAGCATTTCCCTTCTTTTTCCCGCAATCCGGTTTTTCGGCTCACGGGAAAAAAACGCCTCCGCCTCCCATTGAAATTAATGGGAGGCATTTTCGGACGTATTTTGGCGCGTTTTGCGGCGCTGTTTCCGCGTCTGAAAACTCATCTAAAAACTTAGTGTGAACTCCCCCTTATTCTGTTTTCTTGATAGAAGGGATCAACAACTAAAAAAAAAATCACATCTACTCTGGCGTGTTTTTTTTTGTAATTTTTTTTGGGGGAATTTTTTTTCTTTAAAAAAACTTTATTGACCTTCTTTGATCTTTTTTTTTAGTCTGTCTATGGGATTTGAGCATGCAATAATTTAATTGCTTCTGTAATACACCACATTACTTCTGTATTGCAGTACATTATTCCTGTCAGCAAGGCCTAATGGAAGTGCAAGATGACAGACCTGGGGCCATTGTTAGGCCTCGTTTACACGAACGTATTATACGCGCGTGCGACGCGCGTGCTTTGCACGCATGTCGTACGCACCTATATTAGTCAATGGGGCTGTTTAGACGATGCGTGAATTGCGCTCATTGCGTGTGCGCAGAAAAAAACTCACGACATGTTCTATAATCGTGCGTTTTTCGCGCACTCACGCACCCATTGAAGTCAATGGGTGCGTGAAAACCACGCATGCCGCACGGAAGCACTTCCGTGCGAACTGCGTGATTCGCGCAAGAGCTGTCAAACTCCTGAATGTAAACAGAAAAGCACCACGTGCTTTTCTGTTTACAAACATCCAAACGGAGTGTCAAATTCGAGATGAGCGCCCCGAACTTCACCGGGTTCGGCCAAACTCGTTTTGACCGAAACCGGTAAAAAATGTTCGGGTACGCGACGTCAGGAGACAGTCACTGTCCACGGTGCTGAAAGCGTTAAACTGGTTCAGCACCATGGACAGTGACTTCCGCTCCGAAAATCCATGAACCTGTAAAAAAAAAAAGACGTTCTGACTTACCGATAACTCCGGTCCGACCTCCCGGGATGACAGTTCAGTCCAAATGACAGCTGCAGCCAATCACAGGCCAAGCACAGGCTGCAGCCAATCACAGGCTGCAGCGGTCTCATGGACTGCGGCGTCATCCTGGGAGGTGGGGCCGGATGGCAAGAGAGGGACGCGTCACCAAGGCAACGGCCGGGAGCCCGGACTGGGGGAAGCAGGAAGTTCTTGGTAAGTATGAATGTCTTTTTTTATTCACAGGTTGGTGTATATTGTGATCGGCATTCACTGTCGAGGGTGCTGAAAGAGTTACTGCCGATCAGTTAGCTCTTTCAGCACCTTGGACAGTGACGGGCCTCGACTACCTCATCTCTATGATGGCGGCTGCGTGAAAATCACGCAGCCGCGCATCATGACACACGGAGCTGTCAAATGCCTTTTGCGCGTTTAAAACGCAACAAGGCTGCGTATACGCAGTGCATACGCCATGCATACGCGCGCAAAACGCAGCGTTTTTTGCGCGCGCAAAACGCATACGCTCGTGTAAATGAGGCCTTAGGTCCACAGCTGCCATGGAAACCCATAAGCACCCCACAATCGTGTCACTGGGGCACTGATGGGTAGATGTAGGGTTTAAACTGTATGTTACAACTGAGACCCACTGCTGATGGCGTGGACTAAGCTTCTGAAAGAGAAAGTGTCCACTTTGTACACCTAGAATATAATTTTGTTTATTTAAATAGGTCCTAGATTCTGCGCTGATTAATTCCATGAGCCCCGGCGATGTATGGAGCGGGCACACACGCTGAGCCCGCTTCAAACTCTGCACGTGTCAGCTGTGTTTTAACAGTCGACACCTGGGACTAACAGCCAGGAACAGCGATCGCGCTGTTCCCAGACGTTGATCCCCTCGAATGTTGCAGTCAATCGTGACCTACACTATACTATTATTTAACTTGCACGGTGAACACAGTAAAAAATAAAAAATGTTTAATGCCAAAATCCCTGTTTTTTTGGTCACCTTAGCTCTAAAATAAAAATTTAGAAAAAGTGATGAAAAAAGTGTATCTACCAAACAATGGTCTCAATAAAACCTACAGCTCGTCCCGCAAAAAATAAGCACTCACATCTCTTTTTATAACAAATAGTTTTTTCTTTGTAAAAGTATTAAAATATAAAATAAGAAAAACATATATAAATTTATCACCGTAAACGTATTGAGCCGCAGAATAAAGCTAAGTTGTCATTTTTACCACACAGTAAAAGCAATAAAAACGAAACCCAAAAAACAATGGCGGAATCTCAGTTTTTTACAATTTCAGCCTGCAAATAATTTGTTTTCAGTTAGCTAGTACATTATATGGTACTTTAAATGGTGCCAATAGAAACTACAACTCCTCCTGCAAAATATAAGCCCTCACACCATTCTACTGACGGAAAAATTTAAATGTTATGGCTTTTGGAACACGGGGAGTGAAAAACAAAAATGAAAAAGCAAAAAAATGGTTCAGTCTCGAAGGAGTTAATATATCTTTATAGTCAGAGCTCCATTTTACTGATACAGAACTCAAATTGCACTGCTAAGACATAGAGTTCAATGATAAAATTCTGGTTTGCAAGAGTCACCACTAGGGGGAGCTTAGGAGCTTACCGCATATTGCAATACACTGATCTTGAACACAATATGATGTAAGCTCCTAAGCCCCCTCTAGAGGTGGCTGCAGGCAACTACAATTTTATTATTTCATTCTATGTTTATGTAGGGGATTTAGAGCTCTGTATCAGAAAAACTACTATAAAATTATATTAGGAATTTGATGAGCACAGAGTGTGGGTCCTAAAAAACGACATGGTGATAGAAAGTGGAGATTCACTTTACCACTACTCTCAGTAAGAAGATGACTAAACCATCTCCATATTATAATTTGTCCATTTCTTTATATTTAGCATTCAAGTCACACAAGATATGAATACATATAACAATCTAAAAGAAAAAATAGCTCGGATTAAATTTTATAAGAATCCTAGTACTAGTCATCTCACAAAGGGCACAGACTTGGTACCATCAACAAGATGTATCTGTACATTGCTTCTTCTCCTGTATTGAACATGCTCTCAATATATTTTTCATTTTATGGCTGACATAAAGTTATAACTCATCTGGCTGCAGGACAAGGTCTAGAAATTATTACCGTGGTGCCTAAATAGAATATGGGATTATTGATACTGTCGTATATCAAGGACATATAGAATTCCAGAGAGGAAAATAAACGACTACACATGGAAGGATGTTGGGGGTATTGATCTTCTTATATACATGCGGTACACAGATATATGATACAAGGGAAAGACTTAAGACAGAAAAGATGTATATCATTTGTTTGGTTCCTAAAGGGAACCTGTCACGTTAAAAAGAAAAAACGTTCAATCTGCGGGCATCATGTTATAGTGCCGGGGAAGCTGAGCAGATTGATATATATTCACACTTCAGCCAAGTCTAAGGACGTCGCTTCGTCCGAAACGCGTAGGCTAACAGGATCATTCCTTCCCTCTATTCACACACCGGGACCATACCACAAATGGACTTTTTAATACAACTCAATTAAACTTGGAAAAAAATTTTTCTATTTTACCTCTATCAAAGCGCTGGATCTAACCTCCTTTTGCTACATTTGTTCCTGTATCGTGTGCCGACACGGAAAACATCCAGGCGCTGACAGCGACACCAATTCTCGTGTCAGGTGAGCTGGAGAACTTCTCCTCTTGTTTTCTACTACAGATTGATATATAGTTTTGTGGGAATATATTCAGGAAAATTTGTAATTTTTTTATCTAGACCTCTGTTCATTCTGGGATTAGGAGTCCAGTGGGCGGACCTAATCAGTGATTGACAACCGATAGCTGTCAATCACTGATTAGCCCACTGGACTTCTAAGCCCAGAATGAGTCGAAATTTAGATCAATAAATTACAAATTTGACTTAATATATTCCTACAAAACTATATATCAATCTGCTCAGCTCCTTTTGCTCTAAAACATGATACCCGCAGATCAGACAGCATTTTCAATGTGACAGGTTCTTAGCTCAATCTGTTTATGGATGGATGAAATGATCAGGGCTGCATATGCGACACTGAAGCAGGGTCCCCAAATATCACATGCCATTTATAGTACTAGTCTCCACAAATGGGGCCATCCCAAGTTGTGGGTCTTGCTGCGCCTGCAACCTCGGAATCCCAATAGTTACACCCCTGCTAGCAAATAATCTGTTTGAATAAAAATAGTGTGGCCCCTCCACCCCCTGAATTTGGATTGTTCAGGAAGTAGCAATGGCACTCACTATCTTATTGTTAGATGGATACCCTAATTTAAAGAATTCTGTCTATGCCCCTTCATAAGACAAAGTTAGATGGCTGTGGGTGAGGGCTATTATACTACATGGCCTAGAGTAATTTAGTTATATCTTTTTTTGTTTATTGTGATCTAGTGGGGTTTAAGGGCTTATTATATATTTAGTGCTCTGCGGTGGGTAAGTTTTATTCCTGATGGTCTAGGGTGGTGCAGGGATGGCGATAATCCTGGTAGTCTAGAGTAGTAAGGAATGAATGGTAATATCGCTGGCCATCTAGGGCACTGTGAAGGTATGTTCACCTATTACCTATTTTAGCCATTTTTTGGGCCGTAAATGCCCCGAAAAATGGCTAAAATTGCGAGGGGCTGAACGCCTCCAAACATCTGCCCATTGATTTCAATGGGAAAAACTGCGTTCCGTTCCCACGGGGCGTTTTTTACGCAGCCGTTTTTAAAAACAGCCGCATAAAAACACGCCTCGTAAAAAGAAGTGCATGTCACTTCTTGAGACGTTTTTGGAGACGTTTTTCATTGACTCAATAGAAAAACAGCTCCAAAAACGGCCGTAAAAACGCCTGATGCATAAAAAACGGCTGAAAATCAGAGGCTGTTTTCCCTTGAAAAAAGCTCCGTATTTTACAGACTTTTTTGTTAAGAGTGTGAACATAGCCTAAGAGTTAATGGTAACATCTCTAATGGTCAAGGGCAGTGAAAGGATTAATGGTAATACCCCTGGTGTAATAGGGTAATGTAGTGGTTAATAGAAACATCCCTGGTGGTCTAGGGTCGTAAAGGGAATTATGGTAGCATCCCTTGTGGTCTATGTGAGATAAGGAATTAATGGCACATATTTGGTGGTTTAGGGTCATAAACGGAATGATAGCATTTCTTGTGGTCTATGTAAGATAAGGCAGTAATCGTAACATTTCTGGAGGTCTAGGGTTGTGGACATTATGATTGTTCATCCCTGGCAATTGTATGGAGTATAATAAAGTATTCAACTACAGATGACTTCCTGTTCCCGGAGCTTCTATTCTGATGGATCTCTAGACAAGGGCAAGGTCTGTTCTACATTCCTGACTCTGTAACACCAGATGAGCCACCCACATGGGAGGAAAAATTTCCTATTGAGTTAGATGGTCACAACCTGCTAGTCAACTTGTTAACTGAAAATTTTCCATAGCCCCAAGTGATGGCGCTATTGAGCGATTTATAAATTACTATTAACTTGGCAATCCTCGGTCTTCTGATGACTCTTGACATTGCACATGAAGTTTTTTTTTAGGAGCATAGGCCTAAGTCTTTTAGGCTGGTCAAAATTAGCTGAAGTACCATTTTGTGCACCCTCTTTTTCAGATTTTGGAAGTTATGAGCCATGGGCCTTAAAAGTGCTAAATGTAGAAGAGAGGGGGGACCCCATAGAAAAGATCAAAAAGAGGACCCCCACTATGGTTCTGGATTTTGCCACTCAAGACAGAAGGTCCCACTGTTTGTTTCCTCTAGGCCATTCCCATGACAATTGGGCCACTTGCCCACCCGATTGTTTGCGAACAATTCAGTTCTTCTGGAGAAGGTAGTCTTGCACAATTTCTCACCACCTAATAGCTAAGGGAACTGGATCCTCTAAGGGCCCCATAGCAGCCATATAGTCATCTGTGATATGTACGCCCTTCGACTTGAATCCACCCATAATATGCAATACCTACTGGGAGCGAGAAGCAATTTTATAATCTGCATGTCAGCTGGTATGGCTACTCAAAATTATACGAACAACCAACTTTTATCAGAGGTTTTTAGAAAATTTGGGACGGTTTTATGTGGTGTAAGTGACGTGTACTCTCACATTATGCAGAGAATATCTGTGTTTTTTCTTTTTTTTTCTTTTTCTAGATTATATATTGTATGTTTTGAGGATCTGATGTTCAGTAAGGAAACTATTTTTATTGGAAAAATTAAGGAATAGAAGAATTGTTTTTCTTCTTGGAATTTCTGTACAATAATAAAACAATATTCAAGCCAGAACCAACATATCAGATCTCATGTAGATGGTGCTTCAATAAACACTTGATAACTCTGGATAGTATATGAATCTAGAATACAGATAGAGTAGGAGTCTCTGTTGGTTTAAAAAGTTTTCCTACAAAATACATTTATCCCCTATTCGCAGGATAGATGATAAATGTATGCTCAATGGGGGCCCCATCGATCTTGAAATATTGCAGACTGTCCACTAGAAAAGTCACAATAGGCTGACACTTCCTGTTTTCTTCATCTCTTGTTAGATTTGCTGCATAGATTGGTATAACATTAGCAGAGTCATCTCATTATAGTTAGAGGGTGGGCAGCTTAATGATGGTTCTTTTGTACTGCCAGATGCCTAAACAAGGCTGTACATCATACATACAAATCATATATACAAATTAGGCTCTGTATGCAGCTCCTCTGTCACTCCCTGGTCTCTGGGGGAGGGGCTATACTTCATCACTTCCTGAAGACTGTAATAATTTATTGATATTTTCTGTCAGTTGACTCCCATTCATTGCAGCTGCCATAAAGCACACACACACACACACACTGCTACATACAATACAGAAAGAAAGTGTGTGTCTCCAATGTGGCCCCCCCTAAGGTAAGTTTTTCAAAATAAATACCTACAACATATAAAAAATTAACAAACACATTATTTCTCCTCTACAGACTGGCATCTAACTACTAAGACTAAAATTGCATACATGAGCCATTCCCTATAAAGGGGTTATTCCACCAAAACAACTTATCACCTATCCACAGGATGGGTGATAAATATTTGACCGCTAGGACCCCCAGCGATCAAGAGAACGGGGGTACCAAGTTCCTTAAATTAATGGAGTGGCGGTCACGCAAGCGCGCTCCAGCTCCATTCATTCTCTATGAGACTGCTGGAGATAGCCGAGTACAGCGCTCACATCCTGACATGATCTTACATGAAACAGTGGTGAAGGGAAAGTAGACGACAACCAATGACAGCTGCTTCCCATGATTTCGTTCTTGGATTTTTGGCAGTATAAATATTAGAAATTGAATACAATACATATAAAACGGGAATACTTCTAGTGTATGAGTGTTGGCTAGTGGATTTGCGAAGTCCTTTAGGGAATGGGGGGGGGTAGAGTAGGTACGATGACCTTGGTGCCTCCCTTCCTGAGTATTTCTTTGAATAAAAAGTTATCCTTAGTAATGATGCCGGATGTTTTTTTGCTGATGTGATTTCTACTGTGCTTAAGTGATCAATAGGAGATAATGAAGCTGACTTACATCCATGATCCCGACTCATTCAATCTGTTCAAAGTGTTGAAGCCGCAATCAGGAAAATTTCCTATTTATGTTTAATGCAGCAACGAAAGAACAGCAACTTAAAACGTCACCGTTCTATCAGCAATCCAACTCTCCGCACCATAGCTTTCAGCAGAAATGTCTCCAGAGTCTACTAACAATTTAATGGGCAAATTTGTGTCTCAAAATTATGTTCCCTTTTTTTAATTCGTTGCCAGAGGCAATAAGGCTAATTTGTAGAATGTAAATATTTTGTCAAAATTTCCTTTACTCCATAGAAGTGATTCTTGTAATTTTTTGGAATTGTCATGAGTTAAACTTTTTATGTTCACAATTGCACCCACCTGGATGATTGGTGTCTGCAGTATATCACCCAAAGACATTACATAAAGCTCCTGTGCCCCACAACAATATCTGTAAGGGTGTGTGCAGGGCCGCATCGTCCATGAGGCGAGATGAGCATCTCGCCTCAGGCGGCGGCCTGCTGCCTCTCTGAGGGGGGGCTATATGTGGCACACTATCTACAGGGGGGCTATAAGTGGGGGCTATATGTGGAGCACTATCTAGAGGGGGACTGTAATTGGGGGCTATATGTGGAGCACTATCTACAGGGGGGCTATATGTGTGGCATATGTGGAACACTATCTACAGGGGGGCTATATGTGGGGCACTAAATACAGGGAGGGGCTATATGTGGGGCACTATCTACAGGGGAGGGCTGTATGTGGGGCACTATCTAAAGGGGCTGTATGTGGGGCATTATCTACAGGGGAATCTATGTAGGGCACTATCTACAGGGGGCTGTATGTGGGGCACTATCGACAGGGGCTACTATTTACAGGGGGATTTATGTAGGGCACTATCTACAGGAGTTCTATGGGACAGTATCTACAGTAGGCACTATAGGGGCACTATATATGTGAGGCACGGTCTACAGGGGTCACTATGTGGGGCACTGTCTACAGGGGTCACTATGTGGGGCACTGTCATACAGGGGGCTTTATATGAGGCACTGTCTACAGGGGGCTCTGTGGGGGGATACTATCTACAGGGGGCTCTATGGGGGGCACTATCTACAGGGGGCACTGTGTGTGTGTGTGTGTGTGTGTGTGTGTGTGTGTGTGTGTGTGTGTGTGGGATACAGTGTATGGTGCTATTATAAACAGGGACACAGTGTATGGCGCTATTAGAATTAGAGCTGCAGTGTATGGCGCTATTATATTTAGGGGTATAGAGTGTGGCACCATGAGCATTTAATCTTTGTTTATAGGTGCAGAAATTATTGAAAAGTGAGAAGCTGAAGACATCTGAGCGAGAAAACAGCAGAAATGGTCTGTGGCCGGGAGAAGTCATCATAGAGGTCTGGACCGGAAAGAGAAGAAAAGAGAAAAACAACAACTAGAAACTGAGAAATGGCCACCTGTGAGTCACTTAATGTAAATGTTTATTCTGACTCTAATCAGTACTGTAGTCACTATATGATCTGCAGCGAATTGATGGTTAGTATGATATTTTTGTTTTTGTGAGGATGCTAGTGATGTAGAACAGCCAGGGTGATGTCAATCAAGATATGGGGTGGGGACGCCATGTAAATTCTCGCCTCAGGCAGCAGAAAAGCTAGAATAGGCCCTGGGTGTGCGTACACACAGCACCTGTGCTGCTCTAGTGTGCTGCAAGGCCAAGAAATGCAAGACAAAACTAGACGCAGTTTTAGCACAAATTGGCACAGTTTTGCAGTGCAATTTTTGCAGATTCTACAAATGAAGCACATTGAAACAATGTGTTTCCCTGGTACATGCTGCACACTCGAAAACCATATATCGCCAAACTGCAACAATTTGCAATAAAACCGTGTCAGAAACAGTACAGGATAAATAATATCATGAATGAACACTGTGACTCTACCAGCAGAATATTGAGTGCAGCTCTGGAGTGTAATACAGGATGTAACTCAGGATCAGTACAGGATAAGTAATGTAATGTATGTACACAGTAACTGCACCAGCAGAATAGTGAGTGCAGCTCTGGATTATAGTACAGGATATAACTCAGGATCAGTACAGGATAAGTAATGTAATGTATGTACACAGTGACTCCACCAGCAGGATATTTAGTACAGCTCTGGAGTATAATACAGGATGTAACTCAGGATCAGTACAGGATAAATAATTCAATGTATGTACATAGTGACTCCACCAGCAGAATTGTGAGTGCAGCTCTGGAGTATAATACAGGCTGTAACTCAGGATCAGTACAAGATAAGTAATGTAATGTATGTATACAATGACTCCACCAGCAGAATAGTGAGTGCAGCTCTGGAGTGTAATACAGGCTGTAACTCAGGATCAGTACCAGATAAGTAGTGTAATCAATGTTCACAGTGACTCCACCAGCAGAATAGTGAGTGCAGCTCTGGAGTATAATACAGGAGGTAACTCAGGATCAGTATTGGATATGTAATGTAATGTATTTACACAGTGACTAATTTGTATGTGTAGATTAGATCTATATATAAACCGTAACATGATGGTAAAGGTGAACCTTTGTTTATAGTTTGTTTATAGTTGGAACCCCCATTTTGACTGGTCATTGTCCTTCCTTACAGCTATTCATGTAGTTAGTTTATTGTCAGGTCGGCAAACTATGGTTGAACTTATTTTTCGCTGGTAATGAGAGATAGGAAAAAGGAGGAGAAGATTAGTATGTCAGATTACATGGCTGCCCACAAATAGACAGCAGTTCTTACATTGTATATTTATTTCAGCAATGCGAAACTAATACTGATACTTGAGCCATTCTGGAGTGCTTTGCCTGCAAACATGCAGAAGCTTCCAGGATAGAGGCGATGACGGATATAAACTTGAATCAAGTTCCTGCGACCGTATGAACTTTGTAAGTCTTGTAGTTGGACTGCAAGAAAGGGAAGCTTGTTAGGGGCCATGCACATATGTCATTTGCCCCTGTCAGTTTCCCTCCGGCGTGATGCAGAACAGCTGGAGGAAAACTAGTGCTAGAATGAATCACATAGCTTTCTATGGCATCTGCTCTGGCACATGGGACATAACTTGTGCCCTGTAAGAAGCCGGACCTGTGCAGGAGCCTGATCCAAAAACGTTACCTGCAGCATTTTTGTATCCGGCTCCCTGGGAGGTCCGGCACCGTATCCAATTTAATCTATTGTTCCCAAGTTCAACACTGGGTGCATCCACCTTCCAGCAGCACCTGGCATGGGAATCCCCCGCCAGAGCATTGCCGAAGCTCTGGTCGGGGAAAAGGAGCAGAATTTAGTGCCAACCATGCCCCCTGTATATAGCGCTACCCCCCTGTAGATATCACCACTGTAGCTCCCTCTAGCTGCGGAGTCCCAATGCAGAGCATTGCCGACGCTATGGCCGGGGATTCCCTCCAGGAGGGGCCCTTGATGCCACTGTCCATATATTGACAGTGACGTAAGGGGCTACTCCTGGAGCAGAATCCCCTGTCAGCAGGGCGTCCACAACACCCCCTGTAGCATTCCCTCTAGATAGTGCCTCCTGTAGATAGGGCCCCCTGTAGTGTTCCCTGTAGATAGGGCCTCCTTTAGCATTCCCCGTAGATAGTGCCCCCTGTAGATAGTGCCCCCTGTAGGGCACCCTGTAGATAGGGCCCCCTGTAGCGTCTCCGTAGATAGGGCCTTCTGTGGCTTACCTTGTAGATAGGGTCACCTGTGGCGTTACCTGTAGATAGGGCACCCTGTGGCATTCCCTGTAGCATTCCCTGTAGATAGGGCTCCCTGTAGCGTTTCCCGTAGATAGGGCCCCCTGTGGCATTCCCTGTAGATAGGGCCCCCTGTGGAGTTCCCTGTAGATAGGGCCCCCTGTGGAGTTCACTGTTGATAGGGCCCCTGTGGTGTTCCCTGTAGATAGGGCCCCTATATATTGTCCTGTAAATATGGCCCTATATAGTGTCCTGTAGATAAGGCCCCCTATATAGTCCCCTGTAGCTAGGGCCCCCTATGGAGTCCCCTGTAGCTTGGGCCCCCTGTAGCTAGGGCCCCTAACACTGCCCACTGTAAAAGAAAATAATAGAACATTATATGCTTACCCGTCCCCGTTCCTGTGCCGTCCTCTATCGATGCCAGGCCTCCTTCAGAGGAACATAGCGGCGCGATGACGTCATCGTGACGACTGCATCATCACTGAAGTGTCGAATGTTGAGGCATCCTGTGCCTCGCCAGGCAGCGCTAGGCAACAACTGCTGACCAGAAGTTTTGTGTCATTACTCGGATCTCCTCCTGTGTGGGATTGATAAATTGATTTAATTTAAAAAGGAACTACATTTTCATCAAAATTTTGATATGTCATAGAAACATATCAGCAGTTTGGATGTGTGGGGGTCCCAGTGCTGAGACCCCCCACTGTTGCAGAAGTGCTCAGGTGTGTACTTTGTTCCTCGGTTCTGATCATCACCAGGCTGAAGACGGCTCACATAGAAAGTCTATATTAGCAATCTTCAGCATGACTATAAGCGCCAATCACAGCCGAAGGTGCAGGGCGCTCATCTGAGCTCTTCTGCACCTTCGTTTCGGCAACGGTGGGGGTCTCAGCACTCAACCCCCCATCCAAACTTTTGATATGTCTCTATGACATATCAAAAGTTTGATAAAAGTGTAGTTACTCTTTAACCGTTTTTCATGCGTTTATCCCAAAGTGCTTAACAAATTCTAAAGGGTTTGTACCACAATATAACTCATCCGCTATCCTGTGGAAAGGGGTTAATTATCTTATTTGTGGGGGTTCAATTGTTGTGATCCGCTTCAATCACAAGAATGAGTTCCTGGAGTCCACATAGTGAATGGAGCGATGGCTATGGATGTGCGTTGTTGCTCCATTCTACTTTTTCACTGCCTGAGAGAAGCCGAGTACGGTGTTCGTCTCTCTCTCCAACAGTCCAAGTAATTAGAATGGATCTTTCATTTTGGTCACTCTGGTTTATGTTTATTTAATTAAAAAATATATATCATTTCACATTCCATGACCTACGCTATTCAGTCCCGGGACTCCAGGACAACAATCTTGTGATGGGGTCACAGCAGTTGAAATCACTACCACTCTGTTACCCTACCCATAGGGTAGCGGTTAAGTGGCAAATACCTTTTTTTATTATAACACATAATAAGATATTTGTTTATATTTTTGGCAAAATATAATTAGTTCTGTACCGAAATGGCGCTGTCAAAACCAAGTACAATAATTTACCAAAAAAGTCTTTCCTTTTGTTTTTATTTTTTTAAATATTAGAATTAATAAAAAAGAAAATAGATTTTAAAAAAATAAAATTCAACCAAACTAAAAAAAAAAGCATTCATGATTTTGGGAAAAATATATAAGTTCGCAAGGTCCCGCCAGGGGTCCTCATTCTCTTGTGAGTCCCTACACTAACTAACAAAACGGGAATAACTAACTAACTGAATCAAACAAGAACTAAAAAGTCCAGAGCATGAAACTTTCAACGAGCAACACCGATAGAGTCCTGCAGCCATGGAACTGCTGCCTCAGGGGTCAGGAACTAGTTTGCATAAAGTTCCTGGATAGTCAATCCTGGCTCTCTTCGAAGTAGTGTCTGATCTATAGGGACCGCTGCAGAACTGTATTGTTCAAGATCCGTGTCCAAACAAGTATCATGAATCCTGGTGAAATTGCGTAGTATCCATACCTCCCAACTTTTGAATTCGGAAAAGAGGGACATTTTTAAGCCACGCCTGTAACCACGCCCAATATCCCGCATAAACACATCAAATCACGGCCTGATCCTTCTGCAAATAACAAGTGCACATTCTCACTGCGGATCTCTAGACTGTCTGGATATCACAGATAATATGGATCCGGTTATATCGTCTTTATGTTACTTTTCCTAACTTGGGTATAACATTTGCTCATCACGGCGGCAGCAGCTGCAGGACAAACCAAAAGGCTGAGAACAATGAAAGTCAAGAGGGAGACCCTGTGGTTGATGACTTTTCAATTGACAGGTAGCAGAGTTACATGATGGGGATTTTTTTTTTCTAGTTGTGTAACTCTGCTACTGGTCAAGGGAAAAATCATCCACCAGAGCTACCCTGTAGATTTCTCCACACACAGCCCCCCTGTATATAGTGCCAGACACAGCCCCCTGTAGATAGCTCCAGATACAGCCCCCCCTGTAGATAGCTCCAGACACAGCCCCCCTGTAGATGGCTCCACACACAGCCCCCCTGTAGATTGCTCCACACACAGCCCCCTGTACATAGCGCCAAACACAGCCCCCCTGTACATAGCGCCAGACACAGCCCCCCCTGTAGATAGCTCCACACACAGCCCCCCTGTAGATAGCTCCACACACAGCCCCCCTGTAGATAGCTCCACACACTGCCCCCCTGTACATAGCACCACACAGTCCCCCTATAGATAGCTCCACACACTGCCCCCCTGTAGATAGGGCCAGACACAGCCCCCTTGTACATAGCGCCAGACACAGCCCCCCTGTAGATAGCTCCATACACAGCCCCCCCTGTACATAGCACCACACACAGTCCCCCTGTAGATAGCTCCACACACAGCCCCCCTGTAGATAGGGCCAGACACAGCCCCCCTGTACATAGCGCCAGACACAGCCCCCCTGTAGATAGCTTCACACACAGCCCCCCTGTAGATAGCGCCACACACAGTCCCCCTGTAGATAGCGCCACACACAGCCCAGCTGTACATAGCTCCACACACAGCCCCCCTGTACATAGCTCCACACACAGCCCCCGTGTAGGTACCGCAACACAACCCCCTTATACTTTGTGCCACAATGCCGCCAGAGCGGAGAGCGGTAGAGGTAGACTACTGCTGCCAATCTCCGCTCTGCTTGGATGTCTCTCACCGTCAGAAGAAGACAGGAGGCTTGCAGCAGCGTTCTCACTGGTGTCGATGCCGGCCCGGGAGTGGACCAGTCCAGTCACCTGACCTGTCACCTGACCGGTGAGGTCGCCGAATCCGGGATGGTTGGGAGGTATGTAGTATCACACACGTTTGTGTCACCAGGATCACATTGTCCAGATCCATCTGGATGGAAGACAGACCGCTCTACATTTATTTGATAAGAACCTGAAGGCGCACTAAACATACCGGCGTGCACGTGTCAGTCGATAATTAAAATTTATGCTCCCGCAGAGGCCACACTGCCGCCTAAAAGAAAGTAAGGGGTGGCCTCCATGCCAGGTATAGGAGGGAGTAGGGGTTAAGAAAAAAAGTGCTGGGTTCACAGAGTGGTCAAGAGGGGGGGGGTGAAGGGGTGGTTGTTTTTCTCTAGAAGCAGGGTGGAGCAAGTAGGAGGGACTTTACATGGTTTACCTTCCTCCTGCTTTTCTCATTGTGAGGGAAGCAGAAGGAAGAGCAACACCAAACATCATTTAGGGTTATGTCCCTGCCGGTAGTCTGGGAAGGTCTGGGGGCGGGAAGTACACAGGTTTCCCCTTTTTCTGTCCAATCAGTGGTAGCGCATGTGGCGGCGGTGGCGGTATCGGTCCAGACAGAGTCGCCAAGGGACGGGGATAGGATCCGTTTGGACGATCAGGCTTGCGGCGAGGTTTATGTATGTTTCGAGGGCCCTTTGGGGGCCATCTTAAACAGGAGGTACGCGAGTGCGGTATGCAGAGGGAGACCAGATGGTGTATGTGTGGCAGCAAGGCTGGCTGGGACTTGTGGTCCTGCAGATATCAGATTGATGTCACGGGTGGCGTGGCCGACCCCTGCGTCTCTACCTCTGAACCCACACAGCTTTTGTCAAGGTGCAAGTCTGCAGTAAAGAGACACCAACTCGGTAGTAACGGGTAACACGATGGTAAACTTGGACAACTCTCGGTTGCTATGGGCGATGGACACAGTCCAATATTATGGAACCTACCAAGGGTAGGGCCTTCACAGCTTGGCTCACTGTGGATGGTTTCTTGAGGCTTTTACTCACGGTTTGGCGCTGGCACGATACCCTCTTGTGGAACGTACAGCAAAATGGATCTCGACTTGATAGCTGGAAAGTGCACACGCTGGCAGAACCATTAAAGGGGTTAAATAGCCAAGAAGAACTGTTTAAGGCATAAGCAGGAAAACCAGTAGGGAGACGCAGGCAGATATTGCAATTATATGTATTAATCACAGCCTGCGTGCAGATTCAAGGTCCCTTTGTATTATAATAAAAACCTGGTGGTCACTGCCATTAAGTCTGTGTCCCTATATCTGCATCCCAACGCGTTTCTGCTCCCCACATTCATTAGGGTGCGTCATCAGGGGTCACAGTGATTATTATTAAGTTCAGACACACATAGGTAGGCCGGTTAGCACATATTACGTGCCATTCACATTCACCCGGCTCGTGCACGACACTAGTCAGCTGGTCGACTATATATATATATATATGTGTGTCTGAACTTAATAATAATCACTGTGACCCCTGATGATGCACCCTAATGAATGTGGGGAGCAGAAACGCGTTGGGACGCAGATATAGGGACAGAACACCTCAGCCACCCGCTTGAGAAATATAGTCACCTTCTTCTGCAGGCGCTGCAAGGATACTGTCTCTTTCATCTACCGGTACGGGAAGTGACGTAGGCACTGCAGTAGGGATGAGTTGGTAATAGTATAATGGTGGAGCAAAGATGGATCCGCCTGTGGGCATAGGTCTATTTTGAGGTTCAGCCTCAGGTACGGGTGCGACTCGCTGGTGAGGAGCGGGTGGTGTCCATACTTCCTCTTTTGTGCATAATCTTAAGCGGTTCCAATGTACCACTTGCGGGGCTCTTCCGGATTTTTGCACTTCGTACACGTCAGAGTCTGGATAGGGTATGCCAATTATTGTATAAGGTTCAGTTTCCCATAGTGGATCTAGCTTCCCGGAACGGTGACAGTCCTTAAGCCATACGCTGTTTCCGATTCGCATGGGTTGTGCATGAGCTCGCCGATTGTACTCTTCCTGTTGTTGGCGGCGAGCTTCCTTCATACGGAAGTTTACAATTTCTTGCGCTTCTTGCATTCGTCTTTGATGTTCGGATACCCCATCGGTTCTTGGTAAAGGATTGATAGAATCAGGCACTTGAATCCCTAGTGCATGATCCTTAGGTAGTTGACCCTGTCGCCCAAACATAAGGTAGAAAGGTGAGTAACCTGTTGAACAGTGGGTAGTGTTGTTGTAAATCTCCACTAATTCATCGAGCAATCCAGGCTATTCTGCTTGCTTGGTGACTGATGCTGTTCGTAGCATGGTGATGAACATCTGGTTAATTTTTTCACACAGACCATTTCCTTGAGGATGGTACGCTGTTATCCGCAACTTTTTGCACTCGTGAAATTGACATAGTTCCTGAAAGAGCTGTGATTCGAAGGCGGGTCCACAGTCTGTAAGAACAGCTTCTGGACATCCATAATGCTTGACATACTCATGATAGAACATGATGGCTGTCGTACGTGCAGTGAGGTCTTTGACAGGCATGACTGCAACCCATTTGGAATAGTGATCCACCATGGTAAGAGCGTACGTGTAGCCTGAACGACATGGAGCGAGCTTCACATGGTCCAAAGCTACTAGCTCGTTTGGCTTTTGTGTTAGGATGGGATGTAAAGGTGCTCTTGCATCTTTCTTGCCGGCTTTGGTCAGGTTACAGGCTGGGCATTCACTGCACCAGTTTTCAATGTCTCCTCGCACTCCAATCCAATAGAAGCGGCGGCGGATATTTGCTTCAGTCTTCTGCACGCCAAAATGTCCGGATTGGTCATGGTAGGCATCGAGGATAATTTTTGCATCTCGCTTTGGAATGAGGATCTGATGTAATCTTTCTCCTGAGACAGGATCTAGGGTATTCCGAAGGATTAACCCTTTCTGAAAAAAGAGGCGCTTACGCTGTCTCCACAGGCGATTGAGCTCACTGTCAGGATGCGACTTGAGAAGCCGGATAGGAATTCTTCCAGAAATGAGAAAATCATAGATTTCACGACTTTTGCCTTGAATAGTCTTCCACCTGGATGAATCTTGGAGAGGTTCACATCTTGGTTGTGAAGTTTCATCAGCCTCTGTATTTGCCGTGATGTTGTTCGGTTGTGTGAACCTGTTATAGAAGGGAGGCATTTCCACTTCTTCCCAGATGTCGTCTTGGGGAGGTTCTTCACCTACAGGCAAACGGGATAACGCATCAGAGTTGACATTAGATTTTCCACTGCGATATTTGATCGTGAAGCAGAAGTTTGCCAATCTCGAAGCCCATCGTTGCTCTAGGGTGCCTAGCCGGGCAGTATCAAGGTGTGCTAGTGGGTTATTGTCTGTGTACACGGCAAATGGTGTAGCCGCCAGGTAATCCTTGAATTTTTCGGTAATGGTCCACACGAGAGCCAGGAGCTCTAACTTGAACGAGCTGTAGTTTTTGTCATTCTTTTCAGCACCTCAGAGACTTCGGCTGGCATAGGCGATGACACGTTCTTTGTTATCCTGGACTTGTGACAATCCAGCACCTAGGCCTTGGAAGCTGGCATCCATGTAGAGACGGAAAGGTTGGCTGTAGTCAGGATACGCCAGGATTGGAGGTTGGGTCAGTAATGCCTTTAGTGTCTGGAACGCTTCTTCTTGAGTGTTCGACCAGTCAATAGGAAGTCTTTGGTTAAAGTTTTCTTTTGGGCACCCACGCAGGAGTTCTGTGAGGGGTTCTGCTATCTGCGCAAAGTGTGGTGTGAAGCAGCGGTAGTAGCCTGCAAAGCACAGGAAACTTCTGACTTCCTTAACAGTTGTTGGTCTCAGCCTGGTCTGTACAGCAGCAACCTTCTCAGGATCAGGTTGGACACCTGCTGCGCTGACGACATGTCCCAGATAATTGACTCGTAGTTTCAGTAGGTGACATCTGGAAGGCTTTAACTTTAGGCCATGCTGAATAAGTATCTTGAAGACGTCTGCCAGATGATGGAGATGATCTTGATAGTTGCGGGAGTAGACTATGAAATCATCAAGGTACAGGAGGACACTCTGGAAGTTGACATGAACGAGGCACCTCTCCATGAGACTCTGAAACTTGGCAGGGGCGTTGCATAGCCCGAATGGCATGCTGTTAAATTCAAACAGTCCCATAGAAGTCGTGAATGCAGTCTTCTCTCTGTCCTCGGGAGCCACAGTGACTTGCCAGTATCTGCTGGTTAGATCGAGAGTGGAGAAATAGGCAGCTGAGCCTAAAGTGGTGAGTGACCCCTCTTTTCGTGGAAGCGGGTACGCGTCTCTGTATTGTGATGTGATTAAGCTTCCTGTAGTCCAAGCAAAATCTTATGTTGCCATCCTTCTTCCGCACTAGGACTACGGGTGCAGCCCAAGGACTCTGATTTTCACGGATGACTCCAGCATCTTTCATTTCTCTCAGCAACTTCTTCACAGGTTGATACATTGCTGGGGCAACTGGACGGTGTCTTTCCTTGATAGTATGATGGTCACCTGTATTGATGTGATGCTGGATGAGAGAGGTTTTCCCGAAGTCTAATGGTTTTCTGCTGATGCCTGGTGGTAACGCTTGGCAATGTTGAGAACTCCATTAATGCGATCAGGAGTAGTATTTGCGTCTCCCACATTGAGTTCAGACCACCAAGGTGGGGAGTTGGACTTGTCAGAGTTCTTGGTAGAGGCGGTAGTTGACTGTTGATATGCGATGTTCTCTTCGTCCAGGACGTCTTCTGGATCGAGTTAGTATAGCTGGGACACTGGGTGCACTACTGGCGCGTCACTCAGATTCACTAGCCGAACTGGAACTCTACCGTTTGAGACGGTTACAATGCTTCTTGCAGCTTGTATTAGAAGCTGACCATCTACAGGAATGTAGTCCAGGAAGGCTTGGTAGTCTTTGTTTTCAAGGCCCGGGCGGGCACGGCACCAAAGTAGCGTCTCACTGTTGGGTGTCAGGGTCACAGGAACGTGCGTCTTGAATACGGACTCGACAAATTTCACCACGGCAGTTAGCAAAATCCCGCTGGGTGCAGAGCTTCTAGATGGTGTGCTGCACGGTTTGCCTGTAGGAGGAGGAAGCATTTGAGAGAGAGGCTTGCAAAGCATCTAGAACATCATAAAAACAATGACGAAAGACATTCATGCCCAAAATTACTGCAGACGTGGCTCCTCTACCAGAATCAGTAACTATTACTCCCTGACTACGTAAAGTGTGATCACCCACTTGGATGGTGGGTTCCCAATAACCCACTTGTGATATAGGCAATCCATTACTTGCAAGTAAATTAATTTTAACTTTAGGTACAGTATTTAACTCTTTAGAGTCCCAGAACTCATCAAACACCTGTTTTTCAAGTGTGGTCACCTGAGACCCAGTGTTCACCAAAGCTTCTAGTGGGACATCATTAAACCGTACAGTTATGTGCGGGCAGGGCGAGAGGAATCTGGATTTCCATTGTGATGATTGCCCTGGACTCTGTAATTCTGCTCCCAAGGGGAGGCCCTCTGCCTCGGGAGTTGCCCGTTTAACTGGTAGCACTGCGATCTGTAGTGTCCAGGTTTTTGACAATATGAACAATATACTCGATCACCCCTTGGATTCCTTCCTAGAGAGGACTGTCCAGGACTGGGGCGGCTAGGGCGTGGTTCCGGTGACATGTCTCTGCTAAGTGACGGTCCATGGGGGAACGGAGACTTCTGAACCGTCAGCTCCTTACGGTTTGACAAACTAGGTCAAGAGTCCTGGACATAGTATGTACTTGCTCCTGCAGGGGAGACATGGTGGTAGAAGTAGAGGCCTGGGAAGCATGACAGGCCTGAGAGGGCAGAGCATGTGGAGATGGAGGTAAGGTAAAGACTCTACCAGCCAGGTCTGGTGAGCAGGTAGCCATAGGGGGTCCCCCATAACCTGTATCAGTCCCCAGTACACGCAGTTCCAGGGTTTTAAACTCAGAAAAGGATAACCCAGAGTTCAGGACAGCAAGCATACATAGTTGGCTCTGCAGCAACCTAGAGTCCACACCCTCGATGAACCTGTCCATGATTACACGCTCTACGTCAGCTAGGGATAGAGCGTCTACTTGGCACACAGCCCGGAAAGCCATCTGAAGGGCCAGCGCATAGTCCCTGAGAGTCTCACCTGGTCTCTGCCGTTGCTCGTAGAAGTAGAGTCTAACCTCTCTTGGCGACTGGAGCTAAAACTCCTTCTGGAGCCGGCGAAGGATCTGGTCCACGCTGGTCTTGTCAGTGGATGGCCAGGAACACACTTCCTCCGCAGCAGGTGCTTCCAGCTGACCCAGTAGGAGCTGTACCTTCTGATTGGGGGGGTCAGAGAAATAAACTCCAAAGTTCTTAGGATCTTCTCCTTGAATTCTGCGAGGGTATGTGGATTCCCTCTGTAGCTCGGCAAGTTGGATGCTCCGAGGAACACTGGCATCCCAAATGACATAACTGGAGCAGGAACTGGAGGTGCTTTGGCAGCCAGAGGTGCAGATACGGCTACCGCAGGAGATGCTGGGGCACTGATGACCGGCTGTTCACTGCTGCTTTGATCAAGCATGGCGAAGTAATTTGTGTTGCTATCCCTTTAAGACGGATGATGCTGCAGCAGTGCACCCTATTTTACAGTACTTCAAGGTGGTGCAGGAAGCTGAAGAGGGTTTCAGGCTGTGGCGCAGCAGAGATTTCACCAGGAAAAGGCTGCTTGTGGATGAGGGCACAGTTTAAGGCCTCATGCACACGAACGTAATTACAAGCCCATAGACTTCTATTGGCCACGGGTACCTTCCCGTTTGCGTACAGTTAAATTTTGCCTGCCAGATTATGGCAATGGGAAGGGTGTTTGTCGGCGGTTGGCGGCTGCGACGGCGGGCGTGCGGGAGCTACATAATTTTGTGCAACTGGGCGCAGAACATCGGGCTGATTTGCGCGTGTGGGACGACTTTCTCGGGCAATATAATGGCCAGTCCCTGTAGATGTCGAAGGTGCTTGATACGTACGATTTGGACCTCTTCATAGACGTGGCAGGGGCAGGGGGCTTTGGTGCTTACTGCGGGGGTTCATGGTGCGCAGGCAGCTGGCCGTTTAGCTGGGTGGTATGCGGTCTTGCAAGGAACCTGGCCCTGCTCGAGTTGTTCCCCATCGTGGTTGCCATGACCATTTATGGGGATAGGCTCAGGGACAAGAAGGTTCGCTTCCAATGCGACAATCTCGGGGTCGTGCTGGCGATTAATAATATTACGGAGTCCTCTCCTCCTGTGGTGCAATTGCTAAGGCTTTTGGTGTTAGTCTATTTGTCCTTGAATGTGTGGGTGGTGGCAGCTCATGTGCCGGGTGTGGATAATTGTATTGCTGATGCTCTCTTTTGCTCACAGTGGGACCATTTTCAACAGCTGGCACCGGGTGCGGAACCAATCAGCACAGCCAGCCTGAATCATCTTTGGGAGCT
The DNA here is from genome assembly GCF_050947455.1 of Rhinoderma darwinii. NCBI lineage: Eukaryota > Metazoa > Chordata > Amphibia > Anura > Rhinodermatidae > Rhinoderma > Rhinoderma darwinii. The sequence goes on from NC_134687.1 coordinate 619,536,274, forward strand.
GCTTTCCATTCAGCAGGCAGGTTAATTGAGAGGTCTTTGGCTGGGTCCACATGGGTCTCTTACTCGGCCAGTTGGAGTCAGTGGGAGGAGTGGGTAAGATGCTTAGGAGATCTTAGTACGGATCGCGACAGGATGGTCTCGCTTTTGTATTGGTTAGGGGAGGTGTATGAGGCGGGCTATTCCGTGGCAAAAGTTAATAGATTTGTCTCGGCTTTAGCTTTTGGGATTAAATTGCAGTGTTTAACGGATGTGACTAAGGATTTTCTGGTAAGGCAAGCATTAAAAGTTTTACGGCGGGGCAGGGCAGAGTTGGTTCGCAGGAGGCACGTTTCTTTTTCCCTCCTTTGCTCGCTTGGAACGGCGGTAGACGTGGTGTGCTGTTCGCCTTTTGAGGCAAGGTTGTTCTAGCTCGCTTTTTCTCTGGCATTTTTCGGAGCTCTCAGGCTGGGCAAGCTGGTCTCTCCTAGCACGTCCTGTGCGGGGGGTCTTTGACAGTATAACATGGAAGTGTACGAGGACAGACTGGAATTTTTATTTAGTCGGTCAAAAATGGATCAACTGGGTAGGGATTAAGCACATAGTTTTGTTCTCTCTCCCGGGGGTGGCGGTTTGCCCGGTGGGGTGTATGTGCAACTTTAGGCCCCTGGGTAGCTCGTCGGATGTCCCCTTGCTGCATCACGAGGTTGGTACTTTTCTCTCTAGATTTCCGTTTTGTGCAGTGTTTAAAAAATGTTTGTCAGAAGCGGGGGTTAGCCCGGATGGGTATGCTTCACATTCATTCCGCATTGGCGCGGCAACCGAGGCAGTATGCTGGGGATTGGACGAGGTGGGAGTTCAACGCATTTGGAGGTGGGAATCTAACAGGTTTAGGTCTTATGTTAGGCCCCATTTGTTGTAATTAATGCCTTGACAATTGTATGCTATATGTTGTGTGGTGGTGGGTTATGTTGTTGTGGTTAATGCTGTGGTTGTTTATGGATGTGCGTGTATGTTTACTTTCATTGCAGATCCCCGCCCGTGTCTGGTGTGGATATCGGGGCATTCCTTGGTTCATTGGGGGGCCCTGATGGCGGATGTCCGCCCAGATGGACGTCAACTGAGGATCCCGCGGGTCGACGCAGTACTGCATTGGCTGGGATTCCGAGGTTTACTATGGTGCTGGGTCTTGCTCGAGTTACAGAGGTATTCACAGTTGGACCGGGTTCCTGAGATCCTGGCCTTGTATGTGGGCAGGAACGACTTGGGTTTCCGCCCATTCCATGAACTCGTCCGGGACATTAGGCATGACCTACTCTGTTTGTGGGCTTCACACCCGGGCCTGGTTGTGGTATGGTCTGATATTGTCCCCAGGAAGCAATGTCGTTTTGCTCGGTCTGTTGAATGGATTAACAAGTCCCGGATAAAGGTTAACTGGGCGGTGTCTGTTTTTGTAGCCAGAAACGGAGGTGTTTGCATTCGCCATAGGGACTTAAGAGTCTGGCGAGGGCAATTTTTGGAGAGGTGACGGGGTACACCTCAACGAGGTTGGGATGGATCTCTGGAGTCTGGCCCTGGTGGAGGGGATCGAAAGAGCAGTGGTCGTCTGGAGGGACTCACAGGCTTGAGGTGGTAAAGGGCCTGTTTCGCTGTGGAGGGAGGAGTCCTTGAGGTTGGTCAGTACAAACTGGTGGGGGGGTCGCATCGGGGGTATGAGTCCTCCAAAAAGGAATAGTAGTGGAAGACTTTTTAGGGTGTTATCTCTTTGAAGTGGGTTCTGGTCAGAGCCATCTGCAGAGGCGAGTGGTGCCTCCGAGCCGGGTTACGGCTGGAGGTTAAAAGTGGTGGTTGCAGATGGCTAACTCAATTAAACAAAGGAATAACTTCAAGGACTTACTCTGTCTTAGGCCTCATTTACACGAGCGTAATATACACGCGTAAGACGCGCGTGCTTTTCACGCGTGTCGTACGCACCTATATTACTCTATGGGGCAGTGCAGACAATGCGTGAATTTTGCGCAGCGCGAGTGTGTTGCGTAAAACTCACGACATGTTCTATAATTGTGCGTGTTTCGCGCATCACGCACCCATTGAAGTCAACGGGTGCGTGAAAACCACGCATGCCGCACGGAAGCACTTCCGTGCGAACTGCGTGATTCGCGCAAGAGCTGTCAAACTGAATGTAAACAGAAAAGCACCACGTGCTTTTCTGTTTACAAACATCCGAACGGAGTGTCTTAGACATGAGCGAACCGAACTTTACCGGGTTCGGCCGAACTCGTTTTGACCGAACCCGGCAGGAGACAGTCACTGTGCAGGGTGCTGAAAGAGTTAAACTGGTTCAGCACCCTGGACAGTGACTTCCGATTCCAATATACGTGAATGTGCAAAAAAAAAAAAAGTTCTGACTTACCGATAACTCCCGGCTTCTTCCTCCAGTCTGACCTCCCGGGATGACAATTCAGTCCAAGTGACAGCTGCAGCCAATCACAAGCCAAGCACAGGCTGCAGCGGTCACATGGACTGCCCCGTCATCCAGGGAGGTGGGGCCAGATGTCAAGAGAGGCGCGTCACCAAGGACGCGTCACCAAGGACGCGTCACCAAGGCAACGGCCGGGAAGTTCTCGGTAAGTACGAACTTCTTTTTTTTTAAACAGGTTACTCGATATGGTGATCGGAATGCACTGTCGAGGGTGCTGAAAGAGTTACTGCCGATCAGTTAACTCTTTCAGCACCATGGACAGTGACTGACGTCGACTAGCCTCATCTCTATGATGGCGGCTGCGCGAAAATCACGCAGCCGCGCATCATACACGGATGACACACGGAGCTGTCAAGTGCATTTTGCGCATGCAAAACGCTGCGTTTTTTGCGCACGCAAAACGCACACGCTCGTGTAAATGAGGCCTTAGGCCCCATGCACACGACAGCAAAAAACCTCCGTTTTTGCGGACCGCAATTGCGGTCCGCAAAAACGGAGCCATTCACTTTCATTGAACACTGACACCTTTCCGTAGCACTACGGAAGGGTGTCAGTGCCGTGGAAATGTTCGGGGAATTATGGAACATGTCCGTTCTTTCGCATTTTGCGGGCCGTGCTCCCATACTTTGTATGGGAGCACGGCGCGAAAATGCGGCTGTCAGTCAGCGGCCGGCCGTGCCCGCAATCGCAGGCCGTGATTGCGGGCACGGTCGTGTGCATGGGGCCTAAGTGTATTGTTACTCATGTTTATTTACATCTGTTATTTATTATTTATGTTTATATTTATAAATATACTAACCGAGGTAGGGTCAGGTGGACTTTTGGAGGGAATTCTACTGTGAAGAATTCCATATGTTTTATATAAATGTTTTGGATAAAATTACCTTTTTTTCAGGTTATTTAAATAAATAAACGGCTGCTGTGGCCATTAAAATCCAACCTCGTTTTCCTGTGTGGTTTTTCTCGGAATTAAGGGGGTTAGTAAGTAGGTAAGTGATACATTCAACACATGACTCTACTTAACCAGGTCATGTTGTCCAAACCTCGCCTGGGGAATGGACGCATGACATGGGTCAGAGTGCAAGGCCTTCGTCAGCCACAATGACAAATGGGGCTGGCGGTCCAGAAGATTCTGGTAGTGGTCTGGGTTCCGGGAGAAAGAGGTGATTGGATTGAAGCCGTTCACCCATTCTGGAAGCCATGAATTCCATAGACCCCGGTATCCGCAATTACAAACCTGTAGTTGCTGTCAGCCAAGGCCAACAGCACTACAGAGAGAAACTGCTTATAATTAAAGTACCGGGACCCTAAACTAGGTAGATTCTTAGCACATATGTGTTTTCTGTCGAGCGCCCCAATGCAGTGTGGAAACTGTGTGGAATCCAGATAGCCATCGGCAATTAGGAGCCAGTTTTGTGCCGTTGGCTGTGGCATCTCCATCTCCCTAAGTAAACACCAGATCACCTCGCAGGTCACACGGATAATCCGCGAGGTGGTGGTGCTCCGCAGCAGGAACTCAAAGTGGAGAGATGCAAAGGAGTTCCCTGTTGCCAGAATTCTGCAAAAAAATAAATAAAATGTAAACTTAGAATTAGTTCAGCAAACACTATGTAGGTGAAATGAAATTTTTGGGGTGAAGTGGGTATTCATGGACAAGCTAGACATATGTGGGTGACATGTTGTCATTGGGAATAGTGTGTGCTTACTAGTCCCCTAGATCTTGAGGGTTACATGACTGAATTGGGCAAATTGAAAAATTTTCCATTAATGCTAGGTCTATGAGGGTGGCATGGCAGGATTTTGCAAAGGGGGCATTTACATTTATGCTGGCTATATTAGGGGCATTACATTACCTGGAGAAGATCAGCCGTTCCTCCGGAGAAATGCAGCGACTCATATATGTGTCCCAGAGAGTAAGTCCAGGACGCACCACCACCAGCAGACAGTCAAAGGTGTAGATGGACATACAGAAATTTTTTGGACATTTTTCAGAGTGCTGCCACAGGTCACAGTAGAGGGTATGGCAATTCCATTTTGAAGCCAGTTGGGAGACTATGGGATGAACCAATACCTCCTCCTCCTCTGTTCTTCTTCCAGCATAGCAGATTACTGTCCAAAGCACCGAGAAATGAGCCACGCCAAAAGAGTTCTCTATGCTGTGAAAGCAATAGAAAATAGCGCCGCCAGAATGATCACGTGACCTTCCTATGGGTGTTACCTGTGGGATGCGGCAAATTGAGGTAAATTTTCCCTCCTTGCATTTTTTTTGCGGACCGTGAAATACAGAAGACACACAAATGCAGTAATGCCGCAAAATACGGACAAACAAAATGTTGGAAATAGTACGGACATCAAAGCGGACACTCGGATCAGTTGTTTACAGCAGTATAAATGGACAAGGATGTATTCATAAGGCCTTACTTGTAGCCAGGGCTGCACCGTCCATGTGGTGAGATGAGCACCCCCTCCTGCACTATAATTGTACCTGTGTCTATAGGACACAGATACAATTACATGCATAAGCGCTGAATGGCGGGACACGGAATGTGCCCTGCTATTCAGCGCCTTTCAAGCAGCGTGATGACATCATCATGCTGCTTGCGTTATTCAACCCCAGCAGACCTGCAGAGGAAAATAGCAGGTTTGCATTACAAGAGGATGCAACGGGTTTAGGTCTGTATCTAAAGTTGTTGTTTTTTCTGTTAAAAGTGTGAGGGGCTATATGTGGAACGCTACCTACAGGGGGGGCTGTTTGTGGGGACTATATGTGGAGCACTAACTACAGGGGGTGGGGGCTATATGTGAAGCACTACCTTCAGGGGGGGTCTGTTTGTGGGGACTATATGTGGAGCACTATCTACAGGGGGTGGGGGCTATATGTGAAGCACTACCTTCAGGGGGGGACTGTTTGTGGGGGCTATATGTGGAGCACTATCTACAGGGGGTGGGGACTCTATGTGAAGCACTACCTACAGGGGGGGGCTGTATTTGGGGGCTATATGTGGAGCACTATATACAGGGGGTGGGGGCTATGTGAAGAGCACCATCTACAGGGGGGCAATATGTCGGGCACTGTATACAGGGGGTGGAGCACTATCTACACGGGGGCTATATGTGGAGCACTACATACATGGGGTGGGGGCTTTATGTGAAGCTCTATCTACAGGGGAGGCTGTATGTGGGGTCTATATGTGGAGCATTATCTACAGGGGGTGGGGGGCCGATTATCAGCCGGTGTAAAAGGGCCTTTAATGTAAATGTTTATTCTGCCTCTAATCAGCACTGTAGTCACTTTATGATCTGCAGCGAGATAATGGGTGGTATGATTTTTTTTTTTGTGTGTGATGCTTCTAGTGGTATAGAACAGCCAGGGGGATGTCAATCAAGATCTGGGGTGCGCCATTTAAATTTTCGCCTAAGGCATCAGAAAAGCTAGAATCGGCCCTGCTTGTAGCAAAGATTCAGCCTTGTTTTTAAATATCCTGACAAAAAAATAAGGGCTTGTTGGCATCCACCCAGCACCCAGGCCACATGTCCTGACAACTTTCTCCTTAGCTACACTCTGGCCCAAGACCCTAGTCCTGCCCAGTGCTGCACCTGCCATGAGGAGAGGTGATCCGACAGCCTCAGGCGGCGCCACCTACCTGAAAATGGGGGCGGCATTTTCAGCCAGGGACGGAGTGGACAGGGGGAGGGGCCATGCAGACATAGCAGACGTGCCGCATGATGGGCACGTGTGTAATACTCTTCCTCCTCGCTGTACGCAGCACGCGCCGCCAGAGAGGAGCAGGTCTGCAGGAGGAGCAGTTGAGTGACGAGAAGTGACGAGATGCACGAGGTACGTTCCTGCCTTAACTCGGTCGGCCAAAGCTGCTGGGACCGGGACCTGGGAGTATACTGCAAGTGGTGGGGTCTGGGCATTTTACCGACAGCAAAGGGCTCTATGGGGCTGGAATAATCCACCCCACAGAGCTCTCACATCACTATAATGGAAGGATAGGGGCATCTGACTTACTGCAGAGAGCTCTATGGGGGGATTCTGCCCCCCCTTTAGAGCAGTCAGTCAGATGCTCAGACCCCCCTAACCTTGCAGTATAGTAACTAGTCAGGGCTCTATGGGGGGGAATAATTCCCCCCTATAGAGCCCACTGCTGTCAGTAAAACGCCCAGACCCCCCTTGCAGTATACTCCAGGCCCCCCCAGCGTTGGCCGACCCCTTTTAAATTAGATGGGGCAGGAAGTTGAGCGCAGTATAAGGGCCTGTTCACATCAGTGTTGGCTTTCCGTTCCGGGGTTCTGTCGGAGGTTCCCGTCGGGTGAACGCCGGAACGGAAAGTCAAACTGAAACCACAGCTTCCGTTTCCGTCACCATTAGCGCAGTCGACTGCGCTATTGATTCGGTCAGAAAAACGGAAACCTGCCGGAATGGTGACGAACCATTAGAAATGTTTCTGTCACCATTAATATCAAAGGTGACGGAAACGGAAGCTGTGGTTTCAGTTTGACTTTCCGTTGCGGCATTCCCCCAACGGAAACCTCCGACAGAACTCCGAAACGGAAAGCCAACACTGATGTGAACAGGCCCTAATCCTTCCCCATAAACCTGCCCCCGCTAATTCAAATATATATATATATATATATATATATATATATATATATATATATATGTATATATAATGTATATAGCGCTGAATCCTGTATCCGTCAGGTCAGCGGATGACTGATTCAGTGTCAGCAGGTCCTGCAGGATCAAGCTATTACCGATCACATCTAAGTTCATAACTTAGATGTGATCGATAATAGGCGACCTAATGGATTCAGGTCTCAGCACTATATACAGCTGCTCTGTATACAGGATACAAAGCAGCTGTATCTCAAAAAGTAACAATAATTTTCAATAAAAAGTAATTAAAACTTGCACCAATCGCATTGATAGATATCTTTATATATAAATATATATATATATATATATATATATATATATATATACAGTATATATATAATACGTTTTTAAAGGTGTACATAGCCTTTAAACTGTAACTAAACTTTTATCATGTCATAGTGACATGTCCGAATTTTTCATCGGTGGGGGACGGAGCACTGAGACCCCACCGATCGCTAAAACGAAGCAGCAAAATTGCTCGGGTGAGCGATGTGCCGCTTCATTTATGATCGACTTTCAGCCGAGTGAGCGGTGTACGGACTCATAGATTTTCTATTGAGCCTGTACACTGCTCAAAGGAAAGCCAAACAGAATTGAAGCGGCACACCGCTCACCCGAGCACTTCTGCTGCTTCATTTTAGCGACTAGTCGGGGGTCTCAGTGTTCGGACCCCACTGATCAAAACTTCTGACATGTCAAAAGTTTTTTAAAAAGTTGTTACACTTTAAAGAGAACCTTTCACCTGCCCATAGATGTGCATTTGAGTGCCGCATGTAATGGGGAGGGCTGCACAAACTCTGGGGCACTTTAAAAAAATTTCCATACACTCTTACCTTACTTAGATATCGGTCCCGTAATATTTGGCGCCCGATATTTAAATAACCCCATGAACTGTCAATGGGGTGGTAATTGGCCAGGGGGCGTGTAACATCGCTATGACACGGTCCAATCCGTTACGGACAATGTCTTAGTAATGGACGCTCTCAATCAGACAGCAGCCATTACTAAGGCCATAATAAAGTATTAAAAAAAACAGACATAAGAATTTTATTTTTATTGAAATCTAAACCCATGCAACCCTCTTTCACCATTTAATTTATTTATTTTTTAAAGTAGATCATCAAAGTAGTCCAATGAATCTACGACGTAGTCAAAACGCTCCAGCGTAACCTACCCAAAAAAAAGTTAGCAGTATAAAAATTTAAAAAACTTACATTTGCCACAATAGTAAATAGAGGTCAAGGAAAAATAATTTGAGTGTGGCAGAAAAAGTGGCATTAGTACTGAATGGGGACATAAAAGGCCGCATTACTACTGAGTGGAGACATTATTTCTGTGGGGACATAAAGGGGATATTAGTACTGAGTGGGAATTCTATTACTGGGTGAGGGCCCTACAAGTGGCTCTATCACTGAGTAAGGTATAAAGGGGACACTAACACTGTGTAGGGGAACAAAAGAAGCACTTACTGTGTGGGGCCTTTGGGGGAACAAACGGGTGTGTGTACTATAACTGTGTGGGGCACCTAGTATAGTATGTATAGGGAGTTTGTATAGAGGTAGGGAATAGTTAGGGAGTGCGCTAGAAAAGCAAGGAGCCAAAGATATCTGTGTCATATTCTGCAGGGCTTAGGAAACCGTGTCCTGGAGAAGTTGTCATTGCGGTCTTGGCTGGATGAAGAAGAAAAGGTGAAAGTGAGCGACTTCAGTCTGAGAAGACGTCACCTGTGAGTCACTCAATATAACTATACTGTAATCACTTATATGGTCTGCAGATTTCCTGTGTATAACTGGCATTTACGTTTATTTGGTCACCGTATGGTGGTAATATTTCTCTATATATAATTATTTTTTTTTCACTAAAGCCTCATGCACACGAACGTGCTTTTGCGGCCGCAATTCCCCCAAAAATCCACGGGAGAATTTCGGCCCCATTCATTCCTATGTGGCCATGCACACGACCGTGGTTTTCACGGTCTGTGCATGGCCCAGGAGCCCGCACCGCAGAAAGAACGGGCATGTCTTATTACGGTCCGGGCTCATTGAAAATAATGGCTGCGGCGGCCATGAGCACGGCCCGCGATTTGCGGGCGGCTCGCGGCTGTCACTCCGCGGAAATTACGGCGGTGCACATGGCTACTGTCGTGCGCATGAGGCCTAACAGTATCGTGTTGTAGTAATATGTGATCTTGTTTTTTTTTCAGTATCAATATGGGGGTATTATTCAGTCACTGTGTGGTTATGTTGTGGTGGTATTAATCAGTTACAGTATGGGGGGTATTATTCATTCACTACATGGTTATAGTGTGGTGGTATTATTTAATAACAATATGTGGGTATTATTCACTCACTATGTGGTTATGGTGTGGTGGTATTAATCAGTAACAGTATGGGGGTATTATTCAGTCACTATGTGGTTATGTTGTGGTGGTATTAATCAGTAACAGTATGGGGGGTATTATTCATTCACTACATGGTTATAGTGTGGTGGTATTATTTAATAACAATATGTGGGTATTATTCAGTCACTATGTGGTTATGGTGTGGCGGTATTATTCAGTAACAGTATGGGAGTATTATTCAGTCACTATGTGATAGTAATATGTTCTCATGGAGTGGAGGTATTATTCATTAACACTATGGTGGTATTATTCAGACACTATGTGTTGGTAATATGCAGTCATGGTGTGGAAGTATTATTAAGCCACCATGTAGTTATGGTGTGGGGGTATTATTCAGTAACAGTATGGGATATTATTAGTACTGTTGGTCTTACAATCAATGTAAATTACTGTGGTGGTTGCTGTGGGGAAGTGTGAGTGTGGCAGCAGATGATCAGGCTAAGAGACAGTCTGCAGAGTGGCATGTGATGAACTTTGACATGTAAGTGATACTTACGTGTGGGATGTGGGGCCATAACTTGTGTACAGCCCAGGGCCTAATATCATATTAATCCACCACTGGCTTCAAGCCAGCACAGGCAGACCACTACAATACAGCAGGTAGAGCAAAGAAACCAGCCCAGGACGTGCCGCTTCAAAACAGCGCTATGCGCGATCCGTCCTGGACTGGCCTGAATGTAATTGCAGAGAGTGACGCCGCAAATGAGACTGGCTGCCGAGGAGAGATATGGGGCAGTGCAGTGCAGACTGTACTATTTGCACTGAACTGATTGGTAGTAAGCATGGCCGGCCTTAGCTATGTTCGACCAGTGCGGTCGCACAGGGCGCCAGCCGCCACACCGCAAGAGGGGCGCCAGCGGGTGTGTGTATCCCCGCGTCTTTGCAACTAGCTGCGGGGATACACACACTAGCTGCAGGCGCCTTTCCACCCGGGCGCTTCTTCACTTAGTGGCCGTCGCTACCGCTGTAGCAGCCATAGCGGTGACACCGAGCATGAGGGTGGTGGCGCCGCTAGCAGCCGCTGCGGCTGCTATAGCAGTAGCGACGGCACTATAGCAGAGCAGGGAGATATCTCCCTGCTCTGCTGTCTACTAGCGCCACTGTAGCTCCCTGAAGGAGCGGAATCCCCGTGTGGCCGGGGATTCCGCTGCTGGAGCGCTGCTTGATGTTTCTGTCCATATATGGACAGTGACATCAAGCAGCGCTCCAGGAGCGGAATCCCCGGCCACACGGGGATTCCGCTCCTTCACGGAGCTACAGTGGCGCTATCTACAGGGGGGCACTATAGCAGAGCAGGGAGGTATCTCCCTGCTCTGCTGTCTACTAGCGCCACTGTAGCTCCCTGAAGGAGCGGAATCCCCGTGTGACCGGGAATTCCGCTTCAGGAGCATTCCCTGTTGTCACTGTCCATATATAGACAGAGGCATCAAGCAGCGCTCCAGGAGCGGAATCCCCGGTCACACGGGGATTCCGCTCCTTCAGGGAGCTACAGTGGCTCTATCTATACTGGAAGGGGGGTGGGGTTGCTATCTACAGGGGGGCACTATAGCAGAGCAGGGAGGTATCTCCCTGCTCTGCTGTCTACTAGCGCCACTGTAGCTCCCTGAAGGAGCCGAATCCCCGTGTGGCCGGGAATTCCGCACCTGGAGCGCTGCTTGATGTTTCTGTCCATATATGGACAGTGACATCAGGGGAAACTCCTGACGCGGAATCCCCGGTCACAGCATTGCAGACTTTATGACCGGGGATTCCACTCCAGGAGAAGCCAATGACGTCATGGACACAGACGACAGAGGCAGAGGCATCAAGCAGCGCACCAGGAGCGGAATCCCCCGGCCACATGGGGATTCCGCTCCTTCAGGGAGCTACAGTGGCGTTATCTTTACTGGAAGGGGGGGGGGGGTTGATATCTACAGGGGGGCTGTGTGGCACTACCTACAAAGGACAACTGTGCAGGAGCACACAAAATACGCAGCTTTCCCGGGTATCAAAAAAAAGTGTGGAAATAAACTGATATAACTTTTATTTATTTCCACACATTTATTTGATAGCTGGGAAAGCTGGGCATTCTGTGTGCTCCTGCACAGTTGTCCTTTTTTTGAATGTCTATTGCCCGCCAGCTATCAGGGTCATTTCGTAGTCCTTGCACTACCTGCAAGGGGGCTGTGGGCAGTGTAGCACTACCTACCAGGGGGCTGTGTGGCACTACCAACCAGGGGGCTGTGTGGCACTACCAACCAGGGGGCTGTGCGGCCCTACCTACAGGGGACTATGCGGCCCACTCTACAGGGGGCTGTGTGGCGCTATCTACAAGGGGGCTGTGTGGCGCTATCTACAAGGCGGCTGTGTGGCGCTATCTACAAGGGGGCTGTGTGGCGCTATCTACAAGGGGGCTGTGTGGCGCTACCTACAAGGGGGCTGTGTGGCGCTACCTACAAGGGGGCTGTGTGGCGCTACCTACAAGGGGGCTGTCTGGTGCTACCTACAAGGGGGCTGCCTGGCGCTACCTACAAGGGGGCTGTCTGGCGCTACCCACAAGGGGGCTGTGTGGCACTACCCACAAGGGGGCTGTCTGGTGCTACCTACAAGGCGCTGTGTGGCGCTACCCACAAGGGGCTGTGTGGTGTTACCTACAAGGGGCTGTGTGGCGCTACCTACAGGGGGAATCTGTGAGTGGTGGGCTGATAGTCATTTTCCTGTAAGTGGGGGGGTTGATGGTCATTTTACTGTGAGTGGGGGGCTGATGGTCTTCAAGTGGTTTCCACCTCTGACCTCCAATTGAAATTAATAGGAGGCAGAAAATACCTGTGGCGCCCGTTTGGAGCTTTTTTTTCCCAGCGTCTTTTGCATTCGCTTCAACAGCTTAAGAAAAAACAAAAAAAAGGTCACACGACGCTGTCAGTTGCTGAAGGAATTTTGAGGCAGATTTTTTTTGCCTTACAAAAAACGTGTGTGAACATACCCTACGAGTGTAGTGCTTGTTCTTAGCCGTTTTCTGTCTTTCTCAAAACAATTTTTGGTAGGGGGGCCCTGAGGACATTTTGTTTTTCCAGTGCTGCCTCGAGTCCGAAAAGGTTGGGAAATTCTGTACTAGGCTACAGGGTCCCGTCATGGAGCAGCTCAGTTCGTCATGGGAACGGGGTCTAGGTGAGTAGAATTTTTGTTTTTGTTTGGGGGCACTGTCTACAAGGGGGAGATGCGGGGACTGTATGGCACTGTCTGCAAGGGGAGGTGGAGGGCTGTATGGCACTGTCTACAAGGGGGAGGTGGGGGACTGTATGGCACGATCTACAAGGGGGAGGTGGGAGGGGGGCTGTATGGCACGATCTACAAAAAGGAGGTGGGGAATTATGGCACTGTCTACAGGGAGGCTGTATGGCAAAATCTACAGGGGGTCACTATACTGTGTGGGGGCCACTAAGCGGACATTATACTGTGTAGGGGTACTACAGATGGCATAATACTGTGGGCACAATTAGAGGACAAAATACTGTGTCCTCGAAGGGGTTGAAATATATTATATTATTAAATATTATTATACTGTATGGGGGCACTAAAGGGGCATTATAATTTTTTTATGGGGCATTTTTTTTTAATGATGGGGTAGAGCGCCGAAAGATCATTTCGCACAGGGCGCCATCTATCCTAGGGCCGGCCCTGGAAGTAAGAAGAATTCTTTAAATCTTTTCTATACTTCAAACAGCACTTTAACAAATAAACATCAAATGTTTTCCTATTTAAAAAAATATAAATATTGCGTGTTTGATGTGTAAACCTCGTAATGAGAAAACTCCGATAGATTTGGGGCGGGCTTTTTATAGTTCGCCTCAGGCGGCAGAGGAGCTAGGTTCACCCCTGGTCCTGCCCTATAGTTGTCCTTAGCAGAGATCGCAACTCTTAGGCTGGATTCACACGTGCATGTTCGGACCGTAAAGGACAAAACGTATTTTCGACCGCAAAACTTGGGCCGAACACACTGCAGGAAGCTCCTAGCATCATAGTTATGTACACGCTAGGAGTCCCTGCCTCTCTGTTGAACTACTGTCCTTTACTGAAAACATGATTACAGTATAGGACAATTGTCCCGCAGCGAGGCAGGGACTCCTAGCATCGTACATAAGTATGATGCTAGGAGCCCAGCTCCCTGCAGTGTCTTCGGCCCGGGATTTGCAGCCGAAATACGTTCCGTCCTTTACGGACCGAACATGCTCGTGTGAAACCAGCCTTAGGCCAGTTGCACACGACCAAGTGCCACTCTGGAGGGTTTTCATGGCATCCGAGTGGCACCCCATAGTTTTCACAAACTCATTCACTCTAGTGGGTGAATCAGGTCCGGGAAAATGGACTCGACTCTCCGATCCATGGAAGGATAGAATATGTTCTATCTTTCCACGGATCATGAACGGGACTCGGGTAGCAGACAGGGCCGTGTGCATTAGGGCTTAGCATATACTAAACACAACCATGCACACAGCCTAATATATAGCACATGACTAAAGCAAATAAAACATTAAGATCATTAATACTGAGCAGATGCACGATATCCAGAAATGCCGTCCTCTATTCAATGAGCAGGTGATTCATTTATTCACAAGCTTTTAAATGAAGTCATGCAAAGCCTTGACTGTTCATAGCGACGACGCAGCTCCCCCACAATCGAGGAGCGGAGCATAAAAGACTCGTTCAGCCTCGACATTAAACCTTCAGTGACATTAACTGTTTACAATGAAGGCCGGGAACAGAAAACCCTTTGCGATCAGCTGATGTTGTCGGAGCAGGATACAAAAAGCGGCTCCCACGGTGTACCCCGAAAAGCATTGAAATTCACAACTGATACCCTACATAGGCATGAGTGAACGAGGAAACATCAGCCCCCGTGTAGCAGATTCTGCTTTTTCATTGTCATTTTTTTAACCCAATAAAAAAAACTGCTTATTTATATTTCTTTATTTTCCTCGCTGTGTTTTTTTCATTTCAGTATTTCAGCTTATATTCTTCACTCTCTAGATTATTCGGTATACTTAAAAGGGTTGTCTTATGACCCCTATATATATATATATATATATATATATATATATATATATATATATATATATATATATATATATATACAGTGAAGGAAATAAGTATTTGATCCCTTGCTGATTTTGTAAGTTTGCCCACTGTCAAAGACATGAACAGTCTAGAATTTTTAGGCTAGGTTAATTTTACCAGTGAGAGATAGATTATATATAAAAAAAAAAAAAAAAAAGAAAATCACATAGTCAAAATTATATATATTTATTTGCATTGTGCACAGAGAAATAAGTATTTGATCCCTTTGGCAAACAAGACTTAATACTTGGTGGCAAAACCCTTGTTGGCAAGCACAGCAGTCAGACGTTTTTTGTAGTTGATGATGAGGTTTGCACACATATTACATGGAATTTTGACCCACTCCTCTTTGCAGATCATCTGTAAATCATTAAAATTTCGAGGCTGTCGCTTGGCAACTCGGATCTTCAGCTCCCTCCATAAGTTTTCGATGGGATTAAGGTCTGGAGACTGGCTAGGCCACTCCATGACCTTAATGTGCTTCTTTTTGAGCCACTCATTTGTTGCCTTGGCTGTATGTTTCGGGTCATTGTCGTGCTGGAAGACCCAGCCACGAGCCATTTTTAATGTCCTGGTGGAGGGAAGGAAGTTGTCACTCAGGATTTGACGGTACATGGCTCCATCCATTCTCCCATTGATGCGGTGAAGTAGTCCTGTGCCCTTAGCAGAGAAACACCCCCAAAACATAATGTTTCCACCTCCATGCTTGACAGTGGGGACGGTGTTCTTTGGGTCATAGGCAGCATTTATTTTCCTCCAAACACGGCGAGTTGAGTTAATGCCAAAGAGATCAATTTTAGTCTCATCTGACCACAGCAACTTCTCCCAATCACTCTCAGAATCATCCAGATGTTCATTTGCAAACTTCAGACGGGCCTGTACATGTGCCTTCTTGAGCAGGGGGACCTTGCGGGCACTGCAGGATTTTAATCCATTACGACATAATGTGTTACCAATGGTTTTCTTGGTGACTGTGGTCCCAGCCGCCTTGAGATCATTAACAAGTTCCCCCCGTGTAGTTTACGGCTGAGCTCTCACCTTCCTCAGGATCAAGGATACCCCACGAGGTGAGATTTTGCATGGAGCCCCAGATCGATGTCGATTGACAGTCATTTTGTATGTCTTCCATTTTCTTACTATTGCACCAACAGTTGTCTCCTTCTCACCCAGCGTCTTACTAATGGTTTTGTAGCACATTCCAGCCTTGTGCAGGTCTGTGATCTTGTCCCTGACATCCTTAGAAAGCTCTTTGGTCTTGCCCATGTTGTAGAGGTTAGAGTCAGACTGATTCATTGAGTCTGTGGACAGGAGTCTTTTATACAGGTGACCATGTAAGACAGCAGTCTTTACTGCAGGCACCAAGTTGATTTGGAGCGTTTAACTGGTCTGGAGGAGGCTGAACTCTTAATAGTTGGTAGGGGATCAAATACTTATTTCTCTGTGCACAATGCAAATAAATATATATAATTTTGACTATGTGATTTTCTGGTTTTTTTTAAAAATATAATCTATCTCTCACTGGTAAAATTAACCTAGCTTAAAAATTCTAGACTGTTCATGTCTTTGACAGTGGGCAAACTTACAAAATCAGCAAGGGATCAAATACTTATTTCCTTCACTGTATGTCCTATTAGGACGTAAAAGAAGGGCACCCCGCTTGAGACCTCCTTCTATTAACCAAAGCCTAGAGAGGCACACTCGTGGATCTGGCCTGTGCCTTTCATTTTTGGGTCCAACATTCTGGGCCTAATATATTTCTTAATATATTCGGTTGTACTGATACAAAGATCTAAATCCCCGGCAGAGGAATAGAGTAAAATTGTAAAGGATCTGCCAGGCACAGCTTCTGTGTATACGCGCATAGGTAATCAGTCTGCACCTGCTTCTGTGTCTGTGGGACTGACTCCATCTTCCACCACTCAAGATGGCAGGCTTATAAGTGGGAGAGCCTATCACAGCCTGGCCAGACGGAGCTAGCTCCCGCCCTCTGTCTATTTATACCTGCCTTTCCTGTTCCTCCTTGCTTGTGATTCTTCTCGTGTGGTTTCCTGGCCCTGATGCAGCTTCTGAACTATTTGACCCTGCTTCATACTGACCCTGGCTTACTGACTACTCTCCTGCTCTGCTTTTGGCACCTCGTACACTCCTGCTTTGACTCGGCTTGTTCACTACTCTCCTGCTCAGCGTTTGGTACCTCGTACACTCCTGGTTTGACTCGGCTCGTTCACCACTCTTGTTGCTCACGGTGTTGCCGTGGGCAACTGCCCAATTTCCCTTAGCTTTGTGTACCCTTGTCTGTTTGTCTGTCGTGCACTTACTGAGCGTAGGGACCGTCACCCAGTTGTACCCCGTCGCCTAGGGTGGGTCGTTGCAAGTAGGCAGGGACTGATTGGTAGATTAGGGCTCACTTGTCTGTTTCCCTACCCCCATCATTACAAAAATGATAAAGTTCTGCTACCACTAGGGGGAGCTTATGAGATTATTGCATACTGTGTTATTATTGAGACAGCTGGTGTGTGTTTACAGCCATAGGAAGAGAGAGATAAGAGGGTACCAGACACCCCCGACACCGCTTATCTCCACAGGGAAGAAGTGATCACACAGCGACCATGGCCCATCTTTGATTCCAATGATGGGCAGATATATCTAATATGTAAGGGCAGCTTTAAGAAATTAGTGCTAGTCATTTTCAGACTGCAGGGTTACATAATCATAAAGAGGCGCACCATTACCACGTCTAAGAAAACCGTAACAAAAACAATACATTAAAAGGGGAGTTCAGGATTAGAAAAAAGTTCCTACAATGATCATCAGTGCAAAGTATGTTCCAGGGTCTCCGAACCATGATGTGACATTTAGACCTTGTTCACGCAGTGCAGATTTTGCATTCGTTTTTTAAGCCAAAACCAGGATTCAAAAATAAGTTTTACTGACGTCTACAAGCCCGACGTAGGCTAAAAGTTCATAATGGAGCCCTGCGAATTATCATCTACGTTGTTTATACTATACGTTAGGAGATTTCCTCATGTACACGATAAACTTAGGGCAACAACACGATGTGAAGGAGCCTTAAGGAAGGGGGAGCAATTGTGAGGATGTAAGGAGATTTAAGGGAGGGGGAAGCGCTTTTTCCACAGCAAAAATAGTAGGCTTTCCCTTTGATCTCTGACGCAGATGTGCCCCAAGCGTGTAGCAGATACGCACGAGAATAAGGCCCTGTTCACACAGAGTTTTTTGTCGCATTTTTTGCAGTGGAAACCGCGTCTGAAACTGCGGCAAAAAACAGCCGAAATCGCGTCTTATTGATTTCAACAAAGGCGTTTTTTTCCCGTGAGCGTTTCCGTCTCTGACCTCCTATTGACATCAATGGGAGTCAGAGAAAGCCTGAAGGAATTTCGAGGCAGATTTTTCTGCCTGCAAAAAACTGTGTGAACAAGGCCTAAGTCCCATTGTCATTCAGAGTTGCTTATCCTCGGCTTTTCCATGTAATATAAGTCGTATGCTACTTATTGCTGTGGTGGATTTCTTTTCATGGTGCGGACAAAAATACACGTGGAAAATTTTTCGCAGCATATGAACTGGGTTGCGGAAACCTCATATGCATGGGATGCAAAATGATCGGCATGTCATCGGAATCCGTATCAAATCCAACATGTGTGAAGTTAATAAAACTCTGTTAGGCCAAATGCACACGATACTTATTTAATGAAAATTTGTTGCTGGTATTTTCATGTGGCAAATCCGCAGTGTAATAGAGTACCAGCAAAGTAAATGAGATCAAGAAATCTCATCTACATGTCGCATTTTCTGCACAAAAATTGACCTGCGGTACGTACTTGAAGATATGATACATGTCACTTTATCTTGCGTTTCCGCTTGTTTCTGTCTAGTTTAAAAAAAAAAAAAAAAATCTGCAGCATAAAACCTGCACCTATTTCCGCATCAAAATGTAAAAACCGCACCTAAAAACGTATAAAAAAAACGCACTATTAGGTGCAGATTTTACCTGCGGTTTTGATGCGGATTTTGTGCACCAAATTCCTCAATGTGTGCGTTATAGAATTTGCTAGTGATTTACAGCAAATTAACCCTTTACATTGTAAGGGATGAAATACGTTACAATTCTGCAACATAATAGACATGCAGCTGATTTAACCCCTTCCCTCCTCAGCCATTTATTGAACTGCATAATGTACTGGGAAGCTGAAAAAAAAAATTTGTGGGGTGAATGGGCAAAAAACAGCGATTACGCCAAATTTTTTGGGATTTTGTTTTTACGCCATCCATCAGGCGGTTAAAACTACATATTCACCTTATTCTACAGGTTGATGCGATTACGGCGATACCGAATTTATGTTTTGTTTTATGTTTTACCACTTTAAAAAAAATAAAACTATTTGCTAAATTAAAAAAATGTTTTGTGTCGCCGTATTCTGAGAGCCATAACTTTTTCATTTTTCCATAAATTTAGCGATGTGAGGGCTTACATTTTGCAGGGCGAGCTGTAATTTTCACCGATACCATTTTGGGGTATATGCGACTTTTTGGTCACTTTTTTGGAGCGCTAAGTTGACCAAAAACCAGCAATTTGCGTGTTTTATATATATATTTTTTTACGACATTCACCCAGCGGGTTAAACAACGCTATATTGTGATAGTTCGGACTTTTAAGGACGCGGCGATACTAGTCATGTTAACTTTTATTTTTTTTTACATTGATTTAGGGAAAAAATGTGAAAAGTTTATTTTTTTGAACTTTTAATACTTTATTATTTTATTTATTATTTTTATTTTGGAACATAAAATAACTTTATTTAACAGTTTTTTACATTTTTTTATTAGTCCCCTTAGGGGACTTGAAGCAGGGATTCACTGCAATGATCATCCACTGCATGATATACTGCAATACTAATGTATTGCAGTAAATAGTGATTCTGACAGTCTCCTGCCGGAGGCAGAGCTTCAAAGGAGTAGAAAGATGGCAGACCTGGGGGTTTTCATTAGGCTCCCAGGCTGCTATAACAACCATTGTTAACAGCCGATTGTGCCGCGATTCTAAGGGTATGTTCACACGCACTAATTACGGACGTAATTCGGGCGTTTTTGCCCCGAATTACGTCCGAAAATAGCGCCTCAATAGCGTTGACAAACATCTGCCCATTGAAAGCAATGGGCAGACGTTTGTCTGTTCACAAGAGGCGTAATTTACGCGCCGCTGTCGAAAGACGGCGCGTAAATAGACGCCCGCGTCAAAGAAGTGACCTGTCACTTCTTTGGCCGTAATTGGAGCCGTTATTCATTGACTCCAATGAATAGCAGCGCCAATTACGTCCGTAATGGACGCGGCGTTCAAGCGCCTGCACATGCCGTTACGGCTGAAATTACGGGGATGTTTTCAGGCAGAAACATCCCCGTAATTTCAGCCGTTACGGACGCCCTCGTATGAACATACCCTTAGGGTATGTTCACACGCTGAGCCAAAAACGTCTGAAAATACGGAGCTGTTTTCAAGGGAAAACAGCACCTAATTTTCAGACGTTTTTTGAGCAACTCACGTTTTTCGTGGCGTTTTTCGCGCCCTTTTCGCGCCCTTTTTTCGGCCGTTTTTGAGCTGTTTTCAATAGAGTCTGGGTATGTTCACACGATGAGAGGCATTTACGTGTGAAAAGACAGACTGTTAACAGCTGCCTCGTTTCACACGTAAATGCTCCTCCTCGCATTTTGTGAGCCGTCTGAGACACTCGTAAATCTTGAGCTGTGCTTCATTGAGTTCAATGAAGAACAGCTCAAATTACGTGGCAAAGAAGTGCCCTGCACTTCTTTGCCGAGGCAGTCCATTTACGCGTCGTCGTTTGACAGCTGTCAAACAACGACGCGTAAATTACAGGTCGTCTGCACAGTACGTCGGCAAACCCATTCAAATGAATGGGCAGATGTTTGCCGACGTATTGGAGACGTATTTTCAGACGTAAAACAAGGCATAATACGCCTCGTTTACGTCTGAAAATAGGTCGTGTGAACCCAGCCTAACACTTTAAATGTCGCGGTCGCAAATGAACACGTCATTTAAGGTGTTAAACGGGTGGAATCAAAGTGATGTTTGATTCCGCCCGTTGTAGTGAGGTATTAGCTGCGTAACACAGTCGTCACCCGCTGTGTGTGGAGCGAGCTCAGCCCATGAGCTCGCTCTATACTTCCCATACATACCTAACCCTTATCACGTAGAGTTACGTGATATCGAGTTTAGGAGTTATAAATCAGCAGCACGTCCTAAATTCCATGCAGATTTTTTTTCTGCTGCACGTGCACGAGCTTTTGACAAACCCCATTCACATGAGTTAGGGCTGATTCAGACTAACGTGTTAATCGTCCGTGTGAAGGACGTTTTTTTTAATGGCGGTCAAGCAGCTGCATGTATTTCTATGAGGTTATTCACATCGTTGCTTTAACGGACCTGAAGGGCCTGTAAAAAAAATAGGACATGTCCTATTTTTAGTGCATTTTCACGGATCCCTCAATAGACTCAAGTCTATGAGGGATCTGTGAAAACGGGTACCGCACAGGTGCAAATCGGCCATGAAAAACTGATTTCACACACGTTCATCTGAATATCGCCTTATATTGTAATTTGTAGTGAATTTTCAGTGCGTAATCCGCACCAAAAATAGGAGACAAGTAAGTGGCTTTATTCAGACGTCCATGTTCAGTCTGTGATTTTCTGGACCATGTATCGGTCATATTTCTTCATGTTTCTAGCATTACAGTTATCTATAATCATAGGAGTCCCTCCCTTCCCGTGGGAATACTGTCCCTGGTCCCGTACTGAAAACATCATTACAGTATGGGGCAGTATTCCCGCGGAGGCAGGGACTCCTAGCAGTATTGATAACT
This sequence comes from Rhinoderma darwinii, assembly GCF_050947455.1. Classification (NCBI taxonomy): domain Eukaryota; kingdom Metazoa; phylum Chordata; class Amphibia; order Anura; family Rhinodermatidae; genus Rhinoderma; species Rhinoderma darwinii. The sequence continues at coordinate 619,557,781 of NC_134687.1, forward strand.
ATGTCCGGCTCCCTGAATTGTAGTCGGCCTGGGAAATACGGCCGATACACGCTCCTTATATCACGGACCGAGCATGGCTGTCTGAATAAGGCCTTAGTCTAGTTACACAGTGCAGTCAAATCCCATTTAAATGTGATTTGACTGCACTGTGAGAATATGGCCTAACAGCACTATTTTTTCACGTCTTGCATCTTTTTTTTTTATGCAATTTTCGTAATCAGGGCACAATTCACGTGGTTTTGCAGTGATTTTTATAAAATCGCTGCAAAACTGCGCCATTTTTGCCACGTTTGCGAAAATCGTGGCCAACAAAACGCTAGGAAAACAAAAAAAAAAAACATTTTAACATGCTTTATATATTCTACAAGTGGGGTGAGGAGGAATGTGAAGCATGATGCAGAGGGGAGAAAAACTCACCAGCCTGCCGGTCGGCTGTGTAGAGGAGCTGGCTGGTGGGGTGGGATCCCCACACGGAGCTTCTGCTTCTCATGCTGCATCTGGCCGAGCCCCTGACAGGAGTACTAGTAGTACTGCCCTGTTGGCGGCCATATATATAGCATATCTGCGTTGTGTGAAGAAGACCTACTAATATCCTCTTATGTGGTAGGAGGGTTTGGGCTTCTTTATGCACCTGACCGGGATGTGACTGCGTTAGAACTACAACTCCCAGCAACTGTTAAAGCATGCTGGGAGTTGGAGCTATACCACAGCTGGAAAGCCACAGGTTGCAGACTCAGACTACAGTATTGGAGTATATAGTATGTCACAAGCACGAGATATAACAAAATAGTCTGCCTGCAAATAAAATGCCTGAGAATTTGAGAATAATTGGATAAGCCGATTAGCTCAGCACTGAATAATCAGATATCACTTACTGTATATATGCATCATCTATATAATATTAGGGATTGCAGCAATGAACATGAAATAATGCTGCATGCAGCTTATATAGGGATTTTGCAGCACTAGAGCGCCCTCTAGAGGATGGTTGTAACTCTACTTTGCTATGAAGGTGCTGATGTTTTGGGGATGTATAAAATATATTCTGTTCACAGGAAGGAGATGATTTAAGAACTCTGGAATTTGCTGACTACTCGCTGTTTTACTGTATGGTAAAATGTCAGCTGAAACAATGGGATATTACTGTGCGGATGCAGTAGTGCCCACAGAGACATGATGTCTGAACTTGGCCAATAAGGACAAGATGTTAAACCATACTTGCCAACTCAACTGATAAAAGGGGAGATCTCCCGGGTGCTCCGTGTCCTCACAACATACTCACCCATGCCTTCCAACAGTCCTGGATCCAGCGGGACAGTCTCGTATTCCGGGCGCTGTTCCGTTTTCACAGGCGGCCGGGTGTTTGTCCCGGTTTCAACTGTATCTGCATTCTCTGGACACAGATACAGTTGAATCCAATGGTAAAGCAGGGAGCCGACAGCTCCCCTTCTACACCATTCACTAGCACTGGCCGTGAGTGACTTGCCGCAGACAGGCACAATTCAGTGACTTCATTGCGCCTGTCTACACAGAGCCACATGTAGCACAAACCGGAAGAGCAGAGGAATCTCCTCTAATAATCGTGGGAATAGGGATAGGTGAGTATTTATTTTATTATTTGTATTAGGCACTATAAAGGTATTATACTTGGTATGGGGACTTTATACTGTGTTGGCTCAGCTATAGGGGCATTATACTGTTTGGTGGCAGCTATAGGGGCATTATACTGTGTGGGGGCACCTATATGGGCATTATACTGTGTGATGGGTGACTATAGAGGCATTATACTGTGTGGGGGCAGCTATGGGGACATTATACTGCATGCTGGGCGACTTTAGGAACATTATATTGTGTTGGGGCACAATCAGGCATTGTACCGTGTGGGGGCACTATGGGGCATTAAATTATGTGGGGAGGGACTATGGGGGCATTATACTCTGTGTGGGGCACTATGACGCATTATACTGTGTGGGGGCAGTTATAGGGGCATTATACTGTCTGGAGGCCACTATGGGGCATTACACTGCGTGGAGGCCACTAACTTTGTTTGCTGCACACACCGTACAGGAGGAGACAAAGTCCATGACGTCTTTTGGCAGCGTGGGCCACCAGAACTGACGGGCAATTAGGTCTCGGGTCTTACGTGCACCCGCGTGACCTGCCAGCTTGGAACTGTGACCCCAGCGAAGGATTCTTCTTCTGTCTGCCAGCCGTACAAAAGTCTTTCCCGGAGGAATGTCTCTAACCTGCAGAGGGTTAACAGAGTAGATGCAGGAAGGATCTATAATATTCTGTGGGGACTCCACAGTGTCCTCTGTCTCAAATGACCTAGACAAGGCATCGGCCCTCACATTCTTGTCGGCAGGTCGGTAGTGGAGTTCGAACCGTCTGTAGGTAGGTCAAGTTCTTGTGGTCCGTGA